>NC_137638.1:1876335-2218920 GCF_963383615.2 Lipophrys pholis
ATAGATAGATAGATAGATAGATAGATAGATAGATAGATAGATATAGATATATATAGACATAGATAGATAGATAGATATATAGATATAGATATAGAAATATATATCTATATATAGATATATAAATATATATCTATATATAGATATAGATATAGATATAGATATAGATATAGATAGATAGATAGATAGATAGATAGATAGATAGATAGATAGATAGATATATTAACAAATATATTATTTATAGATACCTTTTCATTAGATAATTTCTCTTATTATGATAGTTCTAACATGTTCAAATGAATTGAATATGAAATAAGTGGAAGCTAAAGAAAATGATGTATTATTTATGGTGATATGGTGAGATTATCCAGTGTGCTCTGTGGACTTGATGTTTGATATAAAATAAAAAATGAAACTTTATCCAAGCTCTTCAGTAAAATCCATTTCTGGACACTTTGGAGAGAAGGAGCGGCGACGAAGCTGGAAAAATGTTCCTTGTTTAGCGGCAATCAACCTTTGATGGAGCAGCCGTTTGAGGCACAGCAGGCTGGAGCTGATCACATACGCCTGCTCCTTCATGACAAACAGCTTCACTGGCCTTGCCCGGTAATTCTGGCCTCGCCGGCGGTCAGGGAGTCAAAAGGTCGGCCACCAAAATGTTCTGTCTTCACTGGGATCTCTGCTTACGGGGGCGAAATGATGGAGTTTGAGGGGGAATCCTTCGGGAAGCCGGGAAACGTCGTAGTGAAGTAATTTGTTTTGCCCAGATCTGTCTGTGTGAATGTGAATGTGAATGTGAATGTGAATGTGAATGTGAATGTGAATGTGTGTGTGAATGTGAATGTGTGTGTGAATGTGAATGTGAATGTGAGTGTGAATGCGAATGTGTGTGTGAATGTGAGCGTGTGTGTGAATGTGTGTGTGAATGTGAACGTGAATGTGTGTGTGAATGTGAGCGTGTGTGTGAATGTGAGCGTGTGTGTGAATGTGAGCGTGTGTGTGAATGTGTGTGTGAATGTGAATGTGTGTGTGAATGTGAGCGTGTGTGTGAATGTGTGTGTGAATGTGAATGTGTGTGTGAATGTGAATGTGAGTGTGAATGTGAACGTGAATGTGTGTGTGAATGTGAATGTGAGCGTGTGTGTGAATGTGAATGTGTGTGTGAATGTGAGCGTGTGTGTGAATGTGTATGTGAGCGTGTGTGTGAATGTGAATGTGTGTGTGAATGTGAGCGTGTGTGTGAATGTGAACGTGAATGTGTGTGTGAATGTGAGCGTGTGTGTGAATGTGAATGTGTGTGTGAATGTGAGCGTGTGTGTGAATGTATGTGTGAATGTGAATGTGTGTGTGAATGTGAATGTGTGTGTGAATGTGAGCGTGTGTGTGAATGTGTGTGTGAATGTGAATGTGTGTGTGAATGTGAATGTGTGTGTGAATGTGAGCGTGTGTGTGAATGTGTGTGTGAATGTGTGTGTGAATGTGAGCGTGTGTGTGAATGTGAGCGTGTGTGAGTGTGTGTGTGAATGTGAATGTGTGTGTGAATGTGAGCGTGTGTGAGTGTGTGTGTGAATGTGTGTGTGAATGTGAGTGTGTGTGTGAATGTGAGCGTGTGTGTGAATGTGAATGTGTGTGTGAATGTGAGTGTGTGTGTGAATGTGAGCGTGTGTGTGAATGTGAATGTGTGTGTGAATGTGAGTGTGTGTGTGAATGTGAGTGTGTGTGTGAATGTGAGCGTGCTGCTGCACCTGGCGGACTCCTTCCACTCCAGCTCGTCTCCCTCCCGCTGCAGCGTGTCCATCTCCGTGAAGAGCGTCGGCGTGTGCATGTCGTCGTCCTCGTTCAGGATGTACCGAAGCCGCTCGGCAGCCGGAGACACTGCGGATCACAGTGTTGTTATTCACGCAGAGCTTGAGAAGCATTACGGACATTTGATGTTTTTAATTTTTGTTCTTAAAGCAACAGATAAACATCGATACAACAACTACAATATTAGCCGACGCGGCAGTTTGTCCACAAAGCAACGTCGGCCATGTTTACGTGACGTATTAAAGTGAAAACGGCGCTTTGGGAATCTGCTTACATGACACCAGCGCCGAAAATCTAACTTTTTGGTAACGACTCCCAAGGTTAAAAATAACGCTCTAACTCAGATTTCGAGGAAAAGGGGTTAAATGCAACTTTTTGAAACTCTGTCTCCATGGAAATGGAGAAATACGCAACTTTTAGAAAAGATTCTGACTCCGTCTCCATGGAAACTGAGGAATACGCAACTTTTCAAAACCGCTCCGTGTACTCTCCATTGTTAATATTTACAGAATAGTGCTCTCTGGTTTGTGCGGTTCTATTACAGAAAACAACCAACAGCTCCCCCTCATGGCCTGATATGCTCACTACATCCTCTTCAACATTCTTGAGGCTTCCATGTAAACGGACGTTGTTTTTAACGCGTTGCCGCCTAAATGCAAAACTTTTCTGAAATGAAAACGCAAAACCGGCACATTTCCACATGGAATGTTTAAAAAGGAGCCTAAAGTGGAGCAATATTATTGTTTTGAGGAGATTTTTCTCAAGGAAAGTTTTTGTACATTATTCAACTTCTTTAATATAAACTTTAAAGTTTAAATCTAAAAGTCTTTATTTTACCAGTCCGTCCACCACATGACATTGGAAGTCTGTTTTAAAGTATTATTTTATCCAGTGTTTCATCCAGTCATTCCATGTGTGTAAAGATAAATGATCTCACTCGGTGTTTCATTGATTACGCGGCGATAATCTGCTGTATTTGCTTCGTGTTGTTCAGTGGTAATGATTGAAGCCGACATCCGGGTCGCTCTGTACAATGTATGTGGGTTAAAACGGGACCATGAGGGATGTAGCAGGACAATGACGTGTCAGCTGACCACGGCGCTGCCCCCCTGGGCCAGGTAATTACTGTCCGGTGGGCGAGTCCTTTAATCCTCCGCCGCTCGATATTATCGAAGTGCTTTATTGACGGCTGCTAACTGTAAATTTGACGGATATTCTTTCACTTGTTTTCACACCTTCTGTGCCGCTGACAGGCAGGGCTGGGGGCTTTACGCTTGTACAGGCGTATATCATGAACGCCTGAAGGGAATGGGAATCAATTTATAATTCATCCACATGGACACAAGGATGAAGTGAGTGGGATTTATTGGTTGGAGGTGAAGGCCACTGACGGATCCTGAAATATGTTTAAAACCAAAACTAAATCATTTATGGCTCTGGCGTCCTTTTCCTGTTTTAAAGATCATATTATTCAGCTTTTCAACAGTTTCACTTGGTCTCATTGGTCCAGAAACCTTCAGTATTCTAAGTTTCTAGCTCCTCCTTGATTTTCCTCATTTGAATATTGGATCATAGGAGCTACATTCAGAATCTGCTGTGTCTGTGTGAGCTGGACTGGCTTCGCCCACACATGCCCATCTTGGGAAGAGGAGGAAGTACTTCCTCTCGTGGTGCCATGTGCCAGAGCAGAGCTGCCTAATTGTGGGAGGAGTCAAAGGGAGGGCCTACCTTGATTGGGATTGGCTAAACCCCAGATGACACTATATAGGGTTTGATTTCTGATTGGCTGGTTGGAGCAACACACTTTTTAAAACCTGAAACAAGCCAGGGACAGAGAGGACAGACTGTCTTCACTTCTGGGACGTCAGTCCAGGTATGGGGACGATTAGTACTGCTGGAGAACCTTTAGAAAGTTAGAAGTGAATTTTGCATAATATGACCCTTTAAATAACCATCTAGATGCTCGGTGCCGACGGTTCCGATCCAAAACGAGACACGCTCGTTACCACGGTGACAATCTTGTTGCTTTACCTTGCGTTGCGGCTGACTCACTTGTGCGGCTGATGTCCTGGAGACTCTGCTCTGTTGAGTCAATCAGTCCCTCCTCCATGTCGACGTCTCTGTAGCGGTTGGGCTCGTGGCGTCTGTGGTGGTTGTAGCGTCTGTCGGTGTCGGCGTCGGCGTCGGAGGCCTCGCGGCTGGAGCGCCGTCTCCGGCGCTTGCGGCGGTACCCCCGGGGTACGGGGACGCCGATGTAGATGGACTGATGGTCTGTGGACAGGCGTGTACAACGTGACCTCTTTCGGTGTGCAGTGCTACCTGGTACATATATTATATGATATTTTAGGTCATGTAAGTTGTCCTGTTGCTGGGTCATGATGTCGCCTTCGACTTTAGATGCTAAAATTCAACTTTATTTCTAAAGCATCAAAAACAACACAAGGAACCTAACAGATCCTCCACTGCAGTTTGAGAACACCATGGAGAATTGTTCGCTACCCTCCCCATAACACCTATTTCATACTCCATCGGTGTTACCGCAGTTACCTTGGAAAAGTAATCCAATTACTGATTACTAATTACTCCTTTACTACAAATATATCGTTTTACTAATGAAGATTACAAAATAGTGTAACGTCTCTGGAGTTGTGTGATTGTTGCAACGTTAATCCAATGTTGAGGTTCAATAATGAGGCTGTGATGGTTCCTTTTCTTATTGTGTCACTTGAACGCACCATTGGAGCGAGTTGGCCTGTGATTGGCTGAGAGTGGAGAAAGGGGGGGCGGGCCAGGTGATTAGACTGCTGTGTGTGTGTGTGCGTGTGTGTGTGTGTGTGTGCTCCTTTCCATCGTCCTGCGCGAAGCTACAATAGTAACGCACAGTGACTTGGATAGGTAACTGTAATCTGATAACTGGTTGGTAACTAGTAATGCGTTAGATTAGTAGTTACCAACCAGTAATCCGATTACTGGTTGGTCACTAGTAATGCGTTAGATTACTCTGAAAAAAAAAGTGGTCATATTAGAGTAATGCGTTACTGGCATCCTCCAACAGCCTTTATGGGGGCGTTCGGCGCAGAACGCAAAGGGAACCCCCTCAGCCGGTTCCTCAGTGTGGCGGAGCAGCAGCTCAAACTTCAAATCTTTACGCTCGGCCAGTTTCTTTTCCTCAAAATCTTGGCCTGCCGGCTTATAATAGTCATAAAGATAAGACAATCACTACGCCTGTCAGTGGTCCTAATGTTATGGCTGATACGAACGTCTGCAGGGAAACACCAATCGTTGATAAGACCAGAGGTTTAGTGGTGATCAATGAGTGAATATTTGTACAAATGACAGATTTAATAGTTGCCGCGGCAGATTATCTAGAGATCTTTCATTAATCCTTTCTTCTTTTCATAAACAATAAAACCTCATCAACAAAGTGAATAAATTACATTCCACAGCTTCTGTCTGCTTATTAACAACTGCACCAGTCTCCGTTGGCGACAGGCGCAAATGAAACCAAATCACATCTATTTGTAATCTGTGTTTTACACCACGTGGCTTCGGTAAACTGTGATTAAAGAAAAAAGAAATAAAGGATGTGAATTTGATCATCTGCTGGTAATTAAGACGCTGCTGGAGAAGGAAGTGCACGCTCGTCTCCAGAGGGAACGACTGAACTACTGGGAGACGCAAACCAATATGGGATGTTGAGAGATGAACACGACCTTGTGACCTGCTATTTATAATAAAGCAACAGAAACGTGCACAAGGAACTCCCCGCAGCCGCGGCCGCGGCACAAACAACCCACGTATTCGCTGCAGAACTCATTAGCAACACAAGAGCCTGAAAAACAGTCAAGAAACTACAAATTCAAAATCCCGCTGATGATTCACATCACAGCCGCGTCACGTTCAGCAGAGAGCTGGAGGTCGGAGTGTGACACCGCCAGGAGGAAACATCATCTGCAAAAAGCAGAGACGTCACCCCCATCCCCCACATGACGCCCTCCATCCCTCCACATGACGCCCTCCATCCCTCCATCCCTCCCACATGATGCCCTCCACCTCCCCACATGACGCCTTCCATCCCTCCATCCCTCCCACATGACGCCCTCCATCCCCCCCACATGACGCCCTCCATCCCTCCCACAAGAAGCCCTCCATCCCTCCACATGACGCCCTCCATCCCCCTCCACATGAAGCCCTCCATCCCTCCCACATGAAGCCCTCCATCCCTCCCACATGACTCCCTCCATCCCTCCCACATGACGCCCTCCATCCCCCCCACATGACTCCCTCCATCCCACCCACATGACGCCCTCCATCCCCCCCACATGAAGCCCTCCATCCCCCCCACATGAAGCCCTCCATCCCCCTCCACATGAAGCCCTCCATCCCTCCCACATGAAGCCCTCCATCCCTCCCACATGACTCCCTCCATCCCTCCCACATGACGCCCTCCATCCCCCCCACATGACGCCCTCCATCCCCCCCACATGACGCCCTCCATCCCCCCACATCACCCTACGTCTGACGTACGTAGATATGTGTACACACAGTTTTACCAATCCAAATCTTGTTTGGCCAGAAGAAAAAAGTTTCAGTTTAAAAAACTGCAGAATGCAAGGAATAATACAGGAATAAATAAATAAATAAATAAATAAATAAATAAATAAATAAATAAATAAAAAACTTTACATATCATAGAAACTGTTCAGTTGTTTCATATCGTCTAATTGCTAAACATGTAGCTGTGATAATGGAGGCCTGAGCTAATGCTAAAGTCAACAAAACCTATAAATAAATTCACTTTTTAACAGCTTCAGTGCCTCTTGAAATGCATTTCAGGGTGAAAACTACCAGAAGCATAAACTTATATTCCATAGACTTAATTAACAGGCACATAGTTAATCCTTTGGATTAAATCAGTTGACATTCAGATCTCGTATATCTTAGTGGTGGAAGAGTTGGACCTTCAGGCAGAGAAGGACAAACCTCCGCTGGCCTCACAACGATCAAAGACGCCTCGCACATGAAGAGACAGACTCACCTTCCTCTTCCTCATAGCGAAGGTGAGAGACGCCCACCCCTCGATCTCCATGGTCCATCCTGGGGGACAACAAGAGACATTTTTCCCTCAGCATTCACAAAATAAACACTGTTCAGGTCTGTGCAACAGTAAAACGCATCTTACGTTGGCCTGTTGTGTTTGAACCTGAACGCACGTGTGTCCATCAAATACAGAAGAATTCAAAGCTGCGACTTCAGTGACACAAACGTGACTTTCTGAGGCTTGTTGCTCCACATCTGACATCTGCCTCCCCCAGCCGCTGTTCACTGACCTGCATGTGGCGTCGCCGCGCAAATCAATGGGAAGATAATTAAAACGGATGCCCCAGTCGATAGAAATGTGCATAATTAGAACAAAACGCCTCACACGTGGCACCAGTTCACACTGCCAAAAGCCACCAGCAGCACAGTTTAAGGCCACCATGCTCCAGCTTCTGGGGGGGGGGGGGGTTATATACATCCACAGTATCATTTACTAACCGAGCTGCAGGCTACAAGCAAATTCTACTTCATTTCATGTCTTTGAGAAATTAACTTTATTCTTTCCAGTGACAAGAAAGGTGAGAAACCTTTGAACAAGAAGAACAATGCAAATAAGTTCAAGAGTTTCCATCAAACAAGGTAAATACAAATAAATACAATTTCAGGTAAGCACATTTAATCAGGTTAAAGTATACTTTAAACTATTATTTTTACCAATCTAACGCAAAAATTTGTTATTAACCAAACAGAAAACTAAGTCTACTTTTATAACCTGAAACCGTTTTCGTTATGTTTAAATCAATTATAGATTGTACAATTTCTAAACAGAAATGCTTTTATATTATACTATTTTCATAGATGAATTTTATATTTTTTACTAATTAAAGAAAAATGTGCTGTATCTTAAATACGTTTGAGCCCTTTAAATACACACGTAGACAAACGAGATTTAAAATAAATGTTAAACTCTTCTGATTTAAACGCCTTAATTAACTGAGGAAATGAATGAAGTAAATTACCGATACAATGATGAGATGATATTTCTACAGTCATTACGAGTCCTTCTGGTCCTCGTTCCCGTTTCTGCTGTTCTCAGCTCCGCTGCACAACCAGACGCCGGCCTGTTGTTTTCCCCCTCCGGTTTATTTTGTTGTCCAAAGCAACATAAATCAACAAGTCTCCGGGGACTGAAACCAAATAAATCCCGTAATCATTGTCCTACGTGAGTTGCCGCTAATCCAGTGAAGCACTCTTGTTTACAAAACGCGTCATTTTTATGTTTTTTTCGTTTCAGGAAAGTCCCGTGTTTACATGGCAACGTTTTGAAAAAAACGACGTCCGTTTCCACGGCAACGGCAGAAACACTGAAAACAATGACGTTAGCATGTTGGGACGTTGTCTTTTTTTAAAAGGAGACAACTGGACTTTGGACCGGGACTCGTGACACCCTGGAGACGGCCATGTTTGTTATTAGAGCAGCAGCGACCACTCAGGTCGTAAAACTGAAACAATATTGATGAGAACACAGTGCGGTTTGTTTTCTTACTTCACCTTATTTCATGTGACTCTTTAAAGTCTTACCTATAACTTACATTAGTAACGACCCATTTTACTTCATATCAGTTAGTCTCAACTTTATTATCGACTCATTAAAAAGTTTTCTTTTTCTCCTTGTGTAAACATCTGGACGTTATTTTTTAATAAATGGGTCATAAATGGTGCTAATTTCAAAAAGTAGTTAAAAGAAATGACACCATACAAACATAAATACACAGTTTTAGAGTGGCTATAATATACTATATATATATATATATACTTTATTTCTTAAATTTCACAATAAAACATGTTTTTTGAACGGTCTTAAAATGCCGCTGGATTTGAGGTTTTAAAGAGGATTCATCCACAGGGCAGAACAATCTCTACACTCTGGTGTCATTAACACAGACGCAGTGATTCAGGTGAGTTTGTGTTGAGCTCACGGTTCTCAGTCTGCGCCGATGTCTGCCAGAACATTGATCGGTGGCTTACAGTTCACTTTGGGCTCTTTTGTGTCCATTTCAGTTCTGTTACTCACAGATTTGGTGACGTTAGAGACTCAATGTTAATAAAATCCGATCAGCCTGGTTACAGGGCGATGGCATTGGCACAGATCTGAATCTGAATCTGAATCTGGATCTGAATCTGGATCTGAATCTGGATCTGATCTGGATCTGATCTGGATCTGATCTGGATCTGATCTGGATCTGATCTGGATCTGATCTGGATCTGATCTGTGTCACATGAGAGCAAAACATTAGGTCACATTCCACGACTCACCTGGTTCACAAAACCACATCTTTATTTATCATTATTGTTTGTAATAAATCAATGTTGTAGATGCTGCATTTTGCTAGTGTTTGGCCACTGGAGGAGAGGTTTGCCCAGTGGAGGGTGTGTTTGGCCCAGTGGAGGGTGCGTTTGCCAAGTGGAGGGTGCGTTTGCCCAGTGGAGGGTGTGTTTGCCCAGTGGAGGGTGTGTTTGGCCCAGTGGAGGAGAGGTTTGCCCAGTGGAGGGTGCATTTGCCCAGTGGAGGGTGTGTTTTGCCCAGTGGAGGAGAGGTTTGCCCAGTGGAGGGTGTGTTTGGCCCAGTGGAGGAGAGATTTGCCAAGTGGAGGGTGTTTTTGGCCCAGTGGAGGAGAGGTTTGCCCACTGGAGGGTATGTTTGCCCACTGGAGGGTGTTTGGCCACTGGAGGGTGTGTTTGCCCAGTGGAGGGTGTTTGGCCCGGTGGTGCCTGCCTGAGTGGCTGCTGTGGATATTTGCAGCGCTGGCTTCCTGCCTCTGTAATTAGCGCTGTCACATCAGTGTCCTTCACACCCAGTGGACAGATGGAGCGAGAGCTGCAGGCGGCCCCCTCACGAGCCAATCAATGGGCTCGCAACCACACACACACACACACACACACACACACACACACACACACACACACACACACACACACACACACACACACACACACTCCTCTGAAGGCCAGATGAGGAAGTGGTGCAGCTACAAATGAAATGATAATGTAAATAGGGACAACAGGCTACGTCCGTTAGCATGTAGCATGCCGCACGACTTGGAGTTACGCGCTGCACCTGAACGCATCGTCTCGGCGGCGTCTGGCCTGCTGCTGTAGTTCAAACCAATCCAACATGGCGGCTCGGTCACTGAAGCTGAGCAGCTGCCGGACCCGTCCTCGTTCTGCATCCACTGCAGCGAGTTTCAGACGTTTTACTAAAAGTTTCACGACGTGTCAGACTGCTTCGTTTCCATAAAGTTTTCCAGATTGAACTTCATTCAGACGGGCCGCCACGCAGCCCGGAACGCGCCGCAGCCAGCATTCGCCACGGTGCGTTTCACATAGACAATGAATGGGAAGCAGGAAATTGATCTGTGGACACGTGATTTGGACACCAGGACGCATCCGTGGAATCATATCGGCATCGGCAATGTTTGTTCTAAAAACATTGGCATACATCCAATATCATACATCCCTAAATGCAAATATGAAATTGGTTGAAATCATCTGCTTCTCTGGGGACAGATCGATGGAACAGAGGAGCTCGGGGGGGTGGGGGGGGGGGGGGGGGACGACTGCTCAGGAGGTTTTACAGGTTGGAATGTGGAGGAGGTGCAGCTTCACGACACAAAATGTGATTAAAGATCAGGAAACAGGCCGGGCGGCTGAATCCTGACAACAACTCCCATCCCTTTCCCTCTAATCCCACACACGGATGCACCGATCAGAGCGGGAGCATTAACGTCCGTCGAACTCGAGTCACGGCACAAGACCAGCGTCACCGGGAGGTTTGAAGCTCCGGCACAGCGAGTCCAAACTTAACCCCTGGAGGTGCAGAGGTCAAATTGGTGCAGCGAGTTGATAGAAATGTCCCCCCCCCCCCCCCCCCCCCCCCCCCCGTTCACGATCAAGTCTCATAAGATGCTTCATTCGGTTGCTCTCTAACCTCTGTCCTCTCATCCTGCAGGATTTGGCACCTCTCATAAATAGAAATAAAGCTGACTGGATCAGCAGCACCAAACACTTTCAACAGAGTCACACATTTAATAAATACTCTCAAACACACACAAGATATTGAAATCATCTTGGTTTTTTTAAAGGGCTGAAACACTCCATCATTGCACATAGTTTGGTGATTCTGAGGCGATTATTAAATAGAAAACAGCTTAATGAGGAACGACGACATAAAAAAAAAAAAAAAGAAAACTCAAACTTGACCCACAAAACTTCAAACTGTTATTCAAAGACTCTTTCACACGTCGCCGACTGTCGTGTTAATTTACTTCATGCCAGGTCAGAAAATCCAAAATGGTTTAAGACTCAAACTGAAACTGAATCGATCGTGCAAAAGAGCGGGGGAAGAAAAAAAAAAAAAACGGGTGAAGATAGAAGAAAAGAAGTGAACCTGGATTAGTTGTCAGCCGGAATGAGAGAGCGGAGAAACGGCCGTCGCTGCGTCAATGGAAACATGCCAGTGGAGCTTCAACCGAAACGGAGTGAAACTGAATGACGAGAGGAACGCTGCTTTCTTTTAGTCTCTCTCTCTCTCTCTCTCTCTCTCGCTCTCTCGCTCTCTTGACCAGGTCAATACAGGCCACGCTGGGGCTGAGCGGCGCGCCGCAGGCGGAGCGCCGCTGGTGAACAGGCTTTAGCAGCAGATGGAGAATCTACGACGGCGAGCAGGTCGATTCGTATAGCGTTGTGGAAAAAGTGATAAAGGGGAGGAAGTTCTCCGGCGCACGTGATGCAAACATATAGAGTTAAAATGGATCCGTCACAGGTCACATCGCCGTCACGTTTCAGCCTCGTTCAGAAAGGGTTGATGGTTTTAAAATTATACTCCTTTGAATCCAGGCCTGGTCTGCGAAACATCTTCATTTGATAAAACACAAGTTTTGCATTTGCTCAGACGGGGAAAAATGCTGAATCAGGTTTTACTTTTTTAAACTGACAGAATGCACGTCTTCAGGAAGACGACTTATCCTCCAGGGGAACAGAAAGACTTAATGCTGCCAACTAGTGGACATGAGGAAAACTACAAATATATGGCCCGAGGAGACATTTAAATACAAAAATACTAACCTGCACTGGACACAATTAACAAACACAACTGAGATTCTGACCTAAAACTGAACAACAGTCCGGAGCAGTGCAGGAACAACCTGGAGGAACAACCTGGAGGAACAACCTGGAGGAACAACCAGGAGGAACAACCTGGAGGAACAACCTGGTGGAACCACCTGGAGGAACCATCTGGAGGAACAACCTGGAGGAACAACCTGGAGAAACAACATGGAGGAACCACCTGGAGGAACAACCTGGAGGAAGCACCTGGAGGAAGCACCTGGAGGAACCATCTAGAGGAACAACACGGAGGAAGCACCTGGAGGAAGCACCTGGAGGAACCATCTGGAGGAACCATCTGGAGGAACAACATGGAGGAAGCACCTGGAGGAAGCACCTGGAGGAACCACCTGGTGGAAGCACTTGGTGGAACAACATGGAGGAACCATCTGGAGGAACAACATGGAGGAAGCACCTGTAGGAAGCACCTGGTGGAAACACTTGGTGGAACCACCTGGAGGAACCACCTGGAGGAACAACCTGGAGGAAGCACCTGGAGGAAGCACCTGGAGGAAAAACCTGGAGGAAGCACTTGAAGGAACCACCTGGAGGAACAACATGGAGGAAGCACCTGGAGGAAGCACCTGGAGGAAAAACCTGGAGGAAGCACTTGAAGGAACCACCTGGAGGAACAACATGGAGGAACAACCTGGAGGAACAACCTGGAGGAACCACCTGGAGGAACCATCTGGAGGAACAACCTGGAGGAACAACCTGGAGGAAGCACCTGGAGGAACAACCTGGAGGAACAACCTGGAGAAACAACATGGAGGAACCACCTGGAGGAACAACCTGGAGGAAGCACCTGGAGGAAGCACCTGGAGGAACCATCTAGAGGAACAACACGGAGGAAGCACCTGGAGGAAGCACCTGGAGGAACCATCTGGAGGAACCATCTGGAGGAACAACATGGAGGAAGCACCTGGAGGAAGCACCTGGTGGAAGCACCTGGTGGAACAACATGGAGGAAGCACCTGGAGGAAGCACCTGGTGGAAGCACCTGGAGGAACCACCTGGTGGAAGCACTTGGTGGAACAACATGGAGGAACCATCTGGAGGAACAACATGGAGGAAGCACCTGTAGGAAGCACCTGGTGGAAACACTTGGTGGAACCACCTGGAGGAACCACCTGGAGGAACAACCTGGAGGAACCACCTGGAGGAAGCACCTGGAGGAAAAACCTGGAGGAAGCACTTGAAGGAACCACCTGGAGGAACAACATGGAGGAAGCACCTGGAGGAAGCACCTGGAGGAACCATCTAGAGGAACAACACGGAGGAAGCACCTGGAGGAAGCACCTGGAGGAATCATCTGGAGGAACAACATGGAGGAACAACACGGAGGAAGCACCTGGAGGAATCATCTGGAGGAACAACATGGAGGAACAACACGGAGGAAGCACCTGGAGGAACCATCTGGAGGAATGTCTTCATGCTTCTTGCTACACTGCCCCCTACAGGATTGATGCTTTGCACACCTCTGATAATCTGGACGACGCTGCGTAGGAAGCTAGCAAGTAGCTCGCCGCTACATTCCAGTGGTTTTCTACCCGAAGCTAAAATTCACAGCATCACCACCAATGTTTGTGTCACATTGCTCATTATGACCGGAAGACAAACACTACCAATGAGTTTCACGCAGTTTAACGATCCCCATACGCCCTCTAGTGGTACGGAGGTGAACGACTCTTCGGCTCGAACAGCCGCGATGCAGAACTTGTGCTAGCAGTGAATATATCAGCCTTAACAAAGACAAATGGCGGCGCAGCAGATCAGGACGCCGGTTAAACTGCCGAGTGTTTGACCACAGTGGAAGTTTTTTTAAAATGTCTCGAACAGGAAAATGGAACAAATCACACAAACTGCCTCACTAAAAAAAGTGAACGAGTTCCAGAACTGATCCTGTCATTGTAAAGTACTTCTTACATTTTACTCAGCCTTTTTCTTTTATTATTCCCATAAATTCATTTCCACTGATGAGAAGAACGTCTGCGTTTTGTAGCGTTTGTCAAATATAATTTAAAGATGCCACTTTCGGTAATGAACTTTCCAGTTGCATCACTAAATGATCTTCCCGGGAGGTTTATCCTCTCAGCATCACTCCTTCACACGGCGTTCCTAATGGCCCCTAAATGGAGGCTATTCATCAACCCCAGAGATACACGACCACCGAGCCTCAGAGAAAAGGTTGCTTTCTTTTTTTATGTCCAAATCTTTTGTCTATAACATTGTTCTGATTGTCTCTACTGAGCATGTGCAGAACTACTCGTTAGCACAGCCATGTTGCGCGAGCAGCGCTCGCCACCGTCAACTCGAGACTCAGCTCGACCGTTTCCAGGAAGTGTCATATTTGCTGGTTTCCACAGAGACGGAGTATTTTCGAAAAGTTCCACCACGGGAGCCGTTTCCACAAGTCCCGTCCAGACCTGCGTTAACATGTGATCAGAAGTGGCGAACCTTAAAGACTTTCACTCAATACAGAGGTGGTTGGAGACGCGTCGAGACCGCGTCCCGGGACGGTGGCGTCACAGGACAATACGTCATACGTCATTTAAACATCATCACTGCGCTGTGTTTTCATTTACAGGGGTCGTATTCTGCTAAATCCACTTCCTAAAGGTTCTCCAGCAGTACTACTCGTCCCCATACCTGGACTGACGCCCCAGAAGTGAAGACAGTCTGTCCTCTCTGTCCCTGGCTTGTTTCAGGTTTTAAAAAGTGTGTTGCTCCAACCAGCCAATCAGAAATCAAACCCTATATAGTGTCATCGGGAGGTTTAGCCAATCACAATCAAGGTAGGCCCTCCCTTTGACTCCTCCCACAATTAGGCAGCTCTGCTCTGGCACATGGCACCACGAGAGGAAGTACTTCCTCCTCTTCCCAAGATGGGCATGTGTGGGCGGAGCCAGTCCAGCTCACACAGACACAGCAGATTCTGAATGCAGCTCCTATGATCCAATATTCAAATGACTCCTCCCACAATCAGGCTAGTTACAGTTACACAACTCGCATAGCGAAGTCATTCACCGGCGCAGCCAGCAGGAAACATGGCGGCAGAAACTCTCAAAACTTTGGTTCTAGGACAACTTGCAATACTTGGATATTTCATCAAAGGGAGTAAATTCGACCAATGTGCAGAAACATCTGCTCACAGCAGCGATAATTTTGAACGAATGTCTCATTTTTCATTCTGCTCCCGAGTGAATCTCAACCCAACAGAAGCAGCAGCTCGCCCTCTGCTGGTGATACTGCACGTTTCATTTCCAATTGAGAATCAATAAAGAGCCGAACCGTTAAGGGGAATTAAAATCGTAAAAAAATCCTAATTCCCATCCCTTGTGGTTTCATTACAAAAAAAAAAAGAACAGCACCCCCTAGTGGCCCAACTTGAAAACTACATTGTTTTCAGATTGTTGCCGTGCAAATGTGCAAACTTTTTTGATGCGTTTTCACTTGATACGTCATTTATCCCTTCAGCGTTCACAAACGCATTGAAACACTTCAAATATAAAACAGTTGGTCTTTTTTTTTTTTGAAATCTCTGATCAGATCAATTCATCCACCTGGAAACGCTGGACCGAAGGAAGAACCGGAGCGGTGCCAGATACCCAGTTCTCCAGGGACAATAAAGACTTCACATTACGGTTGAAAGTTTTGGCATTCTTTATTATATTTATATACAAAGAAAACAACCCTGCTTTTAAAAAACAAAAACAAATCAGTAGACAAATTCAGCTTTATTGACAAGAACAGTAGTGCTGATACAAGGCAGGAGCTAGGGGGAAGCTCGGAACGGTGCATAACTCGGATCCTAAGAGTCTGGAGAATCCCGTTAGTCTGTTCCCTTGAAAGATGGAAGGAATAAAAAGTCTTAGTTTAAAAAATGGAAAAGACTGAAGTCCCCCCCCCCCCCCCCCTCCCCCGATGAGAGCCTAACATGTAGACCGAGTTTGGTTGTTTTTTTTTGTGGATTTTCTTTTTAAACTTACTTCATATACAGTACAAAACATGCATCCCATGTTATTCCACGACTATCAGTCTCACAATGTACACCGATTGCACAAAATCATAGGGTAAAAACCAAATCGTACACAAACCGTATACATCCGCCACTGACGCTACACGCAAAGACATACTTGGCTATTCCTATTTCTCCGACACTGAGAAACAAAAACTCTTTTCAAGCTACCAATAATTTATACATCAAATAGTACTGTCCTCTGTCTACTGGGCCGTCTTCCCAAACAGCCTGAGGTAAAAGCATTAGCACGTGAGACGCAGCTCAATTTCAAAGGCTAAGAACATTTTCCTTTTTTTTAAAAATAAAATGTGATCTAATGCCAGGAAGTCGTCGAAAACTAACAGTCACAAACAGAAGAAATGTTGTTTTTAAATAATAACAAAAAGTCAATGTTGCTCGTTGTCCAGTCAGATTATTATTATTTATTTGTTTGTTGTTGTTGTAAACAGATTCGTCCGCAAACCGCCACCGGTCCCTCCAGTGACGGATTGAGGGCCCGTTTCCACGGCAACCAGTTCAAGTGAAAACGCAACGCGTTGGTAGTTTCTCTTTCCATGACGACGGAGCTCGGAGACACTCCGTTTACACCGACGACTCACACTTCTTCGTATCGTGTTTCTGGCTCACCACTGCAGTTCGGATTGTGTTACTATGACAACATCACCCGTGCTAAATGTCCCGGCTGCAATACGAGTCGGACGGATCCTCGGATATATATATATATATATATATATATATATACGCCCTGGTCAAAAACCTGCACCTCCACGAGATGCATCAGTGATGGGTCGACTCCTCTCGTGCGCTCCTTCACAGATTGCGCCCTGGGCGACTGCCCAAATCGCTCAGAGCAAAATCCACCGCCGTTTATACCAAATTCTCCCGATTCGCCACGCTCCCGACAGATTAGTGAGAGAAAGTGACGATACGCAATGGCGTAATATTGGTGACGTAGCGACTCACGATGGTCCGCCGCCGTTTCATATTAATTGAAATGCATGGTAAGAGGTCGTGACCATTAGTGACGGCGCGTAACGCCTCGGCCCTGAATCACATCATTTCTGTCGAACCCGTGGTCAGGAATTGAGATCCGTGCATGTCGTGACTGGTTGTTAACTTTAAATGTTAAAGTTTTCTGAAACGATTCGTTTTCACTTGAAACGCTGGGGGGTGTAAACGGGGCCCCGGCCGCCAGGTAGTGCAACACAACTCCCAACAATGACAACAATGACAGGAACAAAAGGCAAAAAACCCCAACAAAGGCGCCACAGGGCGAACAGAAAACACCGCTCAGTGTTCCCTCTTCAGCTTGCGGACCACGTCCACCTCGTCCAGCCCGGTGGCCGACATCGACTGCTGCAGTTCCCTGAGCTGCGAGTGTGTGCGCGGCGGCTGCTTCTTCAGCTTCTGCAGGTGAACGTCAATGGGGTCCAGCTCGGGCTCGGAGGCGGGCACGGGCAGGTAGCCGCCGTCCCTCGGCAGGCACATGCAGCAGCCGGCGCCCGCCAGGTCCAGCTCGCTGTACTGGAACTCCGCCTTCTTCAGCTTGAAGTCCACCATGTCGGCCGACTCGCTCATGTCCACCAGCAGGTTCCAGAAGACGCAGCTCAGGATGATGCCGAGCAGCTGCAGGGGGCGACAAACGTACAGGAAGTGTTTTATCAATAAATACCTGCCGCTGGACGTGGCGTCACGTTTCCCTCACAACGAATCAGGAAACAGGGCCTCTCTCATCCGCTTAACATGGGACAGTTTTTAGCGGTTTGTTGGGATTTATTCGGAAACGGTTCAACATCAACGTCCCAAAATCTAATGGATTGGTCCTTGGGTGATGACAAATCATCCCTGAAGATTTCATGCAATTCGGGTCAGTAATCTTTGTGAAAAGTTGGTGAAATACATACATAAATACATATAAAGCAATAAATAAACAGAGACGGATGAAAACAAAAAACCTTCTCGGCACTCCTACAGTCACTCCCACAGTCACTCCCACAGTCACTCCCACAGTCACTCCTACGCCTCATTGGTGCAGGAAAACAAACAGATGTGTATTAATGGGCGCAGACGTCCCTTGCCATTATACGTCCAGGCATCCAAAGTGTTGGAAAGTGGCTTTCAATCCACTAATCAAAGTACTGAGAAACCTTTGACATTAATCTATGAAGCTGAAACATTAACCAGCAGATTGGTGTAATTTCGCGATTGTAAAAAATGGTGAATGACTTTGGCAGCAGCAGTGAGAGAAACCCTGAGATGTGCCAGGCTGCTGTAAACAGCACAGGTTTCTGCGGCGGTGGATCGCCGTGCAGATCCAAACATTTCCTGTTTAGAGACGACTTGGCTCGGGATTACTTGTCGCTGTGAGACGGGAGGCTCAGCGTTTACCTGCCAGGCGTCTCTGATGTGGTAAAAGCTCCTGTTTGGATTCGGGGGCGAACAGCTGCTCTGCTTTTGTAATTATGGCTTTTTGTAAAAAAAGCTTTTTTGTTTTGACTGAACCGTCTCTTTATTACTGTAACAGGCCTCAGATGAAGCCCTCGGGACCACGGCTCTCTTCTTACATGCATTTAGATGTCACTAAATAACATCATCAACCTCAACCTGAGGGTGGAGAGACGTGAGCTGGAGGCAGAGCAAGCTGGAGTCGACATCCCAGGAGTCAAACCGACGCGTACCCAGGAGACTCAAAACTCATTTATACTCCATGTTTGATACGTAGACACACAAACTTTCAGTCTGTTCTTGACCTTCACTTCGGGGGACTAAACTAAGACACAGGAGTTCCTCTCATCGAGGTAACTTCAAGGATTAACTCTGGCCTCTACGTACTACGACGCTCGCTCACTTCTTCCCGGAATAAATCACCGTGGTAACCGACTCTGAATGTCGAACCTGAGTGTAAAGCTCCGCCTCCTGACCAATCAGATCTCTTGGAAAATGACCCGCCCATTCTTAAACGATGTTTTTGTTGGTGACTTGTTCCAAGTTTGCTGGATGATTTGGAATAATGAGGGTAATAATAATAATAATAGTCACGCTGACAGAACTGCAAAAACATGAATGTACGAAAAGCACATCTACTGGGTTGAACTAGTGAGTTGATAACCTGCTTGGTAGTAACGCTGATCAGGATCACACGTGTCTGGATCAGTCAACCCAGGAAACAGAGAGATCCAGGATATGTTGATCAGGGTCACCTGAAAGCTTCAGTATACAAACCAGAGGAGCAATACCACCAGTAACCATCGGGGGCGCAGCGTTGAGATTAGAAGCTAATAAAGTGAAAATCGGACTTCTTTCTTCCTCTTCCCTTGTTCTTGGTACTTTGATCCAGTGTCTTCAGTGCATCGGTCGGTTGGACTATTTGAAGAGCACATTTCTGTTGTCACGCGTGAGAAGAGTCCGAGGCTCCGTGCACACGACAACGTTTTCAAGTGAAAGGGGAAAACTTTCGCTTCGCTTTGGGACTCCTAAACCTTAACAATGGGAGAACACGGACATGGAGAGACATGGAGAGACCACCAAGTTGGATCGTTAATACGGTGACTGTCAAAATAAAACAACAGAGGTGGAGGTGGAGGCTGACGAGTGACGTTCACACACCGTCCGGACCACTGGTCAGTTGCTTCAAGCGTCGCTGGACAAGACGGAGCCCGAACAAGGTCACGTGACCTTCCCCTCACATGTGCAGCTGTTTAGGAAAGTACTTACTGTGATACTCCTCTCCGGAGGGGCCAAGGCAAATTCAAATGTATCCAGAGGATTATTTGTGGGCGGATTTGGTACCTTGTTGGAACATTAAATCTTCTGCTTGTGGCAGAGGAAGAAGGAAATGATGTGCCAGTGTGAACATTGGAATCAGAAACTCTCGAGCTGGAGGGCAGGAGGGTTCGGTTTCGGCCAGTTGGAGCCTTGAGTTTTCCATTACCTGTGGCAGCCCGATGGCGCAGCAGAGCGCCACGGTGATTCCGATGTTGTCGCTCATCCAGAGGTTGACGGCGTGGATGCAGCCTCGCACGTGGATCAGCTCGTGCAGGGTTTCACGCTGACCGGAGAGGAGAAACAAGAGCAGAAGTTCAGGCTAAAAATCAAACTGTGCAGGAGCAGTCCAGGGCTGCTTGTTGTCGTCACACAGCCTCAACACTACGACCGCCTGCCTGCCGTCGGGTACTTCCTGTTTTCTCCACTAGACCTCCGTCGGTGTGCCAAGACGTCTGGCACAGAGACATTACCTGCAGCTCCTTTTAAGGGCAGACCTCCTGGACTTAAAAGGAGGTGTTTCTAATCACCTCCTTCCTGATTGATTCGGAGCTCTGCAGACGGGCGATGCCCGACGTGAGCTGCAGTTCTGGAGGCACGAGTCCGACTCCACATTCAGCCCACGTCAACATGAACTCCGAGGAGGAGCATTCAGAGCAGTCACGTCTCACACAGTGAAACTGAAGTCACATATAAAATGTTTCCCTATTCATTAAAGTTTCACCACCCTGGAGGATTTTCTCGTTAAACTGCTGCAGGTTTCGTCTGCTGGACGACCTCGTCTGCCAGCCTCCCTTCTTTCTCTCCGGGATCGCCGACAGTCGAACTGGAAGCTCTTGATCTGAATCCATCAAGTCTGTAGCGACGCCACCAGCTGCCTTCTGACGACAAATCGTTTGCCTGCTTTCCTCAGCGTTGGTCTTTTCCTTTCCACTCCAAAAAACAGCAGAAAGTCTGCTTCTGCAGGGTTCTTACTCTTAAGGGTGAGTTTTTTCTTTTCTTCCCACCATCATGTGGGATTGTTGGATTGTTCCTCTGGAGCAGTGTCTTCAGATGAAACTGTTGTTATTAAATAAAACTTAAGTTGGCAGATCCAAAGGCAAAAACTATTGAGAACGAACACAACAGTAAATCTCTTCAAATCTCTGAGTAACTTTCACCTAAATAATAACTTCACCTAAATAATAAGCTTTGTGTTCTGGATCTATTTCGTGGTGCATTAGGTTAAGCTGCTGTAGGACGGGCATCCAGCAAGAATATTAATTAAAAAAAAAAAACAACCCACATCTGTATTGAATGTTACATTGACTTGCTGAGGAAACCCAGGAGAAAAAGAAAAGCAAAATCGACACGTAATCTGATATTTTCACATCACTGAACGATGTTATATCTGATGCATTTTCATCAAATTGTCAAAACACCCCCCCCCCCTCCCCTCCCCCCCTTTCCTCTGAGCAGAAGCTGCACCCTGCTGAGATCTACGATTACAAAACAATAAGTCACCGCTGGGAAGCAAAAGTACCCAGACGTGATAAAGTAAAGTGTTGTTTTGGTGCGACTGCTGCTCTCACCTGTTTATCCAGAGTCTGATAACCACACAGGGTGTTGATGACTTCGCCCACCTGTGCAAAAACAAATAAAAACAACACAGTTTAGAGAGTTGGACATGATTCTAGCTTTAGAGAGCGGAGGCTGGTAATGGACCTGCAGCAGTGACGGGTGGGGAATGAGAACGGAGGACTCCGAGCCAACGCTCCAGACTTTCTAATCCACTGTGCCATCTCTGCTCCGAGTGTGTGTGAGTGTGTGTCTGGAGAAAGGAGAGTACTGAACCATAGTCATTATTTTAATTTTCTTTACCAGCACAGTTCCACAGCTTCCAGAGACGATATCGGCACTGTGAGCCTCAGGATAGGACTGATGGGGGGCATGTGGGGGGATGGAGGCGGCCACGAGGGACCACCACTTCATTAAAGGAGAGAAACCTCCCCAAGGCCAGATTCCTGAACGCCCCGGCGTGTTTCCCCTCAGCGGCGGTTTCCTCTCACACGATCCATTACAGCTCTGTCGCATCGTTAACGAGTGTCGTTTGCTTTGAGGAAGCGCCACACGTTGGTGAGCCGCTCCTGGACGTGAGCGGCTACGAGATGATGGGCGACGTCGCTGAAACGCTCCCCGCGTCCCAGAGCATCAGCACTTACTGATCTACCTGGCTGAAGTCGGGAGACTGAAACGTGTGGGAGTGGGAGGTCTGAGCCAAACAGAGATGGAGACGAATTTAATCTCCAGGAGGTTCTGTCTGGCGCGGCGGCAGACTGAAGCCTTTCCAAGGAGCCAACAGGGACACTGTGATCTGAAAACTAAACCGAGTTCCACTGTACCAACCTCACATTCTCTATCTGACTCTGTTGCCTTGTTGACATGAGGCAATGGCGAGATGAATCGGTCTCCTGTCCATTACAGGGCTTCCCTCCTTCCCCATAACCTGCTCCGGGGTTCTGCTGGGTGTCGAAGCCTCGGGATTCCTGCCATTTTCCAAACAAACGTCTTCTTCACCACCGGTCAGTCGAGGCTCCTGAGACCCCGTTCACACAACATTTCAGTTGAAAACGCATCGATTTTGAAACAGCAGCGTTTCAACAGAGTGTTTTCAAAAAGTTGTGTTTTCCATGGAAATGGAGCCAGAACATTTTCTAAAAGTTGCGTTTTTCTTCGTTTCGGAGTCGGGGCGTTTTCAAAAAGTTCCATTTTGGCAACCGTTTCCAAAAAGTTGCTCCGAGCGCCGTTGTGGTGTAAAGCCGACGCCCAAAACACAAACTAAAGTTTTCTCTTTCCTCTTGAAAACGTAGGTTACTCGTCAATATGCTTTTCGGTGTTTCACCGGCCGAGTCCACTTCAGATCGGATCCTGAACGACACCGTCGTGTTGATCTTCCAAATACCTGCTTTTATTGACCAGGTCGGGTGCGAATTAAGAGTTTGTCGTGTTTTCCAAATGACTTTGCACCAAGGTGTGAGGCACAGACTGAAATGTCTCGGCTCACGTTCTGCTTTTCCAGATTCTGGACGCCATGGTGTGTTTCTATTTTTTTAAATAAATGCCTTCCCCGGTGATATTATCCCCGACTCAATTTGATGCGGTGGCGATTTGCCACATGATCCTCTCTGGTTTGTACCATTTTTGCATTTCGCCTGGGGGTGATTTTCCAAAATGTGGATCGATGTTAAAGTGAAACGGCGTCAAGGTGGTCGGGCTCCAAGAGCGGGTCGTCCAGAGGACATCAGCTGGTTATACAACATATCAAAACGCCACGGTATTGACCACACAGACTGTGTGAGTGACCTAAATCAGCTAAACTCGCCTCGATAGCCCAAATATGCACATTCATGCTGCTCTGAATTCTGGGTATTTCATTTATGAGAAATGAGGGATTCCAACATGCGACTTACGTCGTCACACGACATCAACACAGATATTTGCCTTTTATTCTACAACCTACATATTCATGTAGACGTCCCACTCTGGACAAGCTCTTTCTGAAACCAACTTTGAAAAAAGAAGAATACAGAAGCATTCTTGTGCGCTCACCTTGCGGCGGACACAACAGGTATACGGAACCCCGCAGGCCAGTGGTCCGGTCCCATTGCAGAAATGATACTGGTTGACTCCCCAGTCCTTGTACTCGTCTCCTCCGCAACAAGAAAACTGCAAACCAAAGAGAAAGGTGAAGGAAATCATTAGAAACCAAACGCAGCGGGAAGGATTGCAGTGAACTCCTCCACATCCACAGCCAGAGTGAAGCTCACGCTGCCTCCCACCTGCCAACAAACCCGAGCCCCGCTGACAAGCGAGCCGTCGGTACGGCCCACTCCCGCAATAACCTCAAGACACTGCGGTCTGTGTGGACACTTCAGCTAAAGGCCATCGTTCCTCAAACTCAATCAAGGTTCCAACACGTTCGGGACTCTGAGAGACAATGAAGAACATTTCTGTCTCCGAGGGCCTGACCTCAGCGGCTGGCCGTTCCACCCGGCAGCGAGCTGGCTCTGGAGATAAGACCGGGTTTGTCTCAGGCAGTGAGGAAGAGGAAAAAAAAAAAAAAAAAAAAGTTTCTTTTCTAGTGATGAAAGAAGAAAACTTTAATTCCTCGGTGGAGCCAAACTGAAAATGAACAGTAGATGCATAAACATATACTATTTAAAGTTTATTATTCTTGCTTGCTGAACTCGCTTGAAATCCCAGTCATTGTAGTTTATTGGTGTCAGAATCTCGAGCCACACTGATTTACATAGAACCCTGCACAGAATGTGTGGACCCTGTGGACGACTGTGGCGCCGCCGGAAGAGACGATGATTCTCTAATCTCAGAGGAAGAATCCATTCATCGCCAATTTGCGGTTCCAGTGACAATGGAAAAAATGTCAATAACTTCCTACAGTCACAATAATAACAATCCAACCTCACTCATGGCCGTGTAAAGGTGCGTTTACACGTGAGCACCAGGAGTCACAAACATCATTGTAGGGACGTATTTCACCAGACCTGCCTAGTCAGCATCGATATGAGCTAACGGCTAACATGCTCGCGATGTTACTTCGGTCCTGGAAACAATTATGGCGTTGGCGACATTGTGCTCTCTACCGAGTGTAGCTCTAGTTTAATAGCCTGAAAGAAGATGAATGTGTGATGTGACTGATCACTCCATTTCCAAAACAAAGTGAAAACGCATCGATTTTGCATTTTTTGTTTTAGAAAAGTTTTGCGTTTAGACGACAACGTCTTGAAAACAACGTCCACTTAGATGGAAACGGCGGGAAACACTGAAAAAAGATGTAGTTTGCACGTTGGGCCACTAGAGGCTGCTGTTGGTTGTTTTTCTGATGAAGCCACACAAGCAGCAGAGAACAATGAGCTCTGAACATCAACACTGGGAGAACGTTCTAGTGGACAGAAGAAGTCCGGTTGTTATTACGGGAGACGAGCAGCGTTTAACAAAAAGTTGCATTTTCCCCCGTTTCCATGGAGACGGAACATTTTCAAAATCTTTCGACAAACACAACATGTCTTGTTGCTGATCTGAAACATTAGTGTTTAAGTGTAAATGTTGTCATGGCGACTGTATTATATCGTATTATGAAAGAATAAAACGATATGTACAGATAAGAAAGATTCAAGACAAAACTAATGTAATCTGTTCAACTGTATTACAATCAGGACTGAAGATTATTTATTAAAATGGTTCTACCTTACAGGTCAAGGTTTTATTACTTATTATCGTAAACGTTTGTATTTTCAACATGAAACGTCGCACTACCTTTTGTTGCACGTAGTCCAGGATGTTTTTGAAATCCAGGTCGTCGTAGTAGTGTTTGATTCCTTCTCGTATGCTGCTCTGAAACAAGGAGGCCGTCTACGAAGCGGGGAGAGAGGAGAAGCAGTCACTGTTAGGAGCTGAGACGAAGACGCCGAGACGAAGACGCCGAGACGAAGACGCCGAGACAAAGACGCCGCCACTGGGCGGATGGCAGCGTCAGACAGACGTGGGACGGGGTTTACCTTCTTCTCAAAGATGAGGGCGGTGGTGAGGGCGATGGCCTGGAGGAGCAGCAGAACGCACAGAACGCAGAGGAACTGCAGAACAAACAGCAGAACCACACGTCAATCCCACCGTCTTCAATCGGCGATAATAAAACAACATTTGAAGATTTCAACGTTTTTTTAACGGAGGTTCAAAGTGAGTATCCACGAGCAGAGGGAGGGGTTACTTCCCTGCATGATGTCATGAAGGGAGAAAATAAAAAAATGACAGTTGGAGGAGTGCAGCCGCCTCCCTGAGCGTTTCCATGGGAACCGACTGCAAGTTAATTAATATGATTACTGGACGTGGGCACGTCGGTGTGCTCTCAGAAAGCCAAAGATCATTTAAAAGGACGAGTCTCCTGCAGAAAAGTCAGCAGCTGATCACCTCAATGTCACTTTAACTCCTCGAAGTGGAACCTTTTATTTCCATGGTCTCCGGTTTAGAAACATTTCACGGTTCGTCCACGACCTCCAGGTCAGCGACTGAATGTTGCATGAAAAGTATAATATATTAACTTGAGATGGAGAGAGGATGAGTCAGAGCCTGAATCACATTGTAAGCCTCCTACTTCTCTCGTGTGTCGGCTCAAGGACCAACCTTCTGCTGAATGTCAAACATATTAATGTTTTTTATTATTAAAAGACGTTATTGTTATTCAATGGCTCCATAGGCAATAGAAATATAACTCCCATTGAACTGCTTAGATGCTTTTTTATTAACTTATTGTTTTGCAATAAATCTCAATTTAAAGTTCCATTTGAGCTCATTCACATGTACTTAAGGTTTAAAAAAGGTTAAATAAAATACATTTTAATAAACCATCTGATTCAGGTCTAAAAGTGTGTATCTGACGGCTCACGTCACAACAAGTTAAAACGTTTTTCTTTCAAAAAAGTCTCACGTTTACACGCCAGCGTTTTGGAAACGACGTCTGTTTCAGACAGAAATGGCAGAAAGACTGAAGATGTAGTTTTCATGTTGGGCCACTAGTTGGTGCTGTTCTGTTTTTGTTATGACACGAGACGCACACACACACACACACACACACACCATGTGCAGCAGGGTCTTGTTGTCCCTCAGGGAGCCCACCATCCCCACCACCGACACGGTGAACATCACCAGGCCCAGCAGGATGAGCACCACAGCAGGAGCCAGGAAAAGGCCCTCCAGGGTCCGGTTCTTCTGCCGCTCCACCTCGGCGTACACGCCCACACAAAGAACGCAGAGACCCATCAGCTGGAGGGAAGACAGGAGGAGAGAGAGAGAGAGATGGGGGGGGGGAATCCATCAATCAGCTAATAATACATGACATTAAGGTGATTATAACATATTGATGAAGTGAAGAATCAGTTGCAAGACGCTGTTACTGCACTTAAAAAACACCAAAACAAAAACATAAGAATATTAACTGGGTGCTAAAACGGCTACTCGGATTTTAATTTGAAATGAGACCATTCTATTTAAAAATGTATCCCGTAACAGAGTAATCAGATAATTGTAACATGCATGGAGTCCCTGAGCGAGACCCTCGGCCTCCACCAGCAGCGCTGACCGGTGTGGCGGGAACCGACCGGTCATTTGGTCAAAAGGTATCACCAAGGGAATTAATGCAGTTAAAAAAAACACACAATAAAAAAAAACACAATTGGATTGGAAAACATTAATTTACAAGTCCCAGTCGATTATCAGACGTTCGTGAACGTTATAAAACCGATGCTTGGACACGCAACTTCTGCTACATGGAGACCAGTAAATACCATCTGGAACCACTAGATGTCACTGCTTGACAACAGAACGCCGTTTACAGTGAAATGCGACCCAAACTGCAGAATTTCACCCACAAATGACAAATGAGAAGAAAATATGAAGTTGAGACACTTTTTGGAGAGCGGTGGGGAAAAAACATGGAGCGATACAACCAGCAGATGGCGGTAATGCAACGGTCACGGATGCAAACCGCTGATAAACCAAGAAGAAATATTGCGACGTGTAGTTATAAAATGTGATTTTTTTTAAAAAAATGCATTTTACAAAGATTGAATTCAATCATGTAATATGAAGAAATGGAGAATCCAGATCTGGAGAGATCCAGTGAACAAACCGGATCTTGCTTTGGCTACCAAGGTTGGATTGTTATGGTGACTGTCAAAATAAAACTACTACGTTGGATTGTTATTACGGAGACTGTCAAAATAAAACTACCAAGTTGGATTGTTATTACGGTGACTGTCAAAATAAAACTACTAAGTTGGATTGTTATTACGGTGACCCTCAAAATAAAACTACGAAGTTGGATTGTTATTACGGTGACTGTCAAAATAAAACCACCAAGTTGGATTGTTATTACGGTGACTGTCAAAATAAAACCACCGAGACCCAGGAGAATATGGACTGGGAGTCATGACACCACGGAGGAAACTTTGTTCCGATTGGCTCTACTGAGCATGTGCAGAAGAACGGTTAACTACGGTCGTGGCTTTAGATAATCCCACTTTTCCCAGAGTCATTTCCTGGAAAGACAAGCCCGTCTTATATTTGGCCGCTGGCTTCTTTCCAACATCCATTGTCGTCGTTGTACGACCAACTTCAAAATATCTTCACTGCACATGCTGTCAAATCCGTCAAAGAGGTTGAATCCTTTCAAACGCGAAGGAAAAACAGGCAGCAGTTGCTTCACCGCTATTGATTTCCAATTGGACCACCGAGGCAATCTGCCTTAAGAGTGGACTCCGTCTTCTTCACGTCCACTCGCTGCCTATGAGCCTCCATGAAGCGCCGCCATTTGGCTCGGCTCCCACAGTCCATGTCAGCATTAACCTCCACGGCGACGGGGATGAAGATAAGAGCCACAGACTTTACCGAAAGTGATCCCATATCAGCGTCAATTTATTTAAAAGAAATTCAATCAGGATGGCTTCAGATAGCAGAGTCCAGAGCGGCTAAACGCTCACAGCTCTGGCTTGTTATTCATGTACCATCACACAAAGTGTAATCTGTGGATGCAACCTGCTGCAACAAATCATGCTGTAGAGTTTGTCTTCAATTGTTTTGTGGTTGAAAATGACATTAAAGAGTGAATATTCTTGTGAAATATGGCTGAACCATATCGAGGACCGAATGTGCCAAAATTAAATAAATAAATATCCCATTAAATTAATAAAACGTGTCATTAATTGATTAAAATTGGAATTAGATATAGAAATGTGTCAATTACTTAAAATATTAATTGATTTGATATAAAAGACATAATTATTTCATAATTTAATTAATCACTTAATGCCGTATTTATCTATTTATTTAATTTTGGCACATCCAGTACTCCATAGAACTAAATCTATGAAACGAATGATATTGTTTTGACACCTGAAATGGCTTTTTACAAGAATACACCCATTTACAATTACAGTATCCCAGTTATTTATTTCCAAAAAACCTTTCCAGCTGCCTTTCTGCTATAACGTTCAGTCATGAAAACCCTGGTTTGATTTCAAAAGGACACACAATAAACCCACTTAACTTCTCCCCACCCACTGTAATACGCTCCCTTGAACTCCATGGAAAGAATCATTAACAATAAACCTGAAGTTAGTAAAGCAGCAGCAGCAATAAACAGAAATTCAGATGATCAACTACTTTCAGCTCCGTCTGTTTGATGCCATGTGCAACTTACAGGAGCATTGGCACATGAACATGGCCAAAAAGTACCAGCTTGTACAAGATTTAACCCAGCGGGTCTCAAAGACAAAACTGTATGTGACTTCAAACGTCCGTCTTCCCTCCAACTGACCGACACGGAGCTGAAGTGAACCAGTGAGTCAATCATGAGAGCAGCAGCACAGCTGATCTGTCACAACACCGCCGTAATACCATAATACAGCAGCATGCACATTACTACATCACTAAAGCAACAATACTGCAGCTACCTGTACATTAGAACTGCAATAATACAGCTACATGCACATTAATGCTACGGCTCAATGCAAATCATTACTACGGTTACCTGCACATCATTACTACAGTACTACAGCTACATGCACATATTACTACAGTACTACAGCTACATGCACATCAATACTACAGTACTACAGCAACATACACATCAATACTACAGCAACATGCACATATTACTACAGTACTACAGCTACATGCACATATTACTACAGTACTATAGCAACATGCACATCAATACTACAGTACTACAGCTACATGCACATCAATACTACAGCAACATGCACATATTACTACAGTACTACAGCAACATGCACATCAATACTACAGCAACATGCACATCAATACTACAGTACTACAGCTACATGCACATCAATACTACAGCAACATGCACATATTACTACAGTACTACAGCAACATGCACATCAATACTACAGCAACATGCACATCAATACTACAGTACAACAGCTACATGCACATCAATACTACAGCTACATGCACATATTACTACAGTACTACAGCTACATGCACATCAATACTACAGCTACATACACATCAATACTACAGCTACATGCACATATTACTACAGTACTACAGCAACATGCACATATTACTACAGTACTAAAGCTACATGCCCATCAGGCTCTGTTCAGATGTATTTTCCCACATCCCAGTTAGTCACTAAAGCACCACAACACAAAAATATAAAGTGTATTAATGAAGCTGCTGAGGGCACTAACCGCCTAGAAATCCTCTAAATACTGAATTACCAGTGTGTATCTACTTAAAAGTGAGTAGAGGTGATCAAATAAAGTTTGCCAACTTAGATCAACTTGATTATTGAGGATAAATCATGGCAAGATGCCTGAGTGAGGTTTGTTTACAACATTATCCTACAAGATATCTTCACCATATTTGTGTTTACATGTGACGAAAAGCTCAGATTAATGTGAGAAAATGCAGGATTACATTTCCATTATTCAATTCGCTGTAAATAAATTGTTTCATAATCAAAACAATAGAAAACAACTGTCACATTGCTCCCGTTTTCTGTCGGCAAACCAAGAACTGGTATAATCATCCCTTTAAAAGGCTCCAACGCCCTGCACCACTGTGCTGCTTGTTAGCCGGCGGTCGAGTATTGTCTCAGCGCTGCACACAATCAACCACGTATCGGTACAATTAGCCTTCACACAATCCCCGTACTGGCGTCATGTTCCATTTTAAAAACATTCGTGACATCTTATGAGGTAGAATATTCATCGTAAGCGAACATTACCCATTCAGCCGCTAGCTAGTGGTCAGGGAATCCCAAGCCAGATCCCTTGATGAAAACATGACATTTAGAATTAAAGTTGTTACATAACAAAAACCACGAAACCATGGGCACATTTAATAACGCTTTCCTTATCAATATGAACTTCCTGTCAATACGGCCAGCGTTTTATGCCGAATGAAGTGATTACTGTACAGTAAATCTCAGATACATCTCGTCTCACGCCCTGACGCTTTTCAGGAGGAAAACCTCACGAGTTTGAGGCCAATCACGTACTAAATTTGAAATTGCAAAAAAAATACAAGTGCTATTGGTTTAAATTTTGTGCCGCATTGTAGAGCACATTGCATAGATTCCTGAAGTTGCTTAAAATATATTTTAACTTAACTTTAGGAGCCTGAAACAAATAATACACCCAAACGCACGCATTTTGAATGAAGTTCTGTAGGATGTGTCACTGATGCTAGTGGGTGGTTCACGTCACACTGTTGCAGCCCAGACGAATTTACTACGAACCCTCGCGTCGATAATATGACTTAAAACTCACCGAGAAAAGCATCGAGTAGACGTTCAAGGTGAACTTAATGAAGTAGTAGAAGTGGTTGGTTTTCCTCATCTCGGAGTAAGACGGCATGGCTGAATGCGATAATCGAGCTAGCTCGCTAGCTTAGCTCGCTCCCCGGCGTTTACTCCGGCTGCGATCAAATCACCACCGATAAAAGTCGAAACACTCGTAAACAAATTAAAAAACATCGAAGGGAGCTGGCCGCGTTTCACACATGAAGGAGCTCTCATATATCACATACTATCGCGGGTTGGCAGCGAAACAAAACCACTTCCGGGCGGCCGGGCAGCGCACGCTTTGTTTTGACTCCATTCTTAAAGGGACAGTGCGCTGAACGTCAGGAGCGCTTTAACGGGATTAACCTGCTGCAGGCTGGAGCGGCTGCGATCTGTGATCACCTCGGAAAGTCGGATTATCCCTCCTCATGCAATTAAAGAAATCAGAACACTTATATAGTCTGACTCATTCCACACAAACTGAAGCTTTTCTCTCTGTTTTTCGATTATTATCGTTGAGAGAATAGAATAACAGTTTTAGAATGTTTGATAGTTTTATGAAATAAGATAAGATATACTTTTCATATCAGAGTGGGAAATGTGGGAAATGTAGAATGTTTTCAATTTTCGAAATGTTCGAGAGTTAAAAAAAAAGTTAAAATTTTAAAATGTTTGATAGTTTTTGAATTTTAGACAAGAAGCCACAGAGTTTCAGAAGAGTCGTATTTGATTAGAAGTTCGCATTATTCAAGTTATCTAAGCATTGCAAATTACAATTAAACTATTTTTTTAATACTCATGAACCCATATAATAACTTTATTGGTGATGTGCTGCTGCCTTTCATTTCAAAACAACCTAATATTTTACATAAAATAATACAATTTCTCATATTCTGATAAGCTGGTTATGTTCTATTAAAAACATGGGTTTATAAGTGTAATAAAAGTAAAGTTAAAGTATAATTATAAACCGCCACGTTCTGTTTTTGTTCACATTTAACTCGTTTCCAACTTTTGAGAAACGTGGCTATTGTTTGCAAAATGTGGACTTCATCTGGTTTATCAGGAATTCAGTTTGGGAGAAACTTTTCCGTTGATGGGGAAACAGTGTGAGTGCTAAATCATAACAACAAGCCCTATGAAGGCAGATTATACTAAAACACAGTAGAGAGTAACACTTGAAACTCATAAGAAAACAACCGAATTCAGCATATTTCTTGAATTATTCATCAAAATGAAAGAAAACCTGATGTGACCAGGGCGTGTAACGGGCTGTACCTGAGTTGAAATGCATTTAAATAAAAGAAAATGTGTTTTTAAAGAGACACATGGGGGGGGGGGGGGGGGGGGTTAAGTTGCTTCCAGTACAGTACGGTCGAGCTTTAGCGTCAGATAATCCCGTGTCTTGCTTCAGGTTGCGTCAGCTGTTGCCACCGCTTGTTAAATATACGGCAGGACGTTGCTCATACTGTCACAAACAGGTTTACACACTCGTAAAGCTGCTCATGTGTCAGATTATCCCGGTGATTATCTCTCCAGATTTCTTCACCTGGTTTCCCCCTCGTCTTTTTTTTTCTTCTTCTAAGTTCCACTCGTATCGTCAGACGTGTTGCATTGTTTCACGTTTCAGGTGATGAAATCAGCCGCTGTCATGTGACCATCATGTGTTTCTGATTTCCATCTTTTAATGTGTTCAGGTGTTTTTTTTCCCCCTCTTGTCTGTGTAGCAGTTTGTAGTTATAATTAAAATAATAAAAGATAAAACAACATAGAATGTGCCGTCCTCCAGAGAAAACGAGTCCAAACTTCAAAATTAAAGTAGTAAAAAGCCAACCCCGTCTGAAAGTTCACATTTAGGGTTCAGGGATGGTTTTATTTCCGTCAGAGTCCCCGGGGATGATCAGCCAGACGAGGAGGCAGTTCACTGGGGCTGAATTGAGTTCCAGTTCAGGAAACTGTCTCATTTGGTGAGTGAAGCCATGTGAGACTCCAGCCAGTCGACGTGTTCACACACATACAGAGTCACACCAACGAGCTGCCAGAGACACTAAGTGTCACTGAAATGTCATTTAAACTTGTAAATATGTAACAGTGAATGCATTTTGTTGTTGTTGTTGTTGTTAAACCCATTCCTTAAGCTCTGTTTTTCAATTCTTTGCACTCTTTTTTTAGCCACTCGTGTTCAAATGGGCGAAATGAGGCTGCACGTTGTCAAAGCTCCAGACAAGCAGCATCGAGATGGTGTTTTTAAAACGTACCAACTTTCATGAATGAGGAGACGAAGCCTGTTGGGCACCAGCCAGTATCACAACGGCTCACCAGTAGTAGGGAGTCTGGTCAACGTCACACTTTTTTCCTTGCCTCTGTGAAGATTCAGACCATCTGGCTGTCCTGGTCGGTCGGCCGCCTTCATCGGAGGATCGCTCGACTCCCCGCGGGGCGTCAGTCTGAAACGCTCCTTTTGTTAGCAGTTGGGAATGAAGTCACAAGTAAAATCACTACTGTGGTCAACGACGATGGAGGCAAAGAAGGAAAAATGACTGCGGGGAGGACGCCGGTACTTGTTGGACTCCAGTGTGAGTGTGCTCGCCACACGACATCGTGCCAGAACGCCACGATAACTTTAGATTGATCACAGCTTCAGAGTTTTACAATGGTTTAAACATTTTAAACATTAAAGTGTTTTCAGAACAGACGGCAAGAAAAACAAGATAAGATACAGATAATGCATACACACAATTAGAAGTATTTAAATGCATTCAGTGAAAAAGTGATTTGTATCTCAGAAAAAAGACAAAAACTAGAAACACTTTTTAACAAACATCTTTACACTTTCATTTTCAATTCATTTCCCTCGTTTTAACTGTGTTTGTTAAACCTTCAGTATTCTAAGTTTCTAGCTCCTCCTTGATTTTCCTCCATTTGAATATTGGATCATAGGAGCTACATTCAGAATCTGCTGTGTCTGTGTGAGCTGGACTGGCTCCGCCCACAATGCCCATCTTGGGAAGAGGAGGAAGTACTTCCTCTGGTGGTGCCATGTGCCAGAGCAGAGCTGCCTAATTGTGGGAGGAGTCAAAGGGAGGGCCTACCTTGATTGGGATTGGCTAAACCCCCGATGACACTATACAGGGTTTGATTTCTGATTGGCTGGTTGGAGCAACACACTTTTTAAAACCTGAAACAAGCCAGGGACAGAGAGGACAGACTGTCTTCACTTCTGGGACGTCAGTCCAGGTATGGGGACGATCAGTACTGCTGGAAAACCTTTAGGAAGTGAATTTTGCATCGTATGAGCCCTTTAACTGTGGGGGTCATAATGTTATGGCTGATCTGTGTATGTTTTCACATATTCATGAGACATTTGAACCGTCGAGGAACAGGCGAACCCATGGCTGCAGCTACACAACGCAATATGGATGCAGGGAGGAAAAGGAGGGAAGTGAAAGGGAATATTTCATTGTTGTGTGTGCAGGAGAGCGAGCAGTGTCCATGGCAGCTTCTCGTCTTCACTAAGACGGCTGAGATGAAGCGACACAGTCCAAAGGGTTGAAAGATTCCTTCTGAAGAAAAGGTCGTGTCCGTGTGCAGCAGGGGCCAGATTGTTTACAGCAGAGACTCATCTATAATTAAATGATCTATCTAAGCTGACACGTTCGGACACAGAGGTCAGTGGCGTGAAGTGAAGAGGAAACATTTACATTTCAACATGTTGCTGTTTTATGGGTGAACATGAATTTTTAATGAGGTCATGATGCATCGGGTGAAGCGTTTACATCAACTGTGGTTTAAGCGTGCTGCGTAAGGGAAACTGCCACGGTGTTTTGGGCGCCTGTTTACACGACAACGGCGCTCGGAGACCCTGAAAACAAAACTCTTTGAAAACACTACAAGGATATTGTGGAAAATGCAACTTGTGTGAAACGCTGCTACGTACTTGGCTTGTGCACCACGGCCGTGGTAACTAGTTCTTCTGCACATGCACGAGTCCACAACCAACAAACAACAACTGCTTCAGACAGACAGCAGGTACTGGAGTGACTTGAAGTTTCCTCACTGAGCACATAACTCCGCCAAGACTTATGATTGAGATGTACATTTTAAACCAGCGCCTCTCGACGCGTCTGGATGTATTTTTTCACAAAGATTGATAACGAAACACGTGGTTTGTGCTGATTGGATGTTGACTTTGCGTGAGATTGTCGCCTCTGAACAATTTAAAGACGCGTCTCAAAGACGTCTGGCGTTTAGGCCCCGTTTACACGACGACGTTTTCAAGTGAAAAAATAAGGACTTCCGTTGCGTTTTGGAGTCACTGAAAAAGCAACTTTTTGAAAACGGCCCCCCAAGGTGGAACTTTTTGACAACGCTCGGGCTCCGTCTCCATGGAAATAGGAAAACACGACTTTTCTGAAACGCTGCTACTGCAAATGTGCACCACGCCCAAAGACAATAACAACAATGGCTGTCTCTGCTTCTTTAAAGAACGAGTACAAGTACTAACCTTTAGCTACTTGCTGATACTGAGTACTTATTAAATGCCATATAGCCTAATATGCGCTGCCCTGGGCGTGCTGTATAGCTCGCCTCTTGCTGCTTAGCATTGTATCAGTCTTTAATACTTTAATCAGGTTTAGCATGTAGCATCGCTGGTATGTGGACCTCAAAAACTCTTTAGCATGTAGCATGTAGCATGTAGCACGGTTAGGAGTTACTCATAGCAACTTAATCACCAGCGACATTTGGACCAGCAGTTAGCCCGACATCGCTCAGTCGTTTAACTGCTCAGCACGTAACTCCGAGCCATGCTACATGCTACATGCTAAACATGGTTAAAGTCTGACTGATACTCTTATTACAATTGCACTCAGGGAGCGCGTAGTAGCATAGCGCTGTGCAGAGATAGACGCTACGCTCTGCGCTAAGCTATGCTACTGGAGACTGTGAGGCTGCTGGTGGCTGGTGGCAAAGCCGTCGCAGGTCGTATGGAGTATGAATTAGGTTTAAAGGTATTTGATAAGTACTTGTATCGGTACTCGGTATCACCAAGTCGTGACATCGGCGCGTCCCGAGATAATATCCGACCTTATGGTTCCACAAACAGAACCTGTGGCTGTGAACGTTCCTCTGCTCTCCCCCGCAGACTCACCGCGACGTGAGTTAAGGCTCGTTCAGCTTTCTGAGGGTTTCTAGTGCCATCCAGGCTCTGGCGTCTCGCCCTGAAGTCGCTCGCCCTTCTAATGACTCTATTCATCCTCTCACACGGCTCGGATACATAAAGCTCCACGCTGCAGAGCAACACGGAGTCTCCTGAGGAACATATCCAGGATTCCCTGCTCTCTCTCTCTCTCACCCCCCCCCCCCCCCCCCCCCCCCCCTCTCTCTCTCTCCCTCTCTATACACAAATACAAGCAGCAGATAATGGGCACATCCGTCTCCATGTCGATAAACGCTGCATTCTGAGTGGAAAACATCGGCAATATGGGACGATCAGTTGAGCTTTTTATCAACTATGCTTTTCTGTCTCCGGAGTCCGGTTATCACAGAGAGCTGGTTATATTCCATTGGACCGGAGAGGGTTGTAACTGTGGAGCAGCCCTCTGCAGCTGAGTGTGTGTGTGTGTGTGTGTGTGTGTGTGTGTGTGTGTGTGTGTGTGTGTGTGTGTGTGTGTGTGTGTGTGTGTGTGCGTGTGTGAAGCTACTAATCACCAGGAAGCCACCCAGCGACACCACAAGAGGGGGCAGTATGGAGACGGACACCACAAGAGGGGGCAGTATGGAGACGGACACCACAAGAGGGGGCAGTATGGAGACGGACACCACAAGAGGGGGCAGTATGGAGACGGACACCACAAGAGGGGGCAGTATGCAGAGCAGGACGGAGGCTGTCAGTGTGGAACATTGAACAGAACATAGAAACACACAGAACAGAAGGAATGTTGGAGGACAGATCTGATCCATTCATATAAATATGCTGTCAGATTCTAACAAGAGAGATTAATGTGCGCGCGCGCGCACACACACGCTCCAGTGATCAAACCCCAAATAAGTCTGAGGATTCAAGTGTTCTAATAATATTTGTATTTCTGTTCAGATCAGCAGGTTTTGTTGACTCTCTGTTCAACATATCTTTATAAAGGGAGATGTACTTGGTTAATCCCAGTTTGGAAAATTGTTCAGACAATAATTACTTAAAGCCTAAAATAAATCTTCGTGAAGACTACAGAGTATCACAGAATCAAAATCGAAATGTTCCAGACACACCAGGAGAAGGGGAAACAGCGTTTAGGAAATGTAAATGTAACTGCGCTGTAGGAGCCAGTCTTTATTACCATATATTGCATAATAAACGGGTGCACTCGGTTGTGAAGACTCCGTCGAAATTAAACCGAAATGCAATGAGTTTAAAGTCAAAGAGAAAACTCTGATTTGCTTATGTTTTGGATATTAATGATTTGACGCGTTATATGTATTCTGTTACTGATGTATTGATCAGAGTAAGACTGATTCGGGTCTATCCCTCCCTACAAATGGCACACTGGTTATTTATTATGACGCATTGGATCATTCATTTGCCTAATCTCATGTGTCCGAATTATGAGCAAATTAAATCCGCTCAGGGGTATTTAGGCATGTTAACCCTGACGGAGTGACCGTGAGGTCTGAATCGGACGCAATTAAAAAAGTTACCTGCGCTCATCCATAATTATAATGACAGTCTGCGCGTTCCAGGGAAGCGCGCAACGTCTTGCTTCTTTCGGGGAGAGAGAGAGAGGGGGGGGGGGGGGGGGGGGGGGGGTGAGAGAGAGAGAGAGAGAGAGAGAGGAAGACTGAACGGAGCTCTCACACGTGTGCGGCCACTACAAGGAGCAGGACGCAGAGACCGGCGCTGCAGGTGCGCGCGTAAGGGGCGCGTTTCCATTTTTACGCACGGCTACAAAGGGTAAAAGATCGATGTATTTTACATTTCAAATCCATGCCGTCAACCCCTCTGATCATTTCCAAGACGGTTTTCACGTGGGCACTCTGCGGACGACCTGCGTGTTTTCAAATGAACGAGACGAGGCTGCGAAGATCTCCAGAACCTTCCCGTCTGTCGCGTTTCCATTTGGCACCCGGGTCCCGAACTTCATCATCTAATTAATTAGGCTCATGTTCAATGGTTGAGTGACTCTGAAAGAAAACAACAAATGGATCCTTTATTCAACACCACCGATGCGCCAACCTGGACGAGCAGCTACAACGACACCAACAACGGGACCGAGTACTGGAACCAGTTCGTGCAGCCGGTGTGGAGGATCGTCCTCTGGGCCATCGCGTACAGCAGCATCGTCATCGTGTCGGTGGTGGGAAACGTGACGGTCATCTGGATTATCATGGCGCACAAGCGCATGAGGACCGTCACCAACTATTTCTTGCTGAACCTGGCGTTTGCAGAAGCCTCCATGTCCGCCTTCAACACCGTCATCAACTTCACCTACGCGGTGCACAACGAGTGGTACTTCGGTCTGGTCTACTGCCGCTTCCATAACTTCTTCCCCATCGCGGCTGTGTTCGCCAGCATCTACTCCATGACCGCCATCGCCCTGGACAGGTAAGACCCTGGACTCACCCATGGAGGTGCGGGGGTGGGAGGGGGTCTGCATCCTGCAGGATCCGCAGCCAAGTGGCTCCTCTATTAGAGGCTTCATGAAGCTTTCAGAGTATCTCATGGAAATAAACATTTTGTTTTCATTTTTATATTAATTGCATTCTACACAGATGTTCAAAAATGGCCCAAAAGAGAAAAATAAGGTAAAACAGCTAAAAAAGAAAAACTTTGGAGAAAAGACAGAAAAGGGGAATCGATGAAGAAAATAAGACGCAAATAGAAAAAAGGAAAAAAAAAATAAATAGAAGAAAGGAAGGAAGGAAGGAGGGATGGAAAAAAAGAATAGGGAAAATAAATAAAATTAAAAAAGGGACACAATTAACAAAAATTGAAAAAGACAAAAATGGAAAAAAAATAAGGGGAAAATAGAAAAAAAATGGAAAAAAATAAAAGTACAAAAAAGGTAGAATAATAAAAAAGGAACAAAAGAAATAAGCAAAAAGAAACAAAAGGAAAAGAGTGAAAACAATAAAGAAAAAGGGAAAAATAGAAAACTTGGAAAATTAAGCAAAAATTAGTATTTAAATTGCTGTTAAATCTAAAACTGCTGGAATCACTAGGAAACACAGAGCAGCTATAAACAGCTAAAATACAAAAAAAAAAACCTGCCAAAAATGTAGTAAAATACATCTAAACGTGACCTGTGAAGGTTCATTAATACAACCCAAGATGTTTCTTCTTCATTTGAGATCATCCACATGTTTTGTGGCTCCAGAAACATTTTATTTGGTGTAAAACAGTGAAACTGCTTTGCAGGTTGCAGAATCCCACACTGTGCCGACAAACACCAAACAGACACTGTGCCTGAAAACATCCGAGAAAAATACAATTATCCTACCAAATCCTTCAAATGAAGGATGTGAATGATTCGTGACAAGTGAGGCACAAATTATAAAGTGACTGATGTTGGAACCTCGGGTAGTTAAACGCTGCTGCCTTGCATGTTGATGATGAGCGTTACTGAGCTTCCATCATTAAAGATGATTGAGTGTGAGTGCTCCTCTTCCCCTCATTTAAAGGAAACTTTTACCCTAATCTGTCATCATTTGATGACTCAGAGTGCTCTCGCCTCCGTATGGATCTCTCTTTCCTCTCTTCGGAGAAGTCCTGATATTTCCCGCGTCGGAAGAAAGCTCAGTGGTTGATGGTTCAATGCCTTCATGGTGGAAGACGCTGATGGAAGAAAACGTACTTGTGCTTGATTGTCATGTACTACTTAAGTAGAAAACACCTTCAGGAGATTTTATCCGTTCTTTTCCATGAGGATTTGTACGTGTGTAGGAATCTTATTTGACTTATAACCAGATTTGTTTGGTTTGGGGGCGGGGCTTAGCTAAAGGTCAATCAGATGGCTGCTCATCACACTTAATTATTCCCTGTATTTGTTTATTATCTGTCTTGTGTGCTTGCATTGGGTTATTTCAACCGTGTGAATGTGCGTTGATAATCTGCGTGTTTTTCACCCATGAAACTCTCTGTTACCTGGTTAAAGCTCATCATGCCTCCATCGTCGTCGTCGAAGCAGCCAGTAGTTCTGTCTTTCAGCGGGGGAAACATCAGCTCGACCTTTGACAACATTAAGCTTCAGTCTGAGAACCATCGAGTACAAAACACGCCAGACACGCGCACACGCACACGCACACGCACGCACCCACTCTGCGTTGGTATTTAAAGAAACTTGCCATTCAGACGACGCTGCAGTGAACCTTGACCTCCAAACACAATAAAGTCATCATTCTTTCCATAGATAAATAAATCAATCTGATGATATCGTTCATGTAAAGCATAAAAAAGCCATTTCAGAAAGATTGACTGTTGAGGAAGGAGGGAACAAATAACTTCCATCCCGGGTTGAAATGTGACATGAAGTCTCATCGGGGTCGTGGCGCCGTGCCGAACCTGTCTGAGGCTGTTTCTTTTACTTTTCCTCTTTGCTACGATCGTTTTCTTGGCGTGCCGGACTGAAGGAAGGGAAATGTCACTGCTCACCTCAGCTGCACGCGGGCTCAGAACAGCGCCGGAAGACAGACAATTGGTCACTGCATGCGCAGCAGCAGCGTCTCAAGGAAAGTTGTGAATTCCCTCCGTTTCCACGGAGACGGAGTCAAACAGCGGATTGGTAAACAGGCTTGACCTGCGTGGTGAAGAGCTGCTGATGTCTGACGAGGAAACAGGATCCCAACAGGAGTTTTAGGAAAGAGGAAACACAAAAGTCTCAAACGGACCGGTTGCTCAGGACACAGTCGTCCTCGGAGGCTCCGTTCACAGGTCTTCATGCTCCACTCCATTTGTTTTGCCCGATTGTTCACGTTACATTTTAAACGCCACCTCCATCAGACTGTCGTGTGAACCTGATCGGAACCGGCGGTTTCAGGCTCCAGAGCGCAGAGGTAAATCTGGACGCCACGCCGGTCAGCACCAGGGTTGCCAGATGTGACTCACCAGCCCAGAGCTCAGCCTGTGTAGGAATCATGTTAAAACAGTAACACTATTACGTATATGTGTACTATAGAACACAACGGAAACACACAAATGCAGTAAATAAACAAAGTTAAAAGGTAAAGAGAATTTGGCTCCACAATTGGGGGATACCCTCCATATCTGGCAACACAGGTCAGCCTGTAGATCCATTTTCTAGTGGTTGTTAAATACAAGCCAACAAAAAAGAGAGCACAGCTTTTATTCTGGCGGAGCCGCTTCCTCTGGCACTTATCAGTGACGTCAGTCAGACGTTGATGACGAAGCAGTCTGGTTCTGGAGGGGAAACATCAGCATTGGGTCTCAGTTCCCTGCGGTGTGAACGAGGACAAAGGGTCTGAAACTATCACGTCCAAATGCAACAGCACTGACATTTGACGGCGACTCGTATGGCGACTCTAATTAATGCTAAGTGGCATGAAGATGTGATGAATGTGCAGTAATTACTGATTACTAATTACACTGAAAACACAACTTTTTGAAAACGCTCCGACTCCGTCTTCGTGGAAAAGTAACTTTTCTGAGACCAAAATGCAAAAACGGTGCGTTTTCACTCGAAATGTCGTGCAAATGGGGCTCCGCTCACTCGCTCACTACTCTGTCCCTCGCTCACTCCCTCCCTCCCTCCCTCACTCACTCACTCACTCCCTCACTGACTCCCTCACTCGCTCACTGACTCCCTCACTCCCTCACTGACTCCCTCACTGACTCGCTCACTCCCTCACTCGCTCACTGACTCCCTCACTTCCTCACTCGCTCACTCACTCACTCACTCACTCCCTCACTGACTCCCTCACTCCCTCACTGACTCCCTCACTCCCTCACTGACTCCCTCACTCACTCACTCGCTCACTGACTCCCTCACTCGCTCACTGACTCCCTCACTCGCTCACTGACTCCCTCACTCCCTCACTGACTCCCTCACTCACTCACTCGCTCACTGACTCCCTCACTCGCTCACTGACTCCCTCACTCGCTCACTCCCTCACTCGCTCACTGACTCCCTCACTCCCTCACTCCCTCACTCGCTCACTCGCTCACTGACTCCCTCACTGACTCACTCCCGATGGGTTTCCATCTCAGCTGGCGTCGCGGCGTCGGAGTCGTTGTGTGGTTCATCAACACTTAGACAAACGGACGTTGGTTGTTGTTGAGTTGTTTGTGTTTGTGAACACGATCGACCGTAAACACGACGCATCGACTCCACCGGCGGCGTCTCGATCTGGAAACGATGCTTCTTCTGCTCAGAAGAAGCGGCGAGCGGCGCAGAGTGACGGGCGCCGGTTGGCTTGGCTGTGCTCAGCACAATGTGGAAGGCGTCAATGCAAGTCATTATCGCTTCACACATGAAATCCATTTCTCCTCCCCATTTGGATCCGGTCTCCCGTTAGCCGCCGTGGCGACCGTGTTTGAATTGCTGATGATCTCGTTCCCTTATGTTCTCTGTAAGCGTCGCTTGAACTAATCGATTCCTGCTCCGCTCGGAGGCGACAGGTTGGAATCACAAACAATGGCCCTTCTGGAAGGAGTGCGTCCGGAGCGTTGTACAGGAAGAGTGAGACGTATATGGACATGAACATCTGTCACGCTGGAGCCGAGGAGGAACATCAGGACGGCGGTACTTCATCTGATCGGAGCAGGTTTAAGCTGTTTGTTGACACGCCGCCAGTTCAGAAGGCGCGACTGTGTTGTTTGCTAAAAATCAACTAATCCCACTTTAATAGAATAGAAACGACTGTCGGGACGACAGAGAGTAATGAGTGTGACAGAGAACTGAGCCCTGTCCCTCTGAGAACCATCACGTGATAAAACTGACAAGAAGGACGACGAAGGGGAAAACGTGGACGGATTCACGTCACGTCTCATTTGCAAAACTGAAGCTTGAAAACCGACTCAAACGATTCTGCCACCACACGGTCTCAGTCTGTTTATGTCCAGCTTTTTCCTTACAAGCAGCGAGAAAACAATTTTCTTTGGTTTTCCATGAATAAATAAGACGCAGAAGTTCACTCTTCTTTTGTTTACCCCCCCCCCCCCCAATTTTATATAATACGACCTCTTTAACCAATTGAACTAGTTTGGTTGTTTTAGCCATTTTGACCTTTGACCATTGTTTTCTAATCATGTTTGCTTTTTTTTTTTTTTTGCAAATCTGACTTATTCATTCATTCATTCATTCATTCATTCATTTTTTTTTTATTTTTTTTAATTTTTTAATTAATTAATTAATTAATTTATTTATTTATTTATTTATTTATTTATTTATTTATTTATTTATTTATTTATTCATTCATTCATTCATTCATTCATTCATTCATTCATTTATTTATTTATTTATTCATTCATTTATTTATCTATTTATTTACACAGTATATAGCACTTTTAGCCTTTTTTTTCTGAATCAGAGTTCACAATACGAGGAATTTGTTTTGGTGGGATTGAGGCAGAACTTTAGAATAATGCAAACAAGAAAAAAAGAATAACAGTGCAAAACAGAAGCAAGTGAGAATATGTGAATGAATTTAGGGATTTAAGGGGGCGGGGTGGGGGGGGTTCTTGGTCTTGTTCAGTAATAGCGATTTTAGAATTTTTAATATTGTTAATGTTACCAGGACAGTCTTTTTGAAAATACGGCAGGTATGCAAATACATTTTTCAAAAGAGATGATAATAGGATGAAAGCTGTTCCACATATACGAGGAGCTAAAGCGTCGCGTGTGTCTGTAGCGCTGCAGGTAACAGACTTCTGGTCGGGCGTTCGGGATGCTCGGCGTTAACAACACTAATGCACGAGGTTTGAAGCGAGCAGAGGGACAAACTATTTTACCTGCTTTCACGCTGAATGTTAGATGTTGATATGTCAGCTTGTTACCATGGTTACAACACATCCACATCATGCGCCTCATGCAGGAAAACTGCCATTATTAGAGCCAATTTTGGAAATCTGACGTACAACATATGCGGCCAAAAAGCATTACAAACACTACCTGATAACATGATTTAAGAACAGTTTCTACCCAACAGATATCACCACAGCCAACACAGGAAAACACATCATGGCCTGTTGTGAGGGATCAATGCAATGACATGATGCCTGATTGGCTGTGAGAGACGGACGTCTGCTGATGTTTGCCTCCTTTTGTTTTAGTCTCGTTTTTATTTCTGATGTACAGTAGATCTTATGGTGCTTTTAGTGGATGAATAGATCAGAGGACACTTTTAAATGTCTAGTTAGAATGACAATAAAAACTGTTCTATTCTACTCTATTCTGATAAGATGGCTGCACTTTGGGAGCAGAAACCTGCTAATTCAAAGCACAGCTCAGCTCTATAAATCCTCATCCGTCAGTGTCGCACATTGAGCTAATTCTTGCCCGGGAGTGATGTCACAGCTGAGTGAATACACAACTCTCCTGTCAACACTTGTCATTTCCTGTCACTGAAGGAAAAAAAAACACAAACTAATCCAGTCAGATTAGAGAAAATTGGCGCAAGCCTGCATGCGTCTAATTGAGGACCGTTGGCCGACTGGTGGCTGCCGTCATGATGAATGAGGTGACGTTATCATTCATTAGCGCGTCTTGTTTGAGAAAGCACATGCTTGTATTTATTTATATGTTTTGGGACTTTAAGGCATCAAGCAGGTTTGATGTCTTATTGAATGTGAAAAATGAATGTTTGTTTGCTCGCTCCGTCACACAGGAGGAGCCGGAGGCACGTCGGAATGAACTCCGGGTCCCTCCGGGAAACAGAAATGAACACGACAATGTTTCGAGATTAAACGCTAAATCGTTTTTTTGCGTTTTCGTTTGACAAAGTTTGAGGCTGAGGTGTGCGGCCGCAGCATTTCCACCGACTCTGTAAAGACCGAGGCCGAGCGTTTCTCAAACTTGCCTCTTTCCCTCGTTTCCACGGAGTCGCTGCATTTTTGAAAAGTTGCTTTTCCAGTGGCTCCGAGCACCTCTGTCATGTACACAGACGCCCAAAATACTACGTTCGTTGCGTGAAGGGGACCGAACTTTGTAAACGAGTAGTTTACAAACACCGAGTTGCAGAGAAACATCTGCTGAACATCAGGGGTTTGTAGTGCGACGCTCGTTCACTTCTTCCTGGGATAAATGACGCCTGCAACCTATTCTGCATGTGTAACCTGCTCCGGACCTCGTTTACGCTCCGGGTGACATCACAGTGAGTGTAAAGCGCCGTCTCCTGACCAATCAGGTCTCTTGGAAAATGACCCGCCGATTCTTAGAAGGTTCTCATTGGTGTGCAGGGATCAGCGAGGAGCGGAGCGCGGAGGAGAACGGGTTTTTTTAGAGCGATCCTTTTGACAAAACAAAATAAATCCTGCTCACTGAGCCTTTGAAGGACGTTTTCCTTCTTGTTCTTGAATTGTTCCGAGTCTGTTCAGCCGCTCCAGCGTTTCATTTGTAATGTCAAGGTTATAAATCACACCTGACAGAACTGCAGAAACACAAATTTACGGAGCGCGCGCCTCCTCGTCACGGTGATGAATTAATATTCCAACACAAAACGCCCTCGCGCGGAGGAAACTCAGCCTCAAAACAACTGGATGTAAAATATAAACTGAAGGAAGAGCTCTGTCTGAAACGTTTCTGCTGTAATAAAGTAAAACAGAGGGCCAAGCCATCTGTTTATCTTGTTAAATTAATAAATATGGTAAATATGGTGTAATATGGTCACACAGTAACAAGTCAGGAAGGTTCTGGCTTCGGCTGCAGCAGCAGTGTTGCTTTGAGCTGCTGGATGTGTTTGAATTCTTCATAATCTCAGAGATTAACTGCTCCTCTATGGTAAAGTCGGCTGCTCTGCAGGGTGTCTCCCTCTGTGATTGGTCAGACCCTGCAAGCTCCGCCCCTTTCATGTGAACGCACCGACCCTGAAGGGAAAACTCTGGGTTGAACGACCGAGTGGATAACCTGCTTCGTGTTAATGCCGATCAGGATCTAATCTAGAATGTCTGGGCGAGTTAAGAGAGAGAGAGATCCTGGATATATTTATCACGAGTCGGCGTATCGAGAAACAAAACACAAACCAAGTTACTCAAAAAAAGTATTCGATACAATTAAAATATCATAAAGCTGACGAATACACATACAATACCAAATGAAATGCTCCTGTACAATCCTCATGCCTTGTTACAGTCAAACAGAAAATAAAAGTCTCTGGGACTCCTCCGAGTCTCCACACAGCCACGGTTTCTGTTTCATTACAACGCCTCCTGCTGGACTGTTTCTCTGGGGAGTTTGCCATCGTTGCTTTGGAGCTTGATATTCTGGAGATATTCAGGACGGTTCAGCCGGGAACTGCAGTGGCGTCTGGCCGTACAGAGTGCCAGTGTGGCGTTCAGAACCTTTCTCTCAGTTCTAATCTGTGGCTGCTTCACTCCACCATGATTTGCGGTCCACTCCACTTCGCCGCTGCTACAGGAGGAGCGTTGAAAACAAAATCTCGCTGGTTTTCTTTAAGGAAGATTGAAAGTTGCATTAAATTCCCCCTTGAGGTTAATTTTTGGGCAAAATTGGTACCCTGATCACTGAGGATACACAGATGATGGTACCAGTATCGGGTATTGGTACAGATACTGCGATGGACGTGGCTGCCAGATGTTTGGCGCTCGGTCCATCCAGCAGGTTGAGGTTCAGTGTTTTGCTCAAGGACACTTTGGGAATTGTGTTTGGAAGCAGCAACTTCCTCCTCAACATTGATTATTTAGTCATCAATAAACCGAACCAGCTGATATTTTGTTTCTCAGGAATCCAGTGCTGTTCTGAGGGCATGAAACTTTTTTTTTTTAAATGTTTTACCAGCGCTCTGTACTGATAGCGCTGTCAGAGTCTGGAGGCGGGGCCAAGACTAGGGAGGAGCAGGGGTGGTGGCAGTGGAGGCCACAGGAGGAGAGGAAAGAGGTTCTCTTGTTGGTCTGATTTTACTTCGATGGTTTTTTTTTTCTTCCCTTCCTTCACCTCACAACCAATTGAACCTACAACCAGTGGAGGCTGACCAATAGAGGGCGCCAGGGCGCAGCTTGAGCAGCGTGAAAGCCGCCAAGGAGGCGGGGCTTAGTAGCGGTCTCACTAATCACTGATTAACACGAGAGTGACTGACATATAATTAAACCAATCAGTGTCATTTGATGTTCGAGACATTTAAATGGTCCGTCACTCGACCTGCTCTGTGATTGGCTTAAAGTCAGTTCTGGTTTGTTCTGGTGTTTCTACCAGATGTTGAGATGAAGACAACAAGTTGTGAGTCTCTGATTATTACCTCTGTCTCTTCTCTTCTAATTTAATAAAGTGTGTCTGAAAAGGGTTCAACTTTCTCCACCATAGTTATTTTTAAATTCACACAAACAGAAATGTGTTCAGAACTTTGCAAACGTGTCCAGGTTTGTTAATGTTTATAAATGTTTAGATATGATCATATTCATCAACGAGCTTAAAAAAGCACACAGTTTAGTTTGCAATTCTTTTTTTTTTTGAGGTTTCATTCAAAGCATTTTAAAAATACTGTGAAAGGTGGATTGATGTGTTGTTTGAAAATATCCCTGATATACCTTTTGTTTTCATTAAATTTAGACTAACTGTCATTTCAAGTTAATCAGCCCCAAAACACTTTTATTTTCTAAAACAGACAAATGAAGCTTCTGCTTGTATTTGTTTACAAGTATGTTAATAAAAGAGTCTTAATAAGTGCTCTCTGTTCACTAGCTGTTTAAAAGTACAATATCTTTCACCACTAGGGGGCTCTCTCAACCTAAAAATGCGAGATTGTGGTAATGCGGTTTATAAAGACACTGTATTTAAATAAAGTTAACGTTGGCTAAAAATGGAACAATAATGAAGAGCCAACCTCAGAGATTTATCACGAGCTGCCGCTGCCTCCAACCGACCAACAGAGCCATTCTCTTGATTTAAACCAAAATGCGTCTTGCAGGCTGTTCACAGTCTCGCAGTGGGACACAGAATAATCGTGGAAGCGCTGCTGCCTCGTGTGGATATTGGTTTGGTACGAGACACGGGAGCGTCTGCCGGTTATTGGCGAGGCGGCGGTCGCTGGAAGACTCATATATATGCATGTGGACAATGATGGAAACACCGGCGGCGATCCTTCAAATTACCTTGGATGGGACACACATATAACTGCGTCTCGAACACGGGCTCACAGACCTCGGGCTCCGTCACCGCAGTCACCGCCGTCAACACCGTCAACACCGTCAACACCGTCAACACCGTCCGCCCGCAAAGCTTGATGGAAATTTCACGCAACCTTCTGCAAAACAACCCCACCACCAACCCAAGAGGCCCACACATCGCAGAGGAAACCGATTCAGGATCAAATTACTGCGGCCGGCTCAATTTGAAACGTAAAGAGAAAGAGGGAAATAAGAAATAAATAAAAAAAAAAACTCTAGGAAAAGGCCAATTTCATCCGTGGCTTTTTGCTGCTTCCTTCTTAGTCACTTCCGTCTCAGGCAGCGGCCTCACGGTGTTTGTATCGAGCCGCCGCAGCACCACAGCTGCTATTTGTGGATAATTGGACGTGTATGTCGCCCGTGAAGTCTGGCCCCGGCTGCCCGAGTCGCCTGCCACCTCGGGAGAAGGTTTCCCATCCAGAAGGAACCGATTCTGCCCACAGATAGATAGTGGAAGGGCAAAGTCTCAAAGGGGGCGCTTTCTAAGATGTGACGTGAAACGGGCAGAAAGCGGCGGGGAGCGCAGCTCGACCTGCAAAATCCATAAAAAAACTAAATGTCCCTCAGCGGCGCGGCGGTGCGTGGCGTTTACCAGGGCGGGTGGGATTTAACCGTTTACGCCATGGACCGCCATGTGGACAGTTCTGCAGATGATTGATTGCAAAGTAGGGATGTAAAGTTCTCAAGTTAAAAAAAAAACAAAAAAACTTTAGGTACTATGTGACGTCATGCGTCAGCAACGCCACCTGCTGGTGTGCAAGAGAAGACGAGCGGTTTGGTGATTTAATATTAATGAGAACGACAAAAGTAAGACGGAATGTAAATCGTGTTCTGACAAAATATCAAGAGGAACAGAAAGATTGTACAGAACCAGCAACACAAACAGAGCGCATCGGGACTGATTTATTTTATTTTTTTTTTTTTCCGCACAAGTAATAGGTTGGAAAAAAGAAAATAGAAGAAAAAGAAAAAGAAAGGAGAAAAAAAAAGAAAATTAGGAAAAACCAAAAAGGAAAAAGAAAAGGAAAAGAATTAAAGAAAAAAGGATTACAATTTTTAATCTATAATATCCATTTAAGAATGATGAAATTAACATAATTCTAAATTAAAATTAAAAAAGAAAACATAGAAAAAAAGGAAATGAAAAATTAAAAAAGGGGAAATGAGGAGGAAAAACCGAAAAAAAGTCTAATATAGCGGAATCTGTTCATTATCAAGACTTCTTCTCATGGTTAGTGTTCAACACAGGAACTCTGCACAGAGGGAAATAAACTCTACTGATCCTGATTTTGGACATTTCTTTAAAGGGTCAAGCCTTTACGGGGAATCGGACCACTGACCGGGATGTTATCAGGCCTGTGTTCTGATCAACTGAGCTCCAAGTTCTCATGCTCTGCATGTTCTTATCTACCACGTGTCTCACTGAGGATTTCAACGATCTGCACAGCAGTCCTTCTTCTTTGGGATGAAACCGAATGGCTCAGCCGTCACGCTCCACATGCAGCAGTGAACTCAGCTTTAATTAATGACAAAAAAAAAACAATTAACAGCTTTAACACATGTAGTTGTAATAATACTATTTCATGTCTTTAAATCTTCATTTTCAAATTTTTTTTCCAAACTCGCGCACCCTGACAAGGTTCCATTACAATATAATGATCGATGTTCATCACATCACCTTTCCTCTAATGATGTATGGTTTATAGATGTTTGCATGTTTTAGTGGAACTGACGTTCTACCGCTGTAGCTCTCACTGCAGCTTTGTTTTTAGCTGGTAGCCATGGGAGGCACATTAGAGGAGATTGAACCTGAGTCACAGACATGGACCCCGGCTGAGCTCCTATTTCTGACCACACACACACCAGCGGAGTTTGACGTCAGGGATAATTGCCCTCATGGCCGTCTAATAATTCTACTAAATATGGAAGATCTCCCTGGAAACAGTATTTTATAGTGAGAATCGAATTCCTGTCCAGAAGATCGCGGCGACTGCAGAAGCAGAAGATTTAATGAAATCAAGTCAGGCAGCATCTGAAATTAATTCACCTGCAAATATAATGAATGTTTTTATTTTTACCACTAAGTCTAGAGAAGAAATGTTATTTACAAGACCAGTTTGGACAATCAGAACAATGTTCCCTCGAGAGTGTCACGACCCCCTGTCCGTACTCTCCTGGGACTTGGTACTTTTATTTTGACAGTCACCGTAACAACAATCCAACTTGGCGGTCAGTCCACTAGAATGTCCGTGTTCGTCCATTGTTGATGTTTAGAGCAGATTGTTTTCTGTGTGTGATCTCATAAAACAAACTGGAGCTTCACTCGGTAGAGCGCAGTTCTTTGTCAACATTCGTTTGTGGAACAGAGTTAGCATCACTAGCATGTTATCCGTTAGCTCAGGGGTCTCCAACTCCGGTCCTGGAGGGCCCCTGTCCTGCATGTTTTAGTTCTCTCCCCTGCTTCAGCTTACCTGAATCTAATGATGATGTCATCACCAAGGTTGGGTTAAAGCCCAATAACGAGCCCTCCATTGCAATCAGGTGTGTTGGAACTGGGAGAGAGCTAAAACATGCAGGACAGGATCCCTCAAGGACCGAGGTTGGACACCCCTGCGTTAGCTCATATCGATGCTATCTGGCTAGGTCAGGTAGCGACATCGCTGTGTGGAACATTGAACCTGGGAGCGGAGCTGTGGAAACTAAAAGTGTCTGGAGAATGCGGGCATCGATCCCGCTACCTCTCACATGCTAAGCGAGCGCTCTACCATTTGAGCTAATTCCCCGCTGAGGCCCTGCGCGGCTCAGGTTACGGTCCGTCACATTCCCTGAAGACAAGCAGGTCAAGAGGCTGAGTGGAGCGTTTCATTCTCTAAACGCACTGGAACTTCTGCCATATATAACTGGCATTTTTCCAGTACTTACTCAGCCCCACTCGACTCAAGAAGACAAACGCTACGATACTTTACACCTTTGTGGAAATGTGGTTAAGCGACGTTTGCCAGGGCAGCTACGGACCATTAACATCCGCTGTGAACGGGGGATGCAGAGGAAGCCGGCCACCAGTTAACAGGGAAACCAGTCAATCCGAAACACCGGGGGTATCCGTGCTACACGTAGCGGGGTCCTGAATCCTCTGGTTGTTTCTGAAGATGCTGTAGACATGAATTCACAGCCTCTCTCATGTGAATAAACAAGATGTTTCCCTCTAAATAATTTGAATTCATCAAGTTAATATTAGAAAAAGTAAATGTCAAAGTGGAAAACTGAGAGAAAAACAAGCCGTGATGTATCACAGCCGTTTTCAAAAAACTTGTTTATTCAGTGGCTTACGAGGTCCGTTGTCGTGGAGACGGACACCCAAAACGCAACTCCAGTTTTCACGTCTTCACGTAAATACGTTGTAACGCGGGGTTTTGATAATTCCTCTTTATCGGTCATTTCCTGGAAAAACATCATATATTTGGCTTCTTTCCAACATCCACTGTCGTCATTGTGCAGTACGACGACTAACGACTGATTAGCAGCCTGCCACAGTAAAAGTCCCAGTCGATTTAGATGTAACGAGCTGATTGGGATTAAAGGTTTGATAAACTGCGGTTAAAGCCCAGCCTGTACTTTGAGTGGTAATAATCTTATTGTCCTGAAAGTTTCCCTCCTGAAAAGGATCCCTTAAAAATCACATCAAGTCCTGTAAAAGCTCCTATCAAGCTCAATCCTAATACCTGACGGTGTGCTGCTGTTGCTCCAGCTGCTCCACCGTCCTCTGCAGGTGTGTGTTTGATTCGGACACCGACAGGTCGACTGTGACTCGCCTACAACAGGAAAAAACAAACAGACAAAGAAAGAAACCCTGGCAGCCTGCGGCGTTTGAAGCTTTGCCAGAGTGAAGCCGAAGCTGTGACCTGACACTTTTGTACCGACGGGTTTCAAAGGCCTCCTCCAGCCCCTGATGTAATTACAGAGGGGGAAAAAAAAACACCCATTTAGTGGGATTAGTGAGATTAAGCCTTTCATTCGGTGGCTCAGGATGGTTGTGGACTGAAAAGCCTTTTGTTTAATAAAACAAAAAAAACACAACAGTGATGGTAAAAACTCTGCAGGAAGGAAGTTCATTCTCCACATGAGTTCAATCAAACTTATATATATATATATATATGTATATATATATTAGATTAATTACAAACAAACTGGTAGGTTCACAGGTTAGAATCCCAATTCTGTATGGTATGGTATGACTTATATAGTTGCGTTGTAACGTTTGCAGTTTTGTTGTGACTTTTGCTCACTCAATATTGGCTTCGCACAATTTGCACAACTTGTGTACTGTACATGCACTTCAGATCGTGTACAGTTCACATCTGTCCCGTCTACTGCTGACTACCTCGCACGTTTATGTACAGACTGTAGCATTATTTTACTTCCACCTTAAATTGTACATTGTATATATCACTTCTATTTTGCAGAGTTTTTAAATGATGTGGCGTTCAGTGTGGGCAGCAGAGTAAGGATTTCATTGTACGGGGAAACACGTTTCTTTACTGTACACGTGACAATAAATACTCTGAATCTGGAATCTTGTGCTGTTTTGTCGTAACTTTTGCTGTTATGTTGTGGCTTTTGCATTTGCATTGACCCTTCTGGGCCACCTTAAAAAAAAAAAAGAAAAAAAGAAAAGTAAAGGTTTTCACTAAATGATTCTGGGGGTCTTGTCAAGCCCCTCCTGCCCCCCGTCGTCCTGATTACAATCATGATTATGACGATGTGGGATGATTGCTCAAATACTGAAACGCCGAAGGTAAATCATTTCAATCCCAGCGGCTAATTTCACTGCCGACACCTTTTCATCTGGAGAAACTTCTTTCATGCTCTTGTCCACGTGCAAGCACTCGAAAATCAATGGAAGTGCAAAATGGTTTTCAACACGTTGAAGCGAAAACGTGGACTAAAGCTTTCTGCTGCAGCGAGGATCTTCACGGCCCCGCGGGTCAGTGTTTCCACGGAGCTGCAGTTCCCCTTCAGGAGCTCCACGATAAGCTGACGACTCTCACATGAGAAAATGTTCTGCACTAAATGGGTTTTGATTGCATGAACTCTTCCTGCTCTCCCGCAGTCTCGCTCTGCGTCGAAGCATCAGACACACACAGATGTGATTCATTACGTTCAGGAGGATTTCCAGCTGGTCCACTGTCACTCCTTCTTCAATCCTCGTATTGCAGCAATTTAAGTGTAATCTGGTTTGTCCTGTTTCTATAAGTGACTTTCTGATTTCGTATCAGTTGTTGATGATGTTTGAGGATACAGCATCCGTCCATCCATCCATCCATCCATCCATCCATCCATCCATCTAATATCTAACTATCCATCCATCCATCCATCCATCCATCCATCTAATATCTAACTATCCATCCATCCATCCATCCATCCGTCCATCTAATATCTAACTATCCATCCATCCATCCATCCATCCATCCATCCATCCATCCATCCATCTAATATCTAACTATCCATCCATCCATCCATCCATCCGTCCATCCATCCATCCATCCATCCATCCATCCATCCATCCATCCATCCATCCATCCATCCATCCATCCATCTAATATCTAACTATCCATCCATCCATCCATCCATCCATCCATCCATCTAATATCTAACTATCCATCCATCCATCCATCCATCCATCTAATATCTAACTATCCATCCATCCATCCATCCATCCATCCATCCATCCGTCCATCCATCCATCCATCCATCCATCCATCCATCCATCCATCCATCCATCCATCCATCCATCCATCCATCTAATATCTAACTATCCATCCATCTAATATCTAACTATCCATCCATCCATCCATCCATCCATCCATCTAATATCTAACTATCCATCCATCCATCCATCCATCCATCCATCCATCCATCCATCCATCCATCCATCCATCCATCCATCTAATATCTAACTATCCATCCATCTAATATCTAACTATCCATCCATCCACCCATCCACCCATCCATCCATCCATCCATCCATCCATCCATCCATCCATCCATCCATCCATCCATCCATCCATCCATCCATCCATCTAATATCTAACTATCCATCCATCTAATATCTAACTATCCATCCAACCATCCATCTAATATCTAACTATCCATCCATCCATCCATCCATCTAATATCTAACTATCCATCCATCCATCCATCCATCCATCCATCTAATATCTAACTATCCATCCATCCATCCATCCATCCATCTAATATCTAACTATCCATCCATCCATCCATCCATCCATCCATCTAATATCTAACTATCCATCCATCCATCCATCCATCCATCTAATATCTAACTATCCATCCATCCATCCATCCATCCATCCATCCATCCATCTAATATCTAACTATCCATCCATCTAATATCTAACTATCCATCCATCCATCCATCCATCCATCCATCCATCCATCCATCCATCCATCCATCCATCCATCCATCCATCCATCCATCCATCCATCCATCCATCCATCCATCCATCCATCCATCCATCCATCCATCTAATATCTAACTATCCATCCATCCACACTCATATTTACACCTCTGGGGAATTTAGATTAATCAACTAACCCAGGGGTGTCAAACATAAGGCCCATGGACCAAAACCGGCTTCAATCTGGCCAAACCACCAAGTAACTTGTAAGCATGTTCAATAAAACATTGATCTTATTTGAACAAATTTAAGAGTTTTGGACAAAACTCAACACTGAGACCCGGCCTGAGACGTCAGTGATGCTTCCATGAAAGCTAGTAAACCAGCATGAACCGTTAAGCCGTGCTGTCAGGGTGAGTTTGTAAAAGAAAACACCCAAAATCCGACAGTTTTTTTGGGGCGTTTCAATGTATTTTGTGCCAAATGGCTTCATTGAAATTGGCTTTATGTTGAGATTGTAGAAATTTTCCATTGTAATTGTTTGGTTTTGTAGAAATATAAACACTTTCATCACGTACACTCTGTGCCACAACAAGGAAAAACTTACATTTATAGGTTATTGTTATAGCACTGTTTTACCGTTCCAGCACTCTCGAGATGAAACTGGGCTGTTTGACTCACACGCCTGAACTAACCTCAGTGTAACATCTCAGTTACATGACCAGACATTACTGTAAGCTGTACGATTCAAGAGTGAAACGCTGTCGCAGCATTTTAAGATAAGATAAGATAAGATAAGATAAGATAAGATAAGATAAAATAATCCTTTACTGATCTCACAGACGGAGAAATTTGCAGTGTTACAGCAGAAGCAAAGCAGGATAGTAGACTAAAATCACACAGTGCACAATAAAATCTAGATAAAGATCTAGTGAACGAAATGGAGAGTACACAGACAAGAACCAGATCTACTTTTGATACGATCTACATTTTTACCAAGACCTGAGCAATGACCGGATTGAGGAATGCGCTAAGCTCTGGGGTCTCCTCAGGAGAACGCAAAAAGTTTGCCAGGGCAGCTACGGACCTTTAACATCCGCTGTGAACGGGGGATGCAGAGGAAGCCGGCCACCAGTTAACAGGGAAACCAGTCAATCCGAAACACCGGGGGTATCCGTGCTACACGTAGCGGGGTCCTGAATCCTCTGGTTGTTTCTGAAGATGCTGTAGACATGAATTTACAGCCTCTCTCATGTGAATAAACAAGATGTTTCACTCTAAATAATTTGAATTCATCAAGTTAATATTAGAAAAAGTAAATGTCAAAGTGGAAAACTTGAACGTCGTACTGAGAGAAACACAAGCCGTGACGTGTCACAGCCGTTTTCAAAAACTTGTTTATTCAGTGGCTTACGAGGTCCGTTGTCGTGGAGACGGACACCCAAAACGCAACTCCAGTTTTCACGTCTTCACGTAAATACGTTGTAACGCGGGGTTTTGATAATTCCTCTTTATCGGTCATTTCCTGGAAAAACATCATATATTGCGCTAAGCTCTGGGGTCTCCTGAGGAGAGCGCACAAAGAGAAAGACCAACAGCTGAGAGACAAGGAGGACCAGGTTCAGGCCTTCAGTCACAAAGTGAAGAAACTTAGAGGAAGTTGAAGGAGAGATTCGACCAAATCGGTGAGCTGTTGAAAGTCTACCATAATCAGGTAGACAAGCACCGTGAGCACATGGACGACTGTGAGACCAGAACCCGCAACCTTGAATTCGAAGTGTCGACCCTCACCGAGGACTTGGAGCTTAAGGAGGCTGAGTGTGACAAACTCCAAAATTAACTGCAAAAAAAGAATGACGATGTGAAAAACCATCTGGACCAACGTGGAGACGATGATGGTGGCTAAACTGGAGGAGGCAGCAGAAGAGAAATCTGCCCTCCAGTCTGCCTATGAGCAGAAGATCAGCCAGCTCAGTTCAGTTGTCAGCTGTTCTGAAGAGTGTAAAAGGGAAATCCTCAATTTGTGGAAAGTTTAATGTCCGTTAAACAGGGAATTACTGATTTATAGTCTCACAGCAGCAGGTGAAGGAGTCAGTGAGGACGCAGGACATCTAGGCCTCGTTCACACTGCAGGGAACTCTGACCCGATTCACATTTTTATTTTTTGCTGGGCGTCTTGTTTCTTGCAGGTACGTGGCCATCATCCACCCGCTGCAGCAGCGCATGTCGTCCACAGAGACCAAGGTGGTGGTGTGTGTGATCTGGACGCTGGCGCTGCTCCTGGCCTTCCCGCAGTACTACTACTCCAACACGGACCAGCTCCCCGGCCGCGTGGTGTGCTACATCGACTGGCCCGAGTACCACGTGTGCGACTTCAAAAAGATGTGAGTCCGTCTCAGAAGCTCGGGAATAAGTGGGAATCAAGAGGAATTTGAATGAACTGAAGTTCGTCTCTTGAGAGGAAACTTGGGGGGAAAATACGTCTGAGTGTAATCCTGACTAGAACCAGATTTCATGCAAGTGCAGTTGAGTACCTCCGCCATTCCTCCGTCACATGCACACCACACACCGCTGGACTATCGAGGCCACGCCCCCTACAGGCGCTCTGCGTTCCTGCTTCACATGCACTGATGATTCCTACAGTCCTGGAACGAACGTTAGAGCCCAGAGCACGAGACCATTGAAGCCTCACTTTTGCGCCTGTTGGCGACACAAAGTCAAGTAAGGTTTGACGATATTATGGGGTAATTTATTTTACAAATTTGACTTATAACCACGATGCGGACAATTCCGCAGCGATAAAACATTTGATTCCAATGAATGTTTAAAAACTTCCCATGGAAACTTGCGAGCCCTTTCCAAGCACCGAGCTCCACCATGCAAACCACCATGCAAGCCGTGTTAATTACACTCCTATTCACAGAAGACGAGGCGAGTGCCGCCGTTTGCTCCCAGTGGAAATGAGCGCGAAGTGCAAAAGCTTTTTCTGCAGCGTAGCGGCTGAATTGAAGCCACGTTAGGAGTGGATTTCTGTTCTTTCACGCCTGAAAAGAGGAAATGCATTGAATTGGCCTGCAGGCGGTCACCATTAGACGTGACTGGGGCCTCGGTGCACCATTTATTTAAAACAAAAAGACGAAAGCATTTCCAACGAAGCTTTACAGAGCAGGAGACACCAACACACACACACTGAAAGAAAAACTCCACCACAGCAGACAATTGGGAACAAAATCCATCATAAAATCAGGAATTAAAACATTTTGACCCGGTTCATCGTCCCACTTGATTCTTCAGCACTTCCACACTCAGAGAGATAACACGAGTGTGAAAAGCTCAACTGACGTGACCGTGAGGTTTTACTGTCATTTAGAAACGCAGCAGAACAAACAGAATTTGAGATGTATGAGGAGGAAACCCGACCTGTGTGGCCACTTCAGCTATTTATCAGCAGCCTTTGGCTTCAGAATCCACTTCTGGAGGAATGACCTCGCGTTTATCCGTCCTATTGATTCCAAACCCTCCCAGCACCAGTTGTTTGTTTATTTATTCTATAAATAATTTCAATCAACCTCCTCAGCAGCCTCATGCAGACCTGATTTCGACATTTGGTCGTTGAGCTGCAGCAGATTTATGAAGATCATTCCTGGGAAACAAACAAACCTTCAGAGAATTTTTCTCTTGAAGCGCAGACTCCATGTTTGTCTGACCCGTAACTAGACCAAGGGTCAGATCTCTAGATTTTAAATCGCCAATTTTCTGCTTTATCTCCTTTTTGTTTTTCGATCTAAGGAGCTGAAAACCAGCCAGGTCCACCACTGGCTGACCGTATTGCGTGTGCCTGTGTGTTTATTGCAGCGACTGGAATCTGTTTAAACGCTGTCATTACGGTGGCTTGTCATCCTCCAGAGGACAAAATGTAAAAGCTCCCAAGAGGGAAATCATTCAAAGCTGCTTGTAAGGAGACATCTTGGTCCCTCACAGGGGAGAATGTCCCTGCTTTGAGTCATGGGCATTGGGATTCTCCTGAGTGGAGTTGGCATGTTCTACCTGCGCCCGGGTGTGTTTTCTTCAGGATGTTCAAGTGCAGCCCTGTGTGGTGAGAAGAGACGACTCGAAGCAACTTAAATCTGCCTCCATACGCTCGCTTCTCGTCCTGAGACTCACACTGTTTACAGAAGTTCGATGCAGTTATATAAGTTTGCACACATTCAACTTTTTTCATTATGATCCAGCTGGTTTCCACAAGCAGCTCACGTTGTGTCAAACACTGAGCAGGGAGCGTCTCCATGGCAACAGACGCTGATCTCCTTCGATCTCCTCCACGAGGTGCCTCTGTTACCCTTATCAAAATATTGTAACTGAGTACAGGTAAGTATAAATCAGTTGTGTCTACTGGACCAGATCAAAAGAAACTAAATTGAGCGGCATGGCTCGGTTGGTAGAGCGGTTGTCTCCCAATCGGAAGGTTGCCGGTTCAATTCCCATCGCTGCCATCTCTACATGTCGAAGTGTCCTTATTGAACCCATTGAAGATATTGAACCCCAAACCGCCCCCATTGGAGTGACAGCGCCTTGCACGGCTGCAGCCTCCAATGACCACACACACAACAATTATTAATACTGAATAACAACAAATCATCAGAACAATGAATAACAAAAACAGACCCTCCTCCCCAGTAAGTCTCTTGTATCGTCGGGGCCCTTACTGTGATCAGTGTTTGTGCAAAGTGTTGGTTGGATCGTACCACACAGTCCGTGAGGCGGGAGGAATCAGGAAACGTTCTCTCCCTATGGTTCTCTCAGGCTCGCCGCCCAGTTCACACTGGGAATCGCTGAGTGTCAGGATCCTGGGATCCTCATCAGGAATTGGTCCAGCTCCCGGCGGGGCGGGGCTTCGGTCCTCATCAATCGGTTTCGTCATCCGAAAGGAAAAAAACCTGACCTACAGATAGGCCAGACGAGATCCAATTGGTGCATCATAATCACATTATGTCTTATTAAATCATGTTCTGTTTCCAATCTTTAGGAATTAATACCAATCAATAACACTTTTCTGCATCTATCACTTTAAATCCAAGTTCAAAAAGGTTTTGTTGAGGAACATATCGGGTTCAAATGTTCTTTTTCAGCCGTGAGACTGAAACTACAATCAAAATTACTGCAGAAAGCATCTTCAAGTATCCAAACCTCAGTAGTTATAATAATAATTATAACTAATAGAGCTCAGTTTATCACAGCTACATCATCAATTAACGGAAAAATCTTTTTTTTTCCAAACATAAATAAATCAACCTGAGAAAAACCTTAAATAATGGAAAAGTTAATAAACAAAAATAATGAAGATGTTTTAAGGCTTATTGTGCTTAATTATCTCCCTCTGCGCCGGTTACAGTGAGAGACTGCACTAAATATTACCTCCAGCATATATTGACTGAGATATTTATTTCAAATATGTAAACACAAGTATCAAGTAAATAAATATGGATATCCATCTATCTATCTATCTATCTATCTATCTATCTATCTATCTATCTATCTATCTATCTATCTATCTATCTATCTATCCATCCATCCATCCATCCATCCATCCATCCATCCATCCATCCATCCATCCATCCATCCATCCATCCATCCATCCATCTATCTATCTATCTATCTCACGGGAGGTTTTTATGGCCGAGTCTTTGTGATGAATTAATAACCTGTGTAGGTTTCTTCTGCCGCCCGCCGCTGAGTAATAATAGAATCGGTAATTTGTCCCCTATGTGAGGAAGGTATGGAGAAACGTGTTCCCTGCAGTGGATCCACTCCCTGGGGAGCAGCATGCAGCCAGTGTGCAGAGCTCAGGGGGCAGTCGGGGGTCAAGGACCTCGTTCAGTGACCTTTCCGTGGGATTAAAATCCCAAACCTCTAAACAGAAGCTCACTTCTCTGCCTGCTGGGCCACTGTCTCTCTGGAGTGGATATATAGAGGGATGAGTTTGTCATTTTAGTAGTAACCATCATTCCCATCATCATTCCTTCCTTCCTTCTCAGGTGGGGCTCTTCACTTTTATTGGATTTCAGTCAATGTTAACTTCATTTAAATACAGTGCCTTTATAAACCACATTACAATCTTACAATTCTTAGGTTGAGAAAGCCCCCTAGTGGTGAAAATTATAATTCTTTTAAACAGCTAGTGAACAGAGAGCCCCCTAGTGGTGAAAATTATAATTCTTTTAAACAGCTAGTGAACAGAGAGCCCCCTAGTGGTGAAAATTATAGTTCTTTTAAGCAGCTAGTGAACAGAGAGCCCCCTAGTGGTGAAAATTATAGTTCTTTTAAACGGCTAGTGAATAGAGAGCCCCCTAGTGGTGAAAATTATAGTTCTTTTAAACGGCTAGTGAATAGAGAGCCCCCTAGTGGTGAAAATTATAGTTCTTTTAAACGGCTAGTGAATAGAGAGCCCCTAGTGGTGAAAATTATAGTTCTTTTAAGCAGCTAGTGAATAGAGAGCCCCCTAGTGGTGAAAATTATAGTTATTTTAAGCAGCTAGTGAACAGAGAGCCCCCTAGTGGTGAAAATTATAGTTCTTTTAAGCGGCTAGTGAATAGAGAGCCCCCTAGTGGTGAAAATTATAGTTCTTTTAAACGGCTAGTGAATAGAGAGCCCCCTAGTGGTGAAAATTATAGTTATTTTAAGCAGCTAGTGAATAGAGAGCCCCTAGTGGTGAGAATTATAGTTATTTTAAGCAGCTAGTGAACAGAGAGCCCCCTAGTGGTGAAAATTATAGTTCTTTTAAACAGCTAGTCAACAGAGAGCCCCCTAGTGGTGAAAATTATAGTTCTTTTAAATGGCTAGTGAATAGAGAGCACTTAATATGATTCTTTTATTAACATACTTGTAAACAAATACAAGCAGAAGCTTCATTCGTCTCTTTTAAAAAAAATGAATGTGTTTTAGGGCTGGTTTACTGGAAATGACAGTTAGTCTGAGTTTAGGGAAAACTAAAGGTATATCAGGTATATTTTCAAACACATCAATCCATCCTTCAAAGAACACAATTTAAACCTGCCGTGACGGAGCGAGCAAACCGACGCTCTGTAGTATTTATTGGTGAGAGTGAAGTAGAGTGTCCAACACTCTTTGCTATTGACTTCAACGTTCTTCCTCTCCATGTAATCAGTTTCTTAATGTAGTAGGAGTATTAGGCTTATATGTAATGGTAGAATGGTACTTTAAACAGATTTAAACCAAGTTCAAATTAAATTCAACCAAATTGCCTAATCGCTCCATTGAAACATTCAATACATGACTTTGACTGAAATCAGAACCACACAACTTTTTTCCCCAATAGTTTCTATAAGTTGTTAATTTACATTTGTTCCCGGCACATTTACTCCAAGCTTAACTGTATGTTTGTGCTTCTAATCTCTCTAACTCAAACTGGAATCATAGTTTCAGCTAAACCAAATTAACGGCTTTTCCTTCCGAGGACTTCAGTCTGTCTCGACAATGACACGTTTACACGACGACATTTTCAAGTGAAAACGGAAAAACTTTAGTTGTGTCCGTTTATGTGAAAGTGATGTTGGTAATCATGTGGTCTTAAATGTGACTTTAAGGGGTCACATCCTCCAGCTGTTCTACTCCCCCTCCTGGTCTGGTCGGTCCAGAAACCTTGTATTCAAAGTTTATTTCTTCTCCTTAATTTTCATCCATTTGAATATTGGATCATAGGAGCTGCATTCAGACTCTGCTGGGGTTTCATATGAAGTATGCCTGCGTTGTTTATTCACACGTCCCGTTACAGTTACTTCCTTGCCTCTGCGAGCAGGCGGAGGCAAATCAACCGCTGCCCCCCCCCCCCCCCCCCCCCCCCAAGAAAAAAAACACATCATACACACTTATTAATTATACATCCTGCTACAAACACCCACATGTTTAAAGAAGCAGGTGCACGTACAGTTTCATTACACCCATATACCTTCATTACCCTCACATTGCTACCACTTTTATGTGATGCTGAGCAAACGGGGATCAATTTACTTTAAATATTTACACACACACACGCACGCATGCATGCACGCACACACACACACACACACACACACACACACACACACACACACACACACACACACACACACCTCCAGCCAGGAAGACGTTTGGAAGCGCGTTCGTGGTGTCGGAGGAGAGAAAAGGCAGCAGCCCCTGAAATGAAAACAATGTGAGTTACGCTGTACGATACGTTGGAGCGTCTGTGGCCCTGCTGAGTGATACGTTATTGATTCTGCATGTATGACGGCGAGGAGACGCAGCGAGGAGACGGAGCGCGGCGCTCAGTCCCTGAAGCAACATTCATCTGACGCACGGCCGTCCTGTATCGTTTGCATGTGGAGTATGAATTAGGCTTTGTTGTATTTAATAAGTACTTGTATCAGCACTCGGTATCAGCAAGTCGCTAAAGGTTAGAACTCGTCCTTTAACAAAGTGGTATCTCTAGTTTGTTAGTGGAACTAGTGAAGCTAAAACCAGGACAGGTTCAGCTTAATTCTCTCCTCGAGTGCTTGTGACCGAGCCGCCATCTTGGTTTGGTGTGAACTCCAGGAGCAGACGGACCCCGAGACGACGCGTTTGTCCGATCCGGCGCAGGACGTGGCTGACCAATAATAACCAGGATAACCAGCAATGGTGCCGATGTCATTCTGCTTCACTAGTTTTACCTTTTTCGAATCAATGATTCAAGGTGAACACGTACAGAACATAACAAGATCATGAAAAACACAATAAGTAAATAAATAAAAATATAAAAAATAATGAAATGAAATAAAACTAGTTTTACTTTGACATATGAGTAAATGTGAAAATGTCCCACATCATCTGAAGGTCTCATGGAGATGAGTGTTACTCGTTATACACGAAAGGAGCTTTCGGCCGTCTGAAGCCTTCAAATGATCCAGACTGACGACACCTTTTAGTATTTCTAATGAGGAAACACATGCAGGAGTCGCATTTTGCAGTTCAATCCTCCGAACTCCTGCAGCTACTTTCCCATGATGCATTCACGCTGCCAAAACACGGAATTAATAACAGAGGAAATAAACATATGGAAATATGTGTGGGGCTGTCAGGGATTGGAGCCGCTGGTGTGTGTGTGTGTGTGTGTGTGTGTGTGTGTGTGTGTGTGTGTGTGTGTGTGTGTGTGTGTGTGTGTGTGTGTGTGTGTGTGTGACACGTTCATTCATCTCAGTCAATGACTGAGGCCAAATTAATGTTTCTAAAATATCTGAAGACACAAGATGTCACACACACACACACACACACACACACACACACACACACACACACACACACACACACACACACACACACACACACACACACACACACACACACACACACACACACACACACACACACACACACACACACACAGTATTGGTGCAGTTGTAATTATTACTATTACAAACATTCAGGGACAAATAGAATAAAATGAAACAATGAAATATGAATAAAAAATATCTAAAGTTTTAGTTTGACAGTCACTGTAATAGTTTAATTACAAAACTAGAGTTACACTCGGTAGAGCGCCGACCTTCACCAACACCACATGTGTTTGTGGAACCGAGTTGGCATCACTAGCATGTTAGCCATTAGCTCATATCGATGCTAACTAGCTTGTCAGGTCGCTACATCACTGTGAAACACTGAGCAGGGAGCGTCTCCATGGCAACAGCCGCTGATCTCCTTTGATCTCCTCCATGAGGTGCCTCTCTCATCCACTTTGTATGGGACATTTTATTGCAGTTTTTGAGGATTTATTTTGAAACGGTTTGCCGTTAACGTACCAAACGCTAATGGAGTGGTCCTTTTATGATGACAAATCATCCCTGAAGATTTCATACAATTCGGGTGAGTCGTTTTTGCGAAAAGATGGGAAAATACATACATCCATACATACCAATAAATAAATACAGACTTTCCTTGGCGAAGGTAATAATCTAACAAGGTGTAAAATAATCTGATCGATATTCTGAGCAGAGCAGAGTTTCCTCAACATTAAGACTTTCCTGATGTTTCTGGGACGGGCGGCTTCGTGGAAACTGGATCGGTCGCATTCAAAGCACGATCAGAGAGATGAAAAGTCGCCGCTTCTCCAGCGGATCAATACTCAAGACTTCGTCCAAGGATGGAAAAAAGAAACTTACATTACCGAAAACACAATCTGCCAAATAGAGAAGCGACGACTGCCATCGGCCCTGAGCGAGACGACAAGGAGCATCGGCTGAGACTAGATGATCCAACTTCACAGCGAGCCGACTGAAACCAAGATCCAATCTGCTGATGAGTCCTGAAGATTTACGGCTGCAGCGGAACGGGTGGAGGCGGACGGGAAGGAAAAAAACATACAACTGCCCTGAAGAACAGGAAACCCCAGACTGTTACTGGATTAATGGGTCAAACGCTCTCAAGCCTCCCTGACATCACGGTGCATGCTTCACCCCGGACTGTGAATTTACTGACTTTACTGCCTTTCTGCAACACTTTCTCATTAACTCTCTGACTCGGATCTGATTTTACGTTCTGAGCAAATAGGAAAACCCGATGTGACTGGAGCGTTAACACTTCTGCTCCGGCAGCTGCTGTTCCAGAACCTTCTGTGGATTCTGTTCTCTGATGCACATTTGATCATTTTTACTTTGAAATTCTGCCGCGTAGTTTTCCTTTTGCTCGTTCTATTAGTAGGAAAGTTGTAACAAAGGTTGTTTCGTTCCCCCCCTGGGGTACTGCAGCAGGATTCAGTTGTCACACAGTGACATCTAGTGGTCTAAGGTGGAATGTCACCGTATTTCTTGATATACAAGTTGCATGATCAGCCAAACATATTGTAAAAAACTGCAACTTATAGGTTGAAAAATAGCGTATATAGCATATCTACATCTCCAGAAATCTGCTTTACAGGATCAGAGACGGAGTTTAACGTCACAATACGCCACAGAAACGTCGTCAACGTCACGTGTTTACATTTGTGCAAACGTTTTATTGCATCTACAATCACACGCCATCCAGTTACGCCATTATTACTGAAGGAAGAAGAAGTCATTTCTGCTTTTCATCTCTGGTGTTGTGTTTTTGGTTTTTTTTGTAACAAGATTCTGATTGGCCAGCATGGCTTTATGCTTCTCGTTACACTGCCACCTACAGGTTTGGCATGGAGCTCACAGTCGCTCTCGACGAAGTTTGTGCAAATAAAAAAAACGTAAACGTGGCCTGAGTCTGACACCAACCACCAAACCACTTCAATCATGTAAATCAGCGGCATCAGTAAATGAATCCGTCCACTCGCTGGGTTTGATTTACACTTGTGCTCCGTGAGTCAGTGTCTGGAGGAGTTTGCAGGAAGGAGCTATTCACGCTGAGTGCATTACTTCATTTAGACAGAAGCCGGTGACCCGAGTGTGTCCTTCTCAACATGGCAGCAGTGTGTGCAGTCTCGGCGCGAAGAGGCGGAGGAGCAGCGTGGAAACACAGCGGAGGGGGAGAGAATAGAGTAACCTTCAAGAATAGACCTCCGTGACACGTTTGCCCTCGTTGGCAAGCAACAGAAAGTCACACTGATCCATTTTTTTTAAGGCTGAAATGAAACATCTAGACCGGACTTCTCTGGCTCCTTTAATTCTGCATTTACTCAAATTTACAGTAATTAGTATAATATTAGGAATTTCCAGGTATCCCGCGTGTTCCAATCCGTGGCGGACTGAGAAAACATACCTGAGATAGTTGTTGTTTATTAACAAACGTCATAGTCAGCAGGCGGTTGGTACAGGCTCCATGTGGGCGCCCTCCGCGTTTATGAAGTCGGAAAAGATTCAAGCACAATTGTTGAGATATATCCTCAAGAGGCGGTTCAATGCACGCTCTGTGACCTTTGACCGACTCCCGCTCCTCTCTGGGCCAATCACAGCTGAGGATTCTTGAGCCGTAGTTATCCTCATCACCACAAGGGGCACTCAAGGGGCAGAAGGGAGTTGTTACTCTGAATCCCTGATGTTAAAGTGGTGGAGCAGCACACGGGAGAACGTTTAAGCCAGGATAGCTTAACATTCCCCTCATGGCACTTGATATGTGTCAAGAACTTATTGTCAAACAATCTTATCAACACCTTTGTTGGTGGTCATGAGACTCAATATGTGAAGTAGAAAAAAAATAAGCCGTTTTGAATCAGCTTCACCAAAAAAAAAAAAAAAAAAAAAAAAAAAGCAAAAGTAGTAAAAGTAAGCATCTTAAAATCAAGATTGTTATAGAAGACGGATTCAGTAACATGTCGCACATAAATGGAAAAGGTTGAATGAGGAAGTTCAGAATGAAAACAAGATTTAGTCTCAACTTAGGGAGACGTCTCCTGTTTCCTTCACATTCAGGTCTCGTTCACACGGAAAACTTTTAATTTTTAATAACTTAAAATTGAAATAAATAAAAAAAAACACCCCGTCTTCGTGGGAACGGGGTAAAGCGTAAAAATTTTCAGAAATGGTCTGACTCTCCTGGAACCTGATAGTTTTATTTTGACAGTCACCCTGATAACAATCCAACTTGGTAGTTTTATTTTGACAGTCACCGTGATAACAATCCAACTTGGTGGTTTTATTTTGACAGTCACCCTGATAACAATCCAACTTGGTAGTTTTATTTTGACAGTCACCATGATAACAATCCAACTTTGTAGTTTTATTTTGACAGTCACCGTGCTAACAATCCAACTTGGTAGTTTTATTTTGACAGTCACCCTGATAACAATCCAACTTTGTAGTTTTATTTTGACAGTCACCGTGCTAACAATCCAACTTGATAGTTTTATTTTGACAGTCACCGTGCTAACAATCCAACTTGGTAGTTTTATTTTGACAGTCACCGTGATAACAATCCAACTTGGTGGTTTTATTTTGACAGTCACCGTGATAACAATCCAACTTTGTAGTTTTATTTTGACAGTCACCGTGATAACAATCCAACTTGGTAGTTTTATTTTGACAGTCACCCTGATAACAATCCAACTTGGTAGTTTTATTTTGACAGTCACCATGATAACAATCCAACTTTGTAGTTTTATTTTGACAGTCATCGTGATAACAATCCAACTTGGTGGTTTTATTTTGACAGTCACAGTGATAACAATCCAACATTGTAGTTTTATTTTGACAGTCACCGTGATAACAATCCAACTTTGTAGTTTTATTTTGACAGTCACCGTGATAACAATCCAACGTTGTAGTTTTATTTTGACAGTCACCGTGATAACAATCCAACGTTGTAGTTTTATTTTGACAGTCACCGTGATAACAATCCAACTTGGTGGTTTTATTTTGACAGTCACCGTGATAACAATCCAACTTTGTAGTTTTATTTTGACAGTCACCGTGATAACAATCCAACTTGGTGGTCTGCCCAGTAGAATGTCTCTTTGTTCATGGTGTACTGGTTCCATTACTAAAACTGCTAATTCTGTAACTGTAAGATTACATGAAGCCAAACAGACATTCTGTTGTGCTGTTGTTCTGGTCTGTTCTTGAGTTTTCTAGAGCGTTTCCTGGGTTCTTCTGTCACACTTGCATTTCTGATTTGGACTACCTCATGGAAGTCCAAGCCTTTTACCTCCCACGTCTACTGAAGCTCCTCTTTAGCTCGAACAAAGACAAACACATTTCTTCCTTTTTGGCTCCACAAACCAAAATATCAGCCCGGGACAGGCAGTGCAGATGAGCTGGAAGCGATGACTTCCTGCTCCGCCGAGCACTGAACATGCTTCTGCTCTCGTTTTCTAAAAAAAAAACAAGGGAATCAGCGCACAGCTACAGCCAATTTCAACAGCTCTATAAAAACAAATGGAATAAAGACTGTCAGTGACACTTGATTTACTGTAAATAAAACTTGTTTAGCAAAAAACAAAAAGATGGAAGAAAAGGGAAAAATATACAGGAAAAAGAGGAAAAGAAATAGAAATCAAAGGAAAATTAAGGGAAAAGAAAAATGCTAATATAAAATGTAAAACTGCTCCAGCGATTGGCGGCTAAAGCGGGAAAATCCATGGAAATAAAAACAACTTAAAATTATCACAACAGCTAAAAATGTAATCAAATATATCTAAATTGTACCTGTGAGGCTTCATTAATACATCTTATTGTTTTGTTTGTAAAGCTTTTTTTTTCGATGTTTATTTCTTTATGTTAGATATTTAGCATGTTCTGCATCTCGAGACAAATTTTATTTGTCGGTAAATCGGTTCTTTTGGTCATGAAGGTTGCAGAACCGAGCTGTGAGCCGTACGATAAACTCTCTCTCTCTTTGGTTCCTGCACACGCCGACTCCACTCAACACCCTTTTATTTTAATCACAACGCCGTGGTGCGGCGCTCAACTTCTCGCTTGAATTGAAGATTAGATTCGAACCGCAGCTCCTCTCTTTCTTCATGTGAAGATCAGAACGTGTGTCACTGATAACATTGTCGTCGGCCGTATTGTACTCAGTGGAACCGATGAGTGGAGCTGTGACCCAGTTACACACTAATATGAAGGGCATTTTGATTTCGTCGGTAAGAGTCACAAAAAGGCGATTTGTCGTACTGCAGCTGCTGGAAAAAACACATAAAACACATAAAAATCTTAAATTAAAAACCAATGTAGTGTTGTCTATTAACACTGTAATATGAGTAGAACATTTTGATTTTACGCTCCAGACCCGAGTTCATCCTGAGTGACCCAGACGAGGAAGATTGTGTAATAATAACCTTTAAATTTAGACGTTTTCTTTGTTAAGATGCAATAAGTGATGAAAATGTCTATATTTTCACAAAAACAAACAAGAGAAGGACTACAATCTCAACACAAAGGCACTTTTAATGGAGGTTTCTGGTGCAAAATACAATGAAGTGTCCAGAAGACCTTTCCATTACCAGACAGGTGTAATGAAGAATATGAGAAAATGAAAAATAAAAAACGAGAGAAAAAACGTCGGCGAAGTGTCTCGTCGGGGGGAAAAGTACTACATGAGTGAACTCCATTTACAGCAGTACTTTTAGTTCTGTTTTACTCTATGTCTTTGCATGCACGCTTCACTTTTCATGGAGTTAAAACACTTTAGGCGGGTTATTGTAAAGTTCTACACAAAGACATTTCAACTAAAATGTCCTCGTCGCACATTGTGTGAAATAAGTAATGGCGCTTTTCCACTAGTATCTACTTGACTATACTGAAAAAGTAGAGTCAAGTACTTTTACCTGCTACCAGGTACTTCCCTGGTTCCTCCTCCAGGTTCCCAGTGAGCTCAGGCCAGTAGACGATGTGACGTCAGCAGACGGCAGCTGCTGATTGGCCGGCGCATCACGACACAGATGAGTCAGAGGGCGTCTCGTTCAGCCGCCATTTTTAAAACCCGATCACAAAAAACGCTCAGAAATCAACCGGTGGAGCAGCGGCGAGCTGCAGACGTTTCTTTGTCTGGTGGCGACCAGAGGGTTCAGGATCTCAATGAATACCACCGGTGTTTCGGATTAACTGGTTTCCCTGTTAACTGGTGACCGTCTTCCTTCGGCGTCTCCTTTTTCACCCGACTAAAACCCGTAGCTGTCCTGGAGAACGCCGTTTAACCGCATTTCCATTAAAGTTTAAAGTATCGCAGCGTTTGTTTGTCTTATTTTAACATCAGCTGCTGGCAGAAGTCACCAGTTAACAGGGGCACCAGTTAGACTGAAACAACACACAGTGAGGCACCATCGTTACAATCCACACTTTGTAATATTATTAATAGATATATAAAAATATTAACAATTTGATTTATGATTTGAGCTGATATACAATGGATGTTCGCTCCACGTCATATCAGGGGGATTTTTTGTGCACGACGGGGAAATGCTCCAATGCGTCCGCCTACGCCGTGGTGGTACTATATTGTAATGGAAAACGACCGAGGCTGAGGCGAGGAGAGGCGAGGAGAGGCGAGTAGAGGCGAGTAGAGGCGAGTAGATACGAGTGGCAAAGCGTCATAACCTATAAGGCTGTTAAAATCGTCTGTTCACGCCATGAAAAGTAACCCGGTGGCACGTTATGGAGAACAATGGTTACGAGCAATGGACCGACGTCATATAGTCGACGTATCAAAAGCAAGCGAACGCGGCAGAGGAAGTTCTGCTCGGACGTCGTCGCTCATGAATTGTGGGTAAAATCCAGAGGAGGGAGACTTTCCCCTGCTGCAGCGACGAAGCTGAGGAGAGATGGAGGCTTCCTGATGAGCTGCAGCTTCACCCAACCACAAAACCTGCAGTACTGGAGATAAGACACACACACACACACACACACACACACACACACACACACACACACACAAACACACACACACACACTGCAGTTTTGTGGTCGCTTCATGAGTGCTGTTGGCCTCCACAATTAATCGACTCCATTCAAATGGCAAATGTCGATACTGTAGTTATATTCCTGCTCTGCCTGCGTTTCTTATTCACATTTGAAATGCGTGTATTCACCGTTACGAGCTGGTATTCTGATGATTCTCTAATGTCGACTCCCCGTGCCGCCGGCGTGACGATCTTCAGGGTCGTTGTGTGAAACGCGGCAGGCAGATGTTCAAAATCACCAAATCACTTCAAATGTCACTCCCTCATTTGGTCTCCTGACCTGATTATAGAGCAGCGAAGTGAGATTTAACCCTCAGATGGAGGTCAGACAGTATCGTCATTATAATCATGATGTTTTATTTCTGGTCTCATGTTGGAATGTTGACTGAAAGCTACGTTTTATCTCTCTTTTTATTTTATTTTTTAAATAATTAATTTCAGGCGTATGGCATTTCACTCATGTGTAATCACTTAAGTAAACCAATACCCATATATTCAGAGAAAATAGATAATAACCGAAATAACATTTAAGTATACCCACACACACACACACACACATACCTCATAAATTCAATTTATAACGGTCTTTCTGTGTTCAAAATATAGTATTATGTATGTAGATATATGCATTAAGAACGCTATCTAATATTACAGATAGTTATGTCTGCAGGACCCCCCCCTCCCCCCAAAACAAATTTAAATGGCCAAAACAATTCTAATATTTTAATATTTGAAGGACTTTAGTCTCAAAGATTTTTCACACTCTCAATATATATACAATTAAACCAATTTAATGATCGTAAGGCCAACACACACATTCAAATCCGTGAGCAGTTTTAAGAAACCTCGGGCCCGTTGACTCGACAACGTATGTGTAGATTCTTTATAAACGACGGTGAATACAGGGAAGGTTATTTACCTGGCTGACAGTACCATAACGTTCCCTGTATTCACCGTCGTTTATAAAGAATCTATACATACGTAGTTAGAACGACAAAATAAACACAAAACGACTAAACAACGTCTCAAGTGAAAGCGAATCGTTTTTCGTTTCAGAAACGTTTCGCGTTGACACAGCAACATTCGGGAAAAAGATTTCCGTTTCCATGGAAACGGCAGAAACACTGAAAATGTTGTTTGCAATATATTCAGTTCAGAAATTGTGTGTTATTCATTTTTAAGGAGAAACTTCAGAATATATATATATATCTGGTAGGGATACTCACTTCTCGTCACAGCTCATTAGCATTTAAAGGTACAGACACAGAAACAGCCTGTTCTCAGTAGAGTCACTAGAGGGGCTTTTAGACTGAAATTCAGGACCAAAGCTGGTTTGGGGAAATACAGGGTGGTTTTATCTCAGACAACCATATGAAATAGTTGAAAGCTGTTTAATATGGAACCTTTAATGCTTTTATACCTGGTGAATCTTTATATTTCGCCTGCAACTTATGATTTTGCATTAAAACTTGTTATAGAATTGTAACTAGCCTCCATTACCTTTGCAGTGGATTCAGTTCTGAAAGTGTCTGCTATTCATAGTTCCATTATTAGTCACCTATTTCTTTTTTTTTTTAATTATGATTTCCTAAGAACTGAAAAGTCTTGATTTGTCCTGCTGCTGTTCCCACTTGAGTCCTGATTTCAAAAACAGCCCGTGGAAGTTTTGTCTTGACGCGTCCCTGCTGTGATTCCGACACCTCTGATGTTTTTCCACCGTCTTCTGCGTGAACCTTGAGGCTCTCGCACCCCGAGGCTAATTTCCAATAGTTCCACCCTAAACAAAGTCCGTGAGTATAACATACAGCTCCATAACTCTCAGGCCAGGATGAAGCGCCTCGGGCTGCGAGGAGAAGAGCTGCATGGAGAAAGTTGATATAAATTGAGCCTCGGTCTCTATCGTCACGTTAAAGAGAGATTTGAACAACTGGCAAAAACTGAAATTTGACTTCAACCTTATCAAACTGATGAGGGGGTAAATAACCACCTTGTGACAGCGAGTCTTTTAAAAAATTTTTAACTCACCAGGTTTGTTGCAGCAGAATTGAGCCGTTGAAGTGCTCCGAGCATTTTAATGAGACGGGGGCCGCGGGGGCCGGTCGGACACGCCGGCTGATTTTCAAGTAGAAACTTCAGAATATCTTAACATATGAATGCAAATGAGCCACTTTTGTATAATCAGGATATTGAACAAAATGTCAAAAACTTACTTAAGATGCACCTGTGACACAGTTCCTGGAAAAAAACGCTCAAATTAATTTCTGGAACTAAAGCGTCTGACACTAATAAGACCTTTTATGGTTTGGAGTTATATTACCGATGTTAGTATTGAGGACGTCCGGATGTCACGGAGTCGACTGGAGACTTTGACGATGACTTTACGGGCACGATTGTCACTATTCAGAAGGCTTCTGGGGGATTTGGTTTGACCAAACTGTACGATTATAACAACTTTCTAAGTTCACAGCGAGCTGCACTGTACGACTGGAATCTAATAAACTTTGGCGATTGTATGACGAAAACAAGCTGAGTCGCAGCCGACGACGTACGACCTGAATCCTCCAAAAGATTTAATTTACATCCCGTATACTTTTGGGTTTTTTAACGTGTTTTTCTATCGTAGCGTCAAAGCCTCTGTCTGGGTTTTGCTCCAGTGAGGCTCAGATCAGCTCGTCATTTCATCCTGCGTTTCTATTGGTCAGTTAGTCGACGGCGGTCGCAGCAGCGTCTCCGTCACCACACATTCAGAATCTTAATCGCAGGTTTGTCTTTGATCGCCATGACATGGCGTCCTTGAACCATTGAATGTTGTTAGTCTGCCGGCCCACAGGAGGGCGCTGTTGCTTGTTTTTTGTCATGAAACTACTCAGAGGACAAAGACACTGTAAACGTGAGCAAAATGGAGAGAACCCGACGTTCCAGTGGACTGATGAGGAATCGGAGGCTATCAGGGGAGAATCTGAACTATTAAACTACTGATATGGACGATTAAACCAGAATACAGACCGCAAGTCAAACTACTACGTGTCGGCCATATTTGTTTACAGGCACATGAGCAGAAGGAAGTATTTTCAATAGGAAGAAAGAGGTGGGACACGAAGTCTGCAGGAGGGAATCGCGTCGATGAAAGAATCTTTCCATCCTGTTAGCCGGTATAAAAACTTCACTGATGCAGTAAATCAGAACACCGGTGTCGTGTAAACGGACCCCCCCAAAAATGAAGAAAGTTTTGCGGATACATTCGTATTCGTTGTCACGTAAACGGGGCCTGTACACGGAGACGGAGTTGGAGCGTTTTCAAAAAGTTGCATTTTCAGTTGTCGCGTAAACGGGCGCCCAAACAAAAGTCTTCTGTTTCACTTGAAATCGTTGGAGGCTGACGGCGGTAAGATTTTAAGATAAACTGAGAAATATCTAAGACGCGCTTAAGAGCAAATTCAATTGACTGAACTTGTTTTCCTTTAAAGTGCTTCCCCTCCATGTTTGAGCAGTTTAATTGTAGTACTCAGACATCGAGCTGTTTAATATTGGAGACACAAATCCTTTCAAAGAAAACACACTTGTAGATATTGGGCTCCCACGGAGATAAAACCAGTAAATGTAGTGTTTTCATTCTGTAAATGAAATCTATTCTTTCATGTTTATTGCTTCTATCTCCAGGTAGTAAGTGTGACACATCACACACACACACACCTCTCCTGTAGGACCTTCTTTATTTAACTTTATGTGTGCGTCGAGCAGCCGGGAAAGATTCGTTAAAAAGCACTGTGACTGCTTGCTGCGTGATTTTCGCAGGTCGAGGAGATTTCTTTTTGTTTATTAGTCAGAACGGGTGTTAAGGAAAGCGGCTGTCTGAAGAAAGAGCGGCGCAGACTGCTGATTTTAGACCAGAGGTCTGCAACCTGCGGCTCTTCAGTCCGTCTGCAGCGCCTCCCTGAAGCTTTCCTCAAAATATACATAAATAAACATTTTATTGTATTTTTTCAGTCATTTTTTTAAAAGGAGTTTCATCTCTTGGCTAGAAAAAAAATATGCAAAAAACAGTCAAACTAGTTAATAAAATGTCAAAATTGTAATATGTTATGTATATAAAATATAATATATGTCTAATAATAATGAAATACAGAAAAAGGAGTGTGAAACTGCTCGGTCAGGTACAAAAGTTGCTGCTTAGCAGGTTTTAATAAAAGGTAAAAAACTATTTGAAAAATAACTAAAACCACAAGAAATTGGGGAAAGTGGCAAAAACAGCTTTAAAAAAAACATAAAATGACTAGAATTTTCAAAATAATTTTTTTTAAATGCCTTAAAAATGGAGAAAAAAAAATATGTAAACAAAGCTACTTAAAAAAAAAAAAAGTGCCAAAATAGTTCAAACAGCTGAAATGTCAAAATTGTCCAAAAGAAAAAAAAAAAAATATATATATATATATATTTTGGAAGAATCATATATAAAAGCAGCTGATAATGTAAGAAATGTTCAGCACCTGAATTGTAGCTGAAACTTCATAGGTGCAACATAAGATGCAGTTTTCAGCCTCATGTTAGAGTGTCGACATGTTTTTGCGGCTACATTTACACCAAATGGCTCTTTTGGTCATAACAGGTGGAGACCTCTGAGGCTACGTTTACACGTACTGGGTATTTGAAAAAACTGTGATATTTCTCTGCGTTCGGGCTCGTTTACACATCAACCAGCTACGACTCACCACAAACAAGGATTCCTGAAAACACCGGCCAGACTGGAGATCTGGATAAACTCTGTGTCTCTGTTTGCATCTAAAGGAGGGAAGGCGGAGATTTCCGTCACAATTCGTGACGTGGTGTTGTTTTTCTGAATTCTGATTGGCTATCACAGCTTCATGCTTCTCACTACACTGCCCCCTACAGGTTTGGCTGCTCATAGCAGCTCTGAAGCAGCTGTATACGCGGGTCGTGTAAATGAATATCCTTTTTTTTTTGTTTGTTTTAAAGGTAGAGGTCTGGCCTGAGTTAATGTGTGTGGCAGGGAGGTGATTTAGGCCCTGATGGGACTCAGGTGTGCTGCCTCACCTCTCTGCCCATGAAGGAGGAGCCGCCCAGACACAGACAAGAGAGACTGAGAGAGGCAGCGTGTCTTTGTGACTTTTTGTGTTAATTTTGATTTAGTTAAATAAAATTATGGTAAACTGGACCTCTGACTCCGTGCCTCTGTGGCGGAACCCGACGGTGGCGTGCTCGACTGCCACAATATGATGTAATGTTAAACATATCAATTAAGAGAAAGTGACAAAGTACATCCACAACCATAAAGTATTGATACCAAAATAATTATTAAAATAACAACCTGATGCAGTGAAACTCAGTCACCCAAAGACAGTGTCATTCATTAAAGTTGCTGCTCTCCTGGGATCCAGCAGAATTTACATACAAATTGATTGTCACAGAAGCAGCTTGTGTGGAACAAACGCCGTCTCCGTGATCGATGGGTACGTCATCAGCTCAATACAGGAAGTGTCATCTTTAATTTTCCCCTGGAGGCTTTAACTTATTCGGACAGTTAGCGAAGCACAAAGGTCTAAACGACTCGTCTTAGAATGCATCACGGTGTGAAACTATTCTGGCGTTTGTCCGGCAAACACATTAAGAGGAGGAATTCAGCACTTTGCTCTAATGAGGAGCTTTCTATTTTGCTGCATCAGCGATTGCGGCTGCCCAAGGGTTTCCCTCAATGAAAACACACCGAGGATTTTCTGCAGAGCCAGAGTGGGAGGAGGAGAAGCCTGCAGTAATACAATCCACTCGCTCCACAGCTCGACACGCTTTCATTTCCAGTTGATTTTTATTTTTTTGAAGTAACTGTAATCAAGTACAAATTCATGACCCGTTTGTGTCTGAAGGTCGAATCCCATATTTCTCTATCAGCAGCGTGAACCTAAAGTTGTGTGAACAGGATGAAGAATGAAGGTGTGTGATCGCAGTAAAATAGAGAACAAATATTTTAGAAAGAGAAATCCGCCGATTGCCTCGTCTCGTTATTAAGTAAACTGTGGTTTCGTAATCTCATGACGTCTCTGGGTCGTGATCGACATTCAGTGAGAAGCTTCAGATTCAGAAAATCAATGGTACCAGGTAGCGGTGCTAACTCGGTTCCACAAACAAATGTGGCGTTGGCGAAGGTCTGCGCTCTACCAAATGTAGCTCTAGTTTACTTAAAATGCTCATCTTCTTGGACAATCTGATTTGCTTGTATGTCTGCAGATTATAGTGTTTCTGTCATTTTAACTTGTTGGTACCAGGAGTACCAGGAGAAATTCAAAACCAGACATCCATCCATCCATTTTCTCCCGCTTATCCGTTACCGGGTCGCGGGGGTGACAGTCAGAGCACTGTCCCCCAGATCACATAGCACCGATTAAGAACCTTCATGCAGGTGGTGAGCCCACAGGAAGGTGGGGCCCGGCGTGGGACACACAAAACCAGACAGTTTTCATGAAATGGTTAAAAAAACCAAAAACAACAACTGACAATGTGATTTGTACATCTGATAGACTGTCTGGATTGTCCTACAAATAAAATGAGTGAAAATGTATCTGTGAAATGTATATTTGGTCTGGAACTTGTTAATATGGCATAGCGGAAACATGCATGCTCAGCCATTCCAATATGAAAACCAAAATCGAAAAAATTCCTCACAATTTTGTCTTCCATGTGAGACAAACAAAATCAGACCGTGTAGATCTACTTCGAGGAGAAAACGTCTTTATGTGGCCGATATCACCCAATAACTGGGTTTATCACTGCGGTCCTAATGTAATGGCTGATGTATTTCAAGGGTTGTTTCACCCACGGACGTTTATTCAAGTGAAGTTGAATTCATGATTTATTATCTTGTTTTGTTTTTCCTTACACGTGCTTTCAAATTGAAAAGTCTTTAAAAGGTTTTGTAATCCTCTCAGATGTAGTAGTACATTAATGTCAGGTCGGAAATAATAACGGCGACGGCCAGACTGGATTCATGTGGGTGATGTTGGATATGACCTGTGTGCAGGTACTACGTGTGTGTGGCCATCCTGATCTACTTCCTGCCGCTGCTGGTGATGGGCTGTGCTTATCTGGTGGTGGGTCTGACGCTGTGGGCCAGCGAGATCCCCGGAGACTCTTCGGACCGCTACAAGGAGCAGCTGACTGCCAAACGCAAGGTGACCGGGACCGGCCAGAACGCCTCGCAGCGTTTAGATCCAGAGTGAAGCTTTGTGTTTTATACAATCTTAGGCCTCGTCCACACCTCACCCCTTCATTTGGTTCGATTAGCATTCACATTCGCTTTAGAACCGGATCAAACCGCCTGGAAAACGCCCTGCAGTTACACCAGCTGCTGGTTTGGGGGCGCTGTCGCCTGAAACAAACATGACCAGAGAGGAAGTAAAAAAAAAAAAAAACACAGTTCATTGATTGGTCTGGTCCGAAAGAAGTCGTCCCGCCCCTTTAGCTCTTGGTGGATAGGCTAATTAGCTCGTGGCTAATGGGTAGCCACAAACAACCGTGACATCAAGTCTTCAGACCAGATATCAATGAGAGTCTTCCTCTCTGCTTCCTCCTCACTGCTCCTCGTCTGCCCACATGATATTTTCCAACTTTTTTCTATTTTCTTCTTCTGAGTTTCGTGGTTAAAACGTCTATTTTCGACTAGTTCTGGCTGTCAAATAGACGTCCAGATTACAGCCTGGACGGACGGACGGACGTGTCTTGGACGTCTATGGACATTGCTTGCTCAGTGGGAATCTTCCAACTGATACATGTACATCTATGAGATCTACCGTCAGAACGGTGTGGCCGCTGGTAAAATAGAAAAAAAGCCTCAAAGTGACACTGATGATGTCTGCTTGACTTAACGCAATAAAAACACAAACTCAAAGTGAAAAAATGAACAAAAAAGCTTCTATAATGTCTTTCTATCAAAATCTGTGTCACTGTACTGAGACTCCTGCTGTTTTCATTGAACAGATGGGTCATTTGCATCACTAAAGATTTCCCGATTTGTAATTTTCCTGGCTTTCAGTTTCCTCTATTTCAGCTTGAAAACCACAGAGACACCGATGGCCTCGGCGTTAGAGGCAAACAAAGAAAAGCAGGGGCAGAACTCAAGGTTTCTAACAGAAATCAAATCACATCACATCAGTATCTTAAATCCTCAGGTGGAACTATCTTAATTTGCCCGGACAATAGAACCCGGAGACGAGGCGCGGTGAAGACGCTTTGTGTCTACGAGCGTCGCTCTTTAAAGACGTTCTCGTCGTGACCAACGTCTTGCATCCAACAGGTGGTGAAGATGATGATCGTGGTGGTGTGCACCTTCGCCATCTGCTGGTTCCCCTACCACGTCTACTTCCTGCTGCACCAGTTCTTCCCCGAGCTGTTTGAGGAGCCGTTCATCCAGCAGGTCTACCTCACCATCATGTGGCTGGCCATGAGCTCCACCATGTACAACCCCATCATCTACTGCTGCCTCAACGACAGGTACACACACACACACACACACACACACACACGCACACACGCACACACACACACACACACACACACAAAGTGTGTTGCTCCAACCAGCCAATCAGAAATCAAACCCTATCTAGTGTCATCTGGGGTTTAGCCAATCCCAATCAAGGTAGGCTCCTCCCTTTGACTCCTCCCACAATTAGGCAGCTCTGCTCTGGCACATGGCACCACGAGAGGAGGTACTTCCTCCTCTTCCCAAGATGGGCATGTGTTCACGTCTTCAAGGCAACGGGCGTTTCTAGTTTTTCTTCCGAGCACCGTTGTCACGTAAACGGACGCCCAAAACACAAGTGATGTATTATCGTGTGAAATCGTTGCCGTGGAAACGGAGCCTATAACTGTGTTTTTCAGTGGTGTTCATCTATAGCCCACAAGCATTGTCACAACAAAGCAATAATCTACCTTTAATGAAAGGTCATCCTACGAGTTTAGTCCAGAAAATCCATTATTATGAGGTTGAATCTCCATTTTCTGGTGTTTTCTTGGTGATTTTTTTCCCACATGTCGCACATTCACATCCAACTCGTACCTTTTCCCACCTGCGTTTTGCTGACAGCACCAAATAAAAAGCAGCGGATTGGACTGGCTGTACTCGATAAGAGGCGTGCAGCCGTTTTTTTTTTTGTTTTTTTATTGTGAAACTGAGCGACTGCTTCTTGTTAACATGTTCTCTTTATTATTTTTAGGCCCGTCGATGGCGTGTGAGTCTCCGATATTTTGCGAACAGTGAATAATTTCTGGGGGCGTTATCACTTTGCACTTTCCTCCCTTGGTGAAGTGTTTCATCACATTATTCATAACCACATGAATTTAATCATTTTTCATTTTCACTGCACTGCAGACCTCCGACAGAGGAGTCAAACACAAAGCCGAGAGTCAACCTTTTAGAAAGGCTCATATTATATCAAATTCACTTTCTAAAGGTTTTCCAGCAGTACTAATCGTCCCCATACCTGGACTGACATCCCAGAAGTGAAGACAGTCTGTCCTCTCTCTCCCTGGCTTGTTTCAGCTTTTAAAAAGTGTGTTGCTCCAACCAGCCAATCAGAAATCAAACCCTATACAGTGTCATCGGGGGGTTTAGCCAATCCCAATCAAGGTAGGCCCTCCCTTTGACTCCTCCCACAATTAGGCAGCTCTGCTCTGGCACATGGCACCACGAGAGGAAGTACTTCCTCCTCTTCTAAAACAAACAAAAAGGAAATACATAGGAAAAAACTGCATTTTACCAATATTTTAGAGACCCCCCCCCCCCCCCCAAAATTTCACAAAACATGTTTTAAGGGGGGTTCCTGTCTCTTTAAGAGGGGGTGGCCCCCAGAACCCCCGCAGTTCGCACCCAGCTTACAGCGTTCTATTGTTGCGCAATCACGTCGACTCACGTACATCGTAGCTGCGATTCAGCTTGTTTTCCTCGTTCGATCTGCACACAGCAGACTTCACGTCGTTCACTGTCGCTCGCTGTGAACTCAGAAGAGTGACTTTTCTTTTTTTTTTTCTTTCTTTTTTCTAACGCCCTTGTCCTGTTCGGCAGCTTGGGCCAACAATATGATGTGATTGAGAGCCTTCGGAGTCAGAACAGATTTTGGTCTTGCAACAGGGAGAGACCTGGAGTCTCCTCCTGTTGCCTTCTCCGTCAGAAGATGGCATGGCTGCCGTACACGACCGGGGGGGAACGCTCAAAGAGAGAGAGAAGAGAAAAGAGAGAAAAAGGTTGAGGGAGGAGGGGGGGAGGGGGTAGGGGGATAACATACAATATCCTTGTTGTGCTACATATATTATTTGCAGTTATCACACTGAGCCAAATATTTTCCAACTGTTTTTGGATTAAACCAGCCTGAGCTGCTCTATCTAGACAGTAAAATGATTTCTTAGATTAACCAGCCTGAGCAGCTCTATCTAGTGACTAGAAGAGTGACTTTTCTTCCATATTTGTGTCGTGACTCGTCTAATAACTGTGACTGCGCAATCCGTTTTGAGAAAACTTGATAATGTAAAAATGTCCATCCCGTTACTTTCTTTTTGTAAATGTGACTTCCCTATAGAGAGAAAGCTGTGATTTCCTCGCTGAGCAGAAACCAGATTGTCCTTCAGAAGAACATCAAAAGAAATACTGGATTCGACCCTCAGCAGTGCTGGAAGCCCGACTCTGTTTTCAGACTTTCTCCACCTCACAGACTTCAGACGCACTGAATTCTTGTGACGTTGTTTTATTATTAAAGCTCGAGTCTGAGACCGCCCGAACGTCAATAGCTTCAGAACGCTCAGTTATTTGTTTTCCACCAAAATGTCAATGAATCTCCGGATCGTTACTCGGCAGATTAAAGACAGATGGTCAGCTCCCCTTCATGTCCCTTATCAAGAATCTCCCATTGTCCTCCAGGCGCCGCCACCTGCTAATTGTCTCGGAATGAGATTTCACACTCGGTTGCTTTGGCTTCGGTAATTCATTACAACTTAGAGAATGAAAGTATGTGGAAGGTTTGCTAATTTTTCTGAGCAGGATATCGACTGTCCTTTTGTCTCCGCTGATTTCAGGTAAATGACCGATAAAGGTCCTCGCTTCTCATTCCTGAACTACGGAAGAGTATCAGGGCCACTGAAGAAAAATCTTTTTTTCGGAGGTTAAACAAAATCCTCATGCATTTCATGAAAAAAAGTCGAAAATCAAAGTCAATTTTTTTTTTCACGGAGGAAAACTGTCAAGGACGACTTTGATTTTCAACTTTTTTTTTTAAATGCATGAGGTTTTAAAAAAAACAACCTCCAACTTCTTTTTCTTCAGTGGCCCCAATACTCCTCCTACTAAACAGACTTTGCGTTTTCAGTTGTAAACCAGGCCTGAATGTACACATGCTTAAATAAAATAAATAAACACTCCCTCTGTGTGTTCTCCGTCCGCAGGTTCCGCGCTGGTTTCAAACAGGCGTTCCGCTGCTGCCCCTGCGTCCCTCCAGGCTCCTACGAAGGCCTGGAGCTCAAGTCCACCCGCTACCTGCAGACCCAGACCAGCGTCTACAAGGCCAGCCGGACGGAGACCAGCGTGTCCACGGTTCTCCAGGTGGGCGACAACAGAGAGCAGCTCAAGGTCAAGGCCATAGGGGGTCGATATGGCGGCGGCGGCGGCGGTGCTGCCGGGGGGGCGGGACCCCACAGCTCGTCACTGGACCTCACCTCCAACGGATCATCGTCCCGGAGTGTCTCCAAAACCGTGTCAGAGACGTCGAGTTTCTACTCCAGCAACAACCCGCATGACTGAACCTGAAGCGAAGGATGACGTGTATGTGTGTGTGTGTGTGTGTGTGTGTGTGTGTGTGTGTGTGTGTGTGTGTGTGTGTGTGTGTGTGTGTGTGTGTGTGTGTGTCTGCCCTGTGCAGCGGCATGTTAGGACACATGGCCGTTGAGCGCCGAACGCTGTCGTTGTTGAAGGAAGGACTGATTTGCTCAAAGCGACTAAAAAGCGCTTCAACACATTCCAGTTGAAAAACAGACGGCGGCTTCGGCTCGTCTTCACTGAGTGCGTAGGGAAGGGTCACACATCCTCCATCACACACTGTGGATCTGCACCACGAGACCGGCGTTCTGCAAAGACTCTGTTTTCACTCGGGGGGGGGGGGGGGGGGGGATCATCGCAGAGCCACGGAGGATAGAAGAGCCTGGATTACACACAAAACAGGCGGACGCCTGTTTTCAGTTGAAAGACTTTCCCGCAAGACATGACCAAGATTGAAAGTGTGTGTGTGTGTGTGTGTGTGTGTGTGTGTGTGTGTGTGTGTGTGTGTGTGTGTGTGTGTGTGTGTGTGTGTGTGTGTGTGTGTGTGTGTGTGTGTGTGTGTGTGTGTGTGTGTGTGTGTGTGTGATATGAACAGAGCGCCGACTCTGCCAAGTGGGAGTTTATGATCAATCCGCTGAGCAGGACGTGAGGCTCGTCTGGCTGAAGGAGCTCCGAGAGTCTCCTCCAGGCTGCCGGTGTGTACCGGCAATCAGCGGAGACGGCCTTCATCTGGCCAAGCAGCTGGCGCCGTCGTTCGGCTACGAGAGAGGTGAAGGGAGACCTCACAGGAAAAACAAACGCTTTCCCTCAGTATGAAACCCTGCGTCGGCCGAGAAGACGCTGGCGTGTCGACGCGGCGTGAAAATAATGGCTGAGACGTTTAGTTATCATCCAGGATTTTGGACTTGCTCATCGCCGTGTGGGAATCAGACCTGCTGACGTTATGTACAGGAACACGTGCTCATATTATAGTTTTTCAAGAACTTCACGTGGGTGTCAGAGGTCAATCAACACTGTACTCAAAGTGTATTTCCCCAAATCAGCCCTGATGTGTAACAACAACCCGAATTGTTATAAGACATAAAGTAATAAAACCCAAAATGTAATAAATGGTTGATAATGTAACAAAATCTAACAAGAATCTAAATGTGATCTCAATGTGTTTAATAGTTTTACATTATTTTGTACTGGTAATTGGAGAGATAAATGACAGATTATAGAGAACAAAAGATGATAAATGACTTGGGCAACAGCAATCATACATAAAAACCATAAACTGTATATAGATATACTTATAAAACAAACTTCTAGAACTCATTCTTTCAGTGTTTTTAAAATTGAAGCAGGTCAAGTTCAAGTCCAAACCATAAACCATTGACTCATTTTATGATGTAATAGAATTCTTACAATATTAGGGGGGAAATATTTTCCCTGCCCCATAGTGGAATATTTCAAGTTCTTAAGTTTTTAGGCTCGGCGTCTCGTTATATTATCAACCAGTTGTTACGTTGTGGATTTTAGTGCATCATATTGTCCTTGTTACAAATCGGGCTCTAACAAGCCCTGGTCCTGAATTTCAGCATAAAAGCCCCTCTAGTGAGCTCTGAAGAGAACAGGCTATTTCTGTGTCTGTACCTTTAAATGAAAATGAGGGGAAATTCTTGGATTCACCAGTTTGAGCAAACGTTGCCGTGAGGGAGACGACAGACTTTCTTCACTTCCGGGGCCTCGTTCAGGCTGCGGTGACACATATTACCGTCAGAAAAGAGACTCTCGTGTAGCGCAGGACCTTTAGCGACTGATAACGATGTAAAGAATCGGTATAAACCGCAGTCGTCCTTTCATGCTCTCTTTTCAAAGCGAAACAACGATGGGATGATTGTATCTTAGTCCGCTTCGCTTGGTGTTTTGTATTTGACCACAATATGTGATATACACGTGTGACTTGTACATGGGAACAAAACTTCAAAAAGAATGTGTGCCGAGCTGATTTCGCTTGTGGGGGAAAGGAGGGGGGGGGGGGGTCATACATTGGTGTAGTGGTTAGCACTCTTGACTCACAGTGAGGAACAATGCGGTTCGAGTCCAGGCTTTTTGGGCTTTTTCTGTCTGCATGTTGCTGCTGTGCATGTTTGAATTCATGTCAGGTGGGATCGGCGCCGGCCCCCTGCGGTCCCAAAACAGGTGGGAAAAAAAAATCCAGTCATGGTGTCATTCTTGAAATATTTATCGAATGTATAAACAGATTGTGCAGAAAGTGACTCGCTGTCAGCTTCGTCCGCCGCCTTCAAACAGCTTTGTTGTTTATGAGAAAAATACTCCTCTAACTGGAATGTTTAGGCCACTCTCTCCAGCGCGCCGTCTGAACGGGATCCATGTGCTTTACAGGATGTGTGTGGAAATACTTCAGTTCAGAGCTCCTGCACTCGGGCGGACGTCTTTCAAATATTCCCGTCTGATAAAGCGTCACGCCGCGGAAAAGTAAACCGGCGGCTCGTCAGGCTGAATGTGTGCGTGAGGGCTGCCTGCTGCCGTGAAGGAAGGGGGGAGAGAGCGGCGGCTCGTCTGGGGTGTGGAGGCTGGGCAGCGCGAAGGGCTAAACTTTAAGCAGGGAAAATTTAATCTGCGTGAGTGAATACATTTGTTATGGGGCTCACATTAAAACATTCATCTATTCATCGCCGAGTTCTGCCGTTTCGTCTCTTCCCACCAGATAAAAATCTCCTGGAGCCACAAAAGATCCCGCAGCTTCTGGAGCGACTGATGGAGTTTTGCTGAACATACATTCATGACTACAGTTTAGAATCAGTTTCACCTGTTTTAGCTTTTGGAGCCATTATTAGCAGTTTTAACTTTACATGATTCAGATAGTTTGGTTGTTTTAGTCATTTTGATTATTAACCATTGTTTTCGAGTCATCTTAGACACTTTAACCTTTTTAACCATTTGACCAGTTTTGGCTCTTTTCTCAAACATTTGGGTAACTTTTTTTTTTTTTTTTTGCCAGTCCTTCAAACTTCATTTTTTTTCTCCCTAATTTTTTCTTTTTCAAAATAAGGTAGGAAAAGCAATGATAGGATGAGAATTGTTGTACATGTAATTTTCAGGAAGCTTCAGAGAGCCGATACAGAGGAAGTAAAGAGCCGCAGGTCGAGGCCGTCTGCTATGGACAGATCACCAGGTTGGATTGTTATTACGGTGACTGTCAAAATAAAAGTAACACGTCCCAGGAGAATATGACTGGTAGTCATTGCAGTTTCAGTGGCTCGGAGCAGCGTTGTCGTGTAAACGGATCACAAAACACAACAAATGCAGCTCAAGTGGACGTGGACCTGCTGATTGTGTCCCCTTGCCAAATGATTGCCTCTTATTCTGAATTGTGATTTTTCAATCTGGGCATTTTTCCAATTCCCAGCTGCGTGAGCGTGAGGATACATGTGACACCGAGTAGCAGCGTTTCCACATTTTCCCTTTTTCACTTGAAAAACATTAAAAGGAGCCTTTTTATTTCACGTCGTAAACAAATGTTGAGACACTGAACTTCTGTTACTGATGAGACATTACAAGTTGAGTTAATCAGCGCGAATCAAAGTATTTATCCTGCAGCGAGCTTATCAAGTAAAACCCACAAGATTTACATAAAAACACTCAAATCCACCAAAACAGCACAATCAGACACTCGCACAAGCAAAACAAAAGAGAGAAAAGAAAATGCCAAGATGGCTAAAACTGCTTTAACCATTAGGAAACAGAACTAATTTAAAAAACAAACAACCTAGCCTGTAGTATAAATTGCGCAAACCAGAAAACAATAATTTTAATAATAATTTACAGCAAGAATTAACGGATGAGTTCCGAACAGGTGATGATAGAAGCGCTTTCATTCTATTTTGTTCAATTACAACAAACATGCAGTCGGTCCCCAAAAGGAGAGATTAAGACTTCAATCCTTTTATTGTCGTGGCGTCACTTTATCTGCTCGTGTTTGAGAGTCAGCAGTCTCAGTAACTTCACATTTCATCCACAGATTTTTCGAGAGATAGAGAGAGAGATAGAGAAAGAGAGAGAGAGATGAGGCTTGATGCTATTAGAACAGAGTAATCTGATTACACAGCGAACAAGTCCATGCACCCTGGATGCCATCCTGCCGGGGCAGAATGATCAGCAGTGGGTGAGCTGAACGGGGGGATGATTACATAGACGTGTGCAGCCGAGACGACGCTCCTCTTTTCTCAGAACAGATTTTTCTCTTGCTTCCGCCGGAAGTCACGTCCAGGGTAGTGAACCGGGTTTAAAGCAATGGAAATATTAAAGTTTGAGTTATCACCTTCGCCAATGAACGCTGGGTGAGAAGGTTGTTTTCATCTGCACGTATTGATTCAGTTATTTATTTATTGGTTTGTATGTATGCTTTCTGCCAAGTTTTCACAAAAACTATTAACTTGAATTGTATGAAATCTTCAGGGATGATTTGTCATCATGGAAGGACCAGTCGATTATATTTTGCGATGTTAACGGCTAAACGTTTCCAAATAAATCCCCCAAAAACTGAAAAAAAAACTCCCACACAAAGTGGATGAGAGAGGCACCTCATAGAGGAGATCAAAGAGGACCAGCGTCTGTTGCCATGGAGACGCTCCCTGCTCAGTGTTTCACTCAGTGATGTAGCTACCTGACAGGCTAGTGAGCATTAATATCCGCTAACGGCTAACATGCTAGCGACGCTAACTAGGTTCTGCAAACAAATGTAGCGTTGGCGAAGGTCTGCGCTCTACCGAGTGTAGCTCTAGTTCTTGTTTCTTTCTTTCTCTTTTTTCGAGCGGTGGGAATGGTATGGACTAGCAGAAACCAGCAGATGGCGGTAGTGCAACTTTGCGGATACCAACTGCCGTTCAACCCAAGTGAAGAAGAAGAAGAAGGGAAACAGTCATCAGGGTAACGATGTAGATAGATGCAACCAGCAGACGGCGGCAATACAACTTTATAGACGCAAACTGCCACTAACTCCAAAAGAAAAAGAAGAAGAATATGTTTTGTTTCAGTTTTATAAAGTGGTGAAAGACGATGCACGAGTTACTTTCTCTGAACACATCAAAACGATGCCCTTTCACTTGAAACGTTAGAAACTGCTCGTTTCTCTGCGTCTGTCCCTCGACGGCCGGATCGGCCGACCCGGAGCTGGATATTAACGATAGCGTCTCGTTAGCATTCGTAGCAATACGTGTAAAAAAAAAAAAAAATGTTTTTCTAAAATAAATAAATTACCCGTAAGCAGATGAGGTGATTTCAGCCATGTAAAAAAAAAAGATTTAACTCCCGCACTGACGGCTCGCTCTGATGTGGATTAAATCAGCGCATCGGGGGGTTTATGAATTTAAATGGCGAGCAAGCCGAGCGTATTTAATTATCGCAGTTAAATCACAGGTCTAATAAGATGTTACTCAACCATAATGCGGCGTCGGCTGGGCATGACGGAGTGGTGGAGTGAAAGAACCCCCCCCCCCCCCCATCTCTTTATTTATTTACCTCCAACTTACCAGCAGTGTGTCCATCACATCCAGCCTGGAGATGATCCAGCGCTATTCCCGTTCAGCCGCCCAGCACACGGCGGGGTGAAGAGGAGCTGCTGAACCAGAGGACGGCGCTTTAATGAACCCGTAATCAACTTTGTTCAACGAGGCCTCCTTAAATGACCCCACACACACACACACACACACACACACACACACACACACACACACACACACACACACACACACACACACACACACACACACACACACACACACACACACACACACACACACACACACACACACACACACACAGAGCTGTAGCGATGGCGACTGGAGCTCGCGGCCGAGGAGCGGCGCCGGGCCGGCATCATGGCTGGGGTGAAGAGCCTCATCACCACAATCTCTTCCTGTTTCGATTCATCGTTTGCTCTCCAATCACGCTAATTACAGCCGAGAGGGCAACTGGCAGAACACCAATTCAAGCACAGACACTTACACACACACAATTTTGAATTCTTTTTCTATTTCAAATTTGTGAGTTGTTTTGTGTCGGGAAATTATTCATTTGTGAGGAAAACAGGTTGGAAATTTCTCTTAAACGTTAGAAATTCAGCTTAAATTCACCATCTGCTGCTTCAGTTTTGATACTTTTAGAGGGTGAAATTACAGGTAGGGTCTGTGTGTGTGTGTGTGTGGGTGTGTGTGTGTGTGTGTGTGTGTGTGTGTGTGTGTGTGTGTGTGTGTGTGTGTGTGTGTGTGTGTGTGTGTGTGTGTGTGTGTACAGCTACTGAATGAACGAATGAATGAAGAGAATTCATGTCCTGCAACCTCACGCTCACTCATCTGCAATGTTGCCGTGTGACCCAAGAAACTCGTGTTTAATTGTTTAGTTTGTTTTTTGTAAGATTGAACGGACTTTGCTGCTCATTCATGCCACAAATGCAAGTTCCTGATAAAAGCATCACCAGGAAAGGAAGTAATAGAGTGTTCCAACTAATCTAAACTTTTTGTGTATAGTTCATAATGAAGCTTCAAAACTAAACAAAGTGGAGGAACTTTGTGGAGAAAGAGACATTTTTCTGTCCACACTCATCCTGTACTGAAGCTGAAGTTCTCCTCCGTGAATGAAACGTTCTGAAAGTGGCATTTTGATTCAGAGCTGAAAGGACAAGCTCAAAGAGGAAATATATTTTGTGTTGTACATTTATTCAACCCACGGGAAATCTGTACAGTTCAGTGTGTGTGTGTGTGTGTGTGTGTGTGTGTGTGTGTGTGTGTGTGTGTGTGTGTGTGTGTGTGTGTGTGTGTGTGTCCTTGGTGGAGGTATTCAAGGAAAACACTGATTAGACTCTGAGGAAAGATGGCGCCGACGTGCCGTGAAGAGACATCTTCTTCCTGTTCCACTGCCTCTTTGGATACAAATGGTTGTAAACTTCTCCGACTCCACTGTTTCGTCTGAAAACTCCATTTCTCTGCTTCCATTGTCGCTGCTTTGAACATCGTCTTTATTCCAAAGCGGAAACTCTCCTTAGACTATTTAAATCTAAATGAATTAAACTTCCCGCGGTGACATTTAACAGCCGAGGTTACCATTTTTGGTCTTTTTGGTCAAATTTGTTGAAAACTACAGTTCTCAGCGATATAAGAAGTGTTTTTAACAGGAAAACTCTCCAGTACTGCATATTTCTGACTAAATTGAGCATTGAGCGGAACAAACAGGTTCCGGGCAAAACAAGGAGTCACGAGAAGGGGATAATGTTTTGTTGATTTAGTTTTTTTTATATATTTATTCTCCACTCTGCTCCCATGGGGGATTATTAACCCCTTAAATGCTCTCAAATCTGAAATCACAGCCATTTAAAATCATTATATTTAAAACCCTGAGTGCAGAGATTTGGTGCCTTTTGTGGATCAGCTGCTCAACAACGACCAAGTCTCGTCTTTCTCCTCATATCAGATAGAATTTTGAACAATTTTAAGAGGAAAGACGTGTAAAGCAGTGATGTGACACTTTTCAGAGACAGCCATGTGCACCTTCTTCACTATATTGATGTATTGTTTCTCTGTTGAGGATGTTTATGTTATTAAAAAAACTAATCTTAAAGGGGTCATATTATACAATATTATATTCCCAGCAGTGCTACTCGTCCCCATACCTGGACTGACGTCCCAGAAGTGAAGACAGTCTGTCCTCTCTCTCCCTGGCTTGTTTCACGTTTTAAAAAGTGTGTTGCTCCAACCAGCCAATCAGAAATCAAACCCTATATAGTGTCATCGGGGGTTTAGCCAATCCCAATCAAGGTAGGCTCCTCCCTTTGACTCCTCCCACAATTAGGCAGCTCTGCTCTGGCACATGGCACCACGAGAGGAAGAACTTCCTCCTCTTCCCAAGATGGGCATGTGTGGGCGGAGCCAGTCCAGCTCACACAGACACAGCAGATTCTGAATGCAGCTCCTATGATCCAATATTCAAATGGAGGAAAATCAAGGAATATAAACTTTGAATTCGAGGTTTCTGTACCAATGAGACCAAGAGGAAGAGTTGAACAGCTGGATGATGTGACCCCTTTAAGTTTTTCTTCTAAAGCGCTTTTGTGTCTCTTTTCAAAGCTGCTGTGAAGAGACTGTTTGTTCCTGCCTTCTACTGATGCCTAACCTTTATGGAGTTACAGTTATCGTACAGTGGATGTTTTTATCTGTGCTTTTTGTTTTTTGGCCAGAATCGGGGTGAATGTTTGAATGTCTATTAAAGGAAAAAGTCATTACATTATGATTCAGTTTGGTTGTGTGTTCATTTCAAATGACAAACTTGTGTATGCCTCAGGGGGTGACATCCTTTTGTTTACCTGATGATTCTTTCTTTCTTTCTTTCTTTCTGAGCGGTGGGAATGGTATGGACTAGCTCGAACCAGCAGATGGCGGTAGTGCAACTTTATGGATGCCAAATGCCGTTGAACCCAAGTGAAGACGATTAGAAAGGGAAGCAGTCATCAGGGACAAAAAAAGCTTCTGATAATAGAAAGAGGCAAACAGTCATCAGGGGCGACAAGAGTGACGGGAAACAATGTGGATAGATAGAACCAGCAGATGGTGGCAATGCAACTTTCTGGATGCAAACTCCCGTTAAATGAAGAAGAAGAAGAAGAAGAAGAAGAAGAAGAAGAAGAAGAAGAAGAAGAAGAAGAAGAAGAGTGGCGGGGGGGGTCTGGACTCTTCTTCCTTGGAAAAACAGACGTTTGCGGTCCAGATGTTTAGCTTGAGCAAAATATAGAATTTAAACTAAACAACAATCCCATCCGCTTAGACTCACCAATTATTTTGCGATTTTCATGGAAACTTTTTGTCGAATAGTTGAGAAAAGTCAGAACACATACTATTCCCAGTTTCTTTTCTGTACATGCTCCCAATGCAGCAGGACGACAGTGACTCACCAAAAATCCTGTGCAAGGGGAAAGAAAATAAAACTAGAGCTACACTCGGTAGAGCACAGACCTTCATCAACCAAACATTTGTTTGCGGAACCGAGTTGGCACCGCTAGCATCTTAGCCGTTAGCTCATATCAATGCTAACTAGGTAGGTCAGGTAACTACATCACTGTGAAACGGATCAGCTACCAGGTTAGGGAGTGGCTGTAAGGCTTTCTGGGAGGAGGAGGAGGAGGAGGAGGAAGGAGGAAGGAGGTCTGACAGAGAAGGAGAGTGTAAGGTTGAGGATGGGCTTGAATACATAAAGAAGTACTTGTCGCCGGACGGCGTTTCACTGGACTCCAATGTAACACGATGGCAGGACAGTAAATACCCAATGTCACCCTGCTGTGACAAAATACCAGATAGAAATAGCTAAATACTACAGCTTCTAAATATCTTGAAACTCTTCCTGGTTATGTGCCATTTCCTCAGGTGAGTGAGCGGACCTTAAGAGATGTCAGAGACAGAAAAGAAGAGAAAGTAAAACTGCATCCTTTATGTTTCAGAAAACATTATTTTGATAGTCTCGACTACTGAACACTTTACATACTCGCACTATAAAATCAGCAAACGTTAAAATAGAGGAACATCATAGAAACGTGGTAAAAACTGATTTGTATTATGCATTAAAAGCAGTTCTGAACAATGTCTGTGTCCTGCCATTGTTAGTGTGTATAGTGTGATATAGCGATATGTGTGTGTAGTTTTATTTACGAAAACAACTAACTACATCTTTTTCAGCAATTTTGCCATTTCAGTGTAAACAGGCCTCATTTTAAAAACCGCATCACTTGAAACGTTGTGCAAACAGAGCACTACTGTCGGATCCCTCCCAAAGCTGCTGGAGAACATGAACGATGAAACTTAATTTCCACTCCTGGCTTAAATCAAATCTGTGTGGATTTTTTTTTTTTCTTTCATCTCGGCTTCAGATGAAACTACAACCGTCACAGAGATGGGTTGAAACAACCGTCTGTGCTGAAAGTGTCACTCGGATCCAGTGATGTTCAGACGGGAGGAATAAAACAAAAAAAAAAGAAAACGAACAAGACAGAAAGCTCTTACTTTGTTTTACGCGTCTGTCATGATTGAATCCCTCTTTGTAAATCCTGACCTGCACTCTCAGTTCACACGGATGACAGGGTGAGTGTGTGTGTGTGTGTGAGTGTGTGTGTGTGTGTGTGTGTGTGTGTGTGTGTGTGTGTGTGTGTGTGTGTGTGTGTGGGTGTGTGTGTGTGTGTGTGTGTGTGTGTGTGTGTGTGTGTGTGTAATAAAAAACACAATAAGCACACATGCTGCTGGTGTCAGATGAAAATGAATCACGGTGGACCTCCAGCAGCAGAACGCTGCCTGAATATTAAAACCTTCCTGAGTCCGTCACTTCTAATATCGGCTGCTATCGATGGAGTTTTCTTACGACTTCCTGTCACAGTCTCTCTGAACACTGAAGGTTCAGCTTCTTTCCTCTGATGTCATTAAAAGTAGTCGGGATGCACCGATGCACACTTTTAAACGACGAGTAAGAGAGAGTGAAACTTCTTTCTTTCTTTCTTTTAATGCAACTTCACGGACTCCAACTACCGTTAAACCCAAATGAAGAAGAAGAGGAGTAAGAGTAAGAGTACTAAGAGTACTAAGAGTACTAAGAGTACCGAATACCGATACCAGTACTTATTAAATTACATTAAGACTAATTCATACTTGACACACAAACAATACAGAGCCAATACGCTGCGGCAATTAAACCTCCTCCACCTCCTCTGTGTCGACGCTACGTCGCCTCCACCAGCCTCACAGTCTACAGTAGCATAGCATAGCGTAGCTTCTCTCTGCGCTATGCTAATGTAGCCTGTAGACCGAGCTGCTGGGGATGAGAGGATCAGTCACTTTAATCATGTTTAGCATGTAGCATGTAGCATCGCTGGCGTGAGTATGAAACTCTTTAGCATGTAGCATGTAGCATCGCTGGTGTGTGAGTCTGAAACTCTTTAGAATGTAGCATGTAGCATCACTGGTATTCATATATATATATATATATATATATATATATATATATATATATATATAAATACATACATGGCATATTATTAGAAAACATCATTTATATTTCCAGAAAAATATATTAATTGATCTATGTCTTCAATTATGTTGATCTTTACATTATTTCGTACTGAATTTATATTTTTGCTCGAGAGACCAGGACATATCCCCCATCGTCCCCCTTTCTCATCTTTTAATTTCATTTCAAATTAGTAAAATTTGCACGACCGACTATTTCTTCTTCTGACTGAACTTGGACTCCATGGTATTGATCGTGCTCTGATATATTGCCGTTTTCTGTCTGAGTCACCTCGCACATTTAAAGAATTAAAAAATCACCCACTGGGAGCAAATATGGGTTTTTACCTGAACCAAAAAGTTTTATTGTGAGGTCAGGAGAGCCTTTAAATCTGAGTTGTGGCCATTTCAGAACACTAAATGTTTGCTGCAGGAGCCGGCAGCTCATTAGTTCACCGTGACGGATGTTTTATTGGAGGTTTAATGAAGTGGAATGACGGTCAGACACGTCACACGGACATAGATTATCTGATCAGCGACTGCTGTCGGGAAGGACATGAATTCACACCGGAGCAGGGTGTCAAACATGAGGTCTGTGGCCTAAAACCAGCCGGCAAGAGGCTCCAATCCGGCCAAACCACCAAGCAAATGGTGAAGATTTTTCATTCAATTTCATCACATATACTCTGCTCTTCAAAAAAGAAAAACTTAAAGGGGTCATATTGTGCAGCTTTTCAACACTAGTTGGTCCAGAAACCTTCAGTATTCAAAGTTTATTTCTTCTCCTTGATTTTCCTCCATTTGAATATTGGATCATAGGAGCTGCATTCAGAATCTGCTGTGTCTGTGTGAGCTGGACTGGCTCCGCCCACACATGCCCGTCTTGGGAAGAGGAGGAAATACTTCCTCTCGTGGTGCCATGTGCCAGAGCAGAGCTGCCTAATTGTTGTATTTACAATACTCCAAAATGGTTTTATTTCAGAACAGCACCAGAAACTCTGAGTATGATGTCCCTCTTGATCACCACAGCCTCCAGCATGGTTGTTGGGTTTAAAGCTGTCTGCTCCTAATTTTGGGCGTTATGAAGAATCTAGTCAAATTCTTCCACCCAAACTCCGTCCATGTCCCTGAGCTGGTGGTAGAACACTGTGTCACGCACATTTTGGACCAATCGTCATCCGAAATGTCGATCTTTAACTCTGACTCAGTGTTGAGATGAAAAGTTTCATTTTTTTCACTTAAAATCGTTGGCATGTAAACAGACCCTCGGTTACTTTCTGGCCAGCAGGCTGCGGATCGACTCCCTGCTCTACATGCGGAACCACAGTACGACTGAATAAAGCTGTTATCTGATGGGCGACACACGAGGTTTGGACGCGGACAACCAAAAGATGACATTTGAGTAAGAATGCAAAAAGCCAAACAGGCAACGTAGAGACGAGCATGAAGAGACACCTGGAGCCAGAGGAAAGGTGAGTCAAGAGAGAAAAAACACCAACATGCACAAGATAAAAACACAGGCGGAGGTTCTGAGTGGACAGTAAGAGCAGAGAGTGCAATCAGTAACAAAGAGAGGACACAGGGCTGGTCGGCCGGAGTGAGAGGGTGAAAAATGAAAGGAACAAATAAACATTGAAAAAAAAAAACGGAACGTTTGTCGAAAACCAGGCTGCAGCTTTCTGCAGGTGGCTCTTTCTCTAGGAAAATTATACGGAAATAAACATTTAATCTTATATATGTATAGCTTTTTCTACACACACCAGGTTAAAAAGGTTAAAGGTTAAAAGAAATCTAAATCATTCCACTTACTAGAACAAACAAAAAAACGTGTCAAAGTTATCTTTGAAAAAACGGCTAAAATCAGGTCCAAAAACAGCTGGAAATGTAATGAAGTGTTTCTCATACTAAATATAATTAAAACTTCATGAATGCAAACTTTTGTTCACATATCAAAACTTTTCAATGAATCCCAATCGCTGTGATACTGACACTATTTATTGATCGTGATCGATATGAGCGACATGTGTTGACCTGATCGCCGTCCTGGAGGCCATATATCATACATCCCCTTCACTGTTCTGCCACCGTTGATGTTTATAGCCCATTGTTCTCTGTTGCTACGAGTGTGCGTGTGGTTTCATTACAAAAACAACCAACAGCGCCCACTAGTGGCCCGGCATGCTGACTAACTTTTCGACGTGTTTTCACTCGATTCTCCTCCTCGGTGAGTTTATATATGCAGCTACAAAAGAGCGTCTCCCCACATGGCTGACTCCGTTTTATCTTTTCATGCCCGTTAATTTACATACAAATTTGCAAAGCGCCGTATCTCAGGGTGTATTTATTCCGGCTAATTAAATACAGGTGTGTCAATTGAAAAGGATAAAAATCTGTCTGACATTTGAAACAAGACAATAGCAAAACCTTTTCCGCTGCCTCCTCCTCGAGGTTCTGGGTTGGGGTTTTTTTCCCCGCTACTTTTTGAAAAGTTCAGTCATTAAACGTCAACATTAATCAGTGTTTAAACAATAATTGGATGTCTGCGCGCAGCGATCACTCAGGGCTGCGGATGTTTTGTTGAAGCAGACAGAATATAAATAGCAGGGAGCAGCAAAACACCGCGATGGAAGGAGACAGACAACAGATTTAAATTCTTAATGACAACATGAAGCTGCAAAGGGGAGATGGACTGATAGATGGAGGGAGGGAGGGAAGGAGGGAGGGAGGGAGGGAGACGAGAAGCAGAGTAAAAACACAAGAGATAAGGGGGAGATAGTCATCGCAAACAGGAGACAGATGAGAAGGAACAAGAGGGACTTGGAGAGGTTCCAGGATTGTCACATCTCAGGTGCTCCATCAGTCCCTGTAGCACCTGCAGCTCGAAATAATACATCTCCTTTGTGTGTGTGTGTGTGTGTGTGTGTGTGTGTGTGTGTGTGTGTGTGTGTGTGTGTGTGTGTGTGTGTGTGTGTGTGTGTGAGCTCGGTTGGAAACCTACAGTGAGGATTTTATTATCCTCATTTCTTGGATACTGAAGCTAAAGTTAAGGACTATATACATACATATATATATATATATATATATGGTATATTGTTTTTCCCCTTTCATTTTCAGTAATAGTAGAAGTAGTAGTTTGTTCGGTCAACCAAATACATGATGCAACAAAACAATACAAAACTGTCTTTAAAAAAAAAGCGGAGGAAAAAAAAAAGATTCACATAGAATATCTGAATTTTAAAAAATAAGGTGCAGAAGAGGAAAGAAGCCCAAAAGACAATGCATTGTGTGTGTGTGTGTGTGTGAGTGTGTGTGTGTGTGAGTGTTTACGTTATAAAAAGCCTGACATTATTAAAATCTGGGTATGCATCTGAGGGAAGGTTAAGTTAGTTTGTTTTCCTGTTAAATAAATGCAGAATTGTATTTGCTGATTGTTTACAGCGCGTCACGTTCCTTCAGTCGCATGGCAGTGAAATAAAAAACTAGAGTTAGAAGTATAGAGCAGACTGAACCTCGGCTCCACATTGTCTGTTTACCTCCATTTCACCTGCCGATGCTTTTACAGGGGCGCTGAGGAGAAGAAATAATTGGTTTAATACTGAAGCTCTTACGTTGTCTCCCCTCTGCTAATGGCCGGTTCAGGCTCCATTTACATTTCAAGTGAAAATGCCTCGTTTTTGTTTTAGAAGAGCTTCACGTTTTCAAAATAATTCCCATTTACATTAAAATGCCAGGAATTGTGTTCCATTAGGTGTTCTGTCTTACTGGGTATTGACTTTGTGAGTGTTTTACACGTGTTTACGGTGGAAATACTGTGTTTTTTCATCCAGTACTACACCGAGAACTCTGATTTCATGAGGTGTACTAATATTCCTTTGACAATTCTAAAATAGTATGAGTTTGGAATCTGTGAAAATGAATTCCTGTCAAAGAAAATATTCAATTCATACATTTCTGCAGTTATTTTCTTCAGTAGTTCCTGTAAATCCACCTGAAAACTCCCGCTGTCCTCTATAAATGAAGACTGATGAAGTCTGATGAAGACTTTGGTACCTAGTACTGAACCCTGGGGGACGCCACAAGCAGTGCCCAAGCATGAATAAAGGAAGTTTTGCAGCGTCACAAACTGCCTCCTGTCATGTTGTGTGTTACTTTAAACAAAAAGATCCAATAGATTTCTAGCATAAATACTAATAAAGTTGTTGTTCCAACTGGTGTATTCTCACTCACCAGCATGGCGAGTAGGTTGAAAAAAGTGATTCGTAATTTACTGCTTACTTATGTTCTCTTGTACTAAATCTAGAGCTACACTCGGTAGAGCGCAGACTTTTGCCAACGCCACATTTGTTTGCAGAACCGAGTTAGCATTGCTAGCATCTTAGCTCATATCGATGCTAACTAGCCTGTCATGTAGCTACATCACATGTGAAACACTGAGCTGGGAGCGTCTCCATGGTAACAGACACTGATCTCCTTTGATCTTCTTTGATATCGCCGTTTTTTGGGATTTATTCGGAAGCAGTTTGCCGTTAACGTCCCAAAATCTAACTGATTGGTCCTTCGATGATGATAAATCATTTTTGAAAATTTCATGCAATTCGGGTGAGTACTTTTTGCAAAAAGTTGGTAAAATAAATGCATACAAAACTGATGAATATCTAAATAAATTAATGAATACATCAACACAGACGAAAACATAACCTTCCCGGCCAACTTCATAGGTCGCCCAACTTTTGATAATAAAATGAGTAAAAGAATGAATATAGGAACTATTTCACACACCAACAGAAATTAACATTCCTGGAAAAACAATCCAGCTCGTTTAACAGCAGAGGAGGGAGTGGAAACGCTTGACAACCAGTATCTGAAATGATAAAGTAGTAATTGTTTTCACAGCAGTCTGAAGGCTTCAGTCCTGCAGGTAAACGTCAGCTCCGACAGAAATGGAAAATTCGACCACTCAAGTTAAAGTCGACCTGAAATTATATTCATGTCACCGAGAATTTATAATTTTTTTTATTAAGTTAATCTGAATCCATGCTGCGAAGACCGAAACGTCTTATTCTGGAGCAAAGAGTGAAAAACATTATGAATTATCTTAAGTCAACAAAACGAACCTCCTGTGACGGCGGATTTGTAGTCGTTAGTCATTTTGTTCCCGGGTCACGTTCAGAGTGGAGAAGCCAGATATTTGGAGTAAAAACTCCTGAGTATATGATCGGGATGCAGCCGCGCCATCGTCTTTAACATGTATTAAAAAAAAACAATCTATTCTGTGTTCAAAGGGTAAAAAAAGAACATGGAATTATGTGGTAATGATATTTTTGTTTTAGTAATCCGTGTTGGGTTTATACATCAAGACTTTATCAGAGCACGGGAATCTTACTTTACTACCAGAAAGACCAAAAAGGCTGAATAATCCATGAACTGTGAGCCATTAAATTATATAGCATGATGTGTGGGACATTTATGGAAGCGCGACCCTGCAGGGGGTCTGCTGCCAAACACGGCGTCTCAACGGGAATCATTATGCCCAACGCATCCCAACGTCCACCATTCTCCACATAGGACAAGCCTGGGGGTCTGCATGTTAACGGCCACCAAGAGATTTGCTATTTTAGCATGTTTCTATAGAGCGGCCGTATTGTTACACATCAGCAGCTTATTATGAACTCAAGCCGTGGAGCAGCAACAAGCTGCAGACGTCCCTTTGTCTGGTGGCGACCAGAGGATTCAGGAGCGTGGTGAAGCGACCCGCTACCAGTATCAGGAGGTCTGCGAGCCGCCAGTACCACCGGTGTTCTGGATTAATTGGTTTCCCTTCTAACAGGTGACCATCTTCCTCGAGCTCCGAATTTTCACAGCAGGTGTTAAAAACCCGACCAAAAGCCGTAGCTGTCCTGGAGAACACCGTTAAACACATTTCCATTAAAGTTTAAAGTTTCCACAGAGACTCAGCATTTTCAAAAAGTGGCTGAGAAGAAACCAAGAACTCTGAAGGAATCATCACAGCCTGTCAGTGTCTCACTTCCTGTCCTGTGAACTATGTGGGTAAGTGACAGTACACCGCACTGCTGGATAAATATTCTACCTGTAGTTAAAAAAACTACTGAAAACTGTCCTCCCGGGTCTTCTCCTCGGACTTTTCTTCAGAAAGTTTCACAAAGTAAGTCCTTTTACCTCAGGTCGATAACCGGAGAGGCCAGAGCGGCACGAGTGGCTCGGAGCGAGAGGGAGATCGAGGAGGAAATCATTCTGAAGACGAGTGTCAAGAGAGAGCGAATGGAGGTGAAGACCTCGATCTTGATGAGAAGAGGGGCGTGTCGAGAAGGTTCCAGTCCTCCAGCTTCATCACTCCAACCGGGTGTTTTCATCCTGTAATCCCGACCAGACAGAGACGGAGGAATCGGGGTAGATGGAGCCACTTGAGCCAGTTGTATCGCTTCCAATTGACCTTCGGCTTAGCTCCGCCCCCCCACTTAGTTACTGTTGCCGACTCGAACCAGCCGTCACAGCGACTGCGTGTTTTCGTGGCAGCTGTCGGCGTGGAAACCAAACAGGAGCGCGACAGCTTGGCGTTTTTCCACTTGGACCTATTCGACCCTACTTGACTCGACTCAGCCGCGGTTATCTTCCATCAGGATATAGTACGACCACGGCCATATATATATATTTAATAACAATATTTCAAAATGTGGATTATTATGATCGTGCTTCACTGTCCGATGTTACGGTTCCACTGGTGCCCTTGTTACCTGGTGCCTTCTGCCACCAGCCGATGTTCAAATAAGACAAACGCTACGATACTTTAAAAATCTTTTTAAATGGATTTTCTTGTTCCTGACAGGAACGTGGAATGATTTCCATTTGAATGTGAGCAATTTTCTTCTTTCTTTCCAGTAATAATTGTATGAAATTACCTCTTCATAACGCCGCGGATCTCCTACATTGAGTCCTATGGCAACAGGATTGTGTTGGAATGTTTTTCATGCTGAAACGTCCTTTTTTCCTTCTGCGTCTGAATTTTTCTGAGGGAATTCATTTTGGTCTTAATTAACATTGGTTTTACTAATTTAGAGCCAATTAATAGATAGATAGAAATCCCAGGACGTCCACCAGAGAAAAGTAACGACCGACGAAGAAGCAGAGGAGACGGTGGAGGGGAAACAGCTTCATGAGGGACAAACCTCCACAGACCTCACTGACCGGCTCAAGAATCAATCACACAAGGTGTTGGAAGGTTAAAAACTACACGCAAGGGTTCTCATTTACCTCCGTCTGCTGTCATTTGACTAATTTCCTATCAGCATGAAATGGTTCTGTGATTCTCACTCCCTAAAAACTTCCCGTTGAATTTGGTGAGAACAGAAAGCCTGATGAGGGATGAAGGTTTGAAAGCGTCCGTTTGGTTGGATGGTTGTGCTTCTCTCCATATCAACCAACCTACTCATATTGTGCTCGCGCTCTTTTCAAAATATGAGCTCAAATAAACCTACTGATGGAGCATGTCCAGAAGATTTGAAATAACATTGATGGATTCTCTGAAAATACATCGACTTTTCATTAGAAATGCTTGTGATCCCAGAGATTGGACAGGCGGTCCTTTCAAAGATCTGACAACTCCGAGTTTGAGCACAAAGCCAAATGACAGGCAGAGTAATGAAACATGGCTGCCGATATGTAACCAGCATACATTTGCTTGTCATTGTCAAAGTCAGATTGAAGTACTCGGAGTACATTTACCTGCGCGGCTCAGCCCGGGCGAGTCAGACCCCTTTCACTGAGAAACTAAGAACAACGCACTGAACTGAAGAGGGAACTCTCGCTGGAGATGAAGCACGTCGCTGGAATCGTGACGTAACGTGCAGTAATATGAGTCATTTTTTTTAATCAATGCAAATATTACAGAAATATCATACAAAACCGTGCAGGTTAAAGTGTATACAGACTATTTCACCAATGCCGTCTCAGTTTAGAGGTCAATCTGGAGCAGCTTTTCAATGTGCTGACTCGGACTTTTACAATGTGGTTCTGGGACTCGTCCAGTCGACACATGAAACTGCTTGGGTTTGTTGTTTTTGTTGTTGTTGTTTTTTTGCCTATTTCCCATTTATTAAAGATGATTCCTGGGCTGTATTTGGCCCACAGGCTCTAGTTTGGACTACAAGATCACAGAAATGTAGTTATATTTTACATCTTTTCTTGTTTCAATCGTCACTTCTTTCTTCTTGAGCCTGTTTTTGGAGGTTTTTCATTCACGGTCCCCCACTTGTGTTTATTTTCTCACAATTCAAAGAGCGTCTGTTGATGCTTCGGTCAAAACAGGAGCTTTTTTATTGCGTCTTTGTCACGGTCAACTGTTTTGTTCTGGTTCACTATGAATATTCATGAACAGATGAGCAGCTGGCTGCGGGTGTACAGGCACACGCTCAACTGATCGCTCAAACGTTTCTCCGACCAAAAGAAACTTCTGTACCTCGTTTTTTTTGTGCACAAAAATCAATTGCAAGTCTTCAAAATGTCATCAATGCGTCTCCTACACAACATTATCCATAGATAAGGTACTTGCTTATTATATAATCACTGTATTCCCCCTAAACGATTACAAGAGGACGGATATCTATGAAGCAACTGGTTTGATTCCGACACATCTGGAGCCTTGCAGAACATCTGCCAGCTTTCACTCAAGTAATTCCCACGTCACACCAGCAAGGCGCCAAAGAGCAAAAACAAAGAAATTTGCAGGAGGATGTTTTCCATCACGTTTGATGGGAACACAGTTTATTGTTGCTGCTGACCATCGAGCTCAGCTCCCTTTGGTTTTCTCACCATTTCTTTCCTCTGTTGTTTGCGAGGTATCAAATTAAAACCCAATATTACACGCCGTTTCTGAACGACGCAGCTTGACGAAGAGACGGGAAGGTCATTGTTTACCTGAATGCACAAGACAGTGAATATGTAATGTTAGAGACCTTTCTAAGCCACACATTTTAATTTATTTTCATGGGTTTGACGCCCTGTGGCACGGTGGAGCAGTGGTTTGCCGTCTTGCAGTGGCCTGGGAACTTTCCATGGAAATAAATTAGGGAAATTATTAGAATTAACGAGAATAAATGGAAATAAAGGAGGAATTTACTAAATTGAAGTTTGGCTCTTAATAGAGAATTTAAATACAGTTGGGGAAGCCAGTTAATGTGACACTGAGTCCCAAACGAACCATTAAAAGTTCTTCTACCAGAATCTAAATGGGAAAAGTGAAAAATAAAAGAGCCAGTTTTAGTTCTTGACGTTCATCTAATACTTTGTCAAAACCTTTCTGAAGGAAATTCATCATTATACCCACAAAAACACGTATTTCCAGCATTTAAATTCCTGAGGCAAGATTCCTTTTGTACACTGGATCTCACAAGACCTCGATTCCCACTGGAAAAACGATTAACGGCCAGTTTCACTACATTTCAGACTTTTCTTCTGGGTTGAAGACCATAACCATCCAACTGAAGAGAAATTCAAATCTCTGGACTCTTTAAAACTCTATTTCAGTGTATGTTTTTGTTTAGTTTTGTGGTTACTAATATGTTTTACTTGTTTTTAACTGCAATTAGAACATATATATATATATATCTATAGAGAGAGAGAGAGAGAGAGAGAGAGTGTTAAAGTGGTAGTGCGCCTCGTTAAATGTACAAAGTAAATATCAATGGCTGTTGCTCCTCAACTATCAAATCTAATTTGTTACGCTGGAGTGTCTTGAGGTAAATCGATCGGTGGGGTACCTTTGTGCCTTTGTTGTTGTCGTTTTTTCTTTCCACTTTGTGGGATTGCATGCAGGTGATTTATCTCTGTAAGGTGCCCTAATAAAGAAATAATCGCCTGTCAGTTGGTCATAATGTTGTGGCTGATCGATGCACGTCTGACGGGCAGTCACACACACAAATCTAATCAATTTATTTCAACCTGTCTGTGCAAGTTTAAATGGTCCAACTCCTACAAATATCTGATATTCATTGCACATATTTTTTGTCGGCTATTAGTCCCAATAGGGAAAGTTTAAGTTGAGAGCTGATCCAAGCTGATTCAAGCTGATCCAAGCTGATCCAAGCTGATTCAAGCTGATCCAAGCTGATCCAAGCTGATTAAGGCTGATCCAAGCTGATTAAAGCTGATCCAAGCTGATTCAAGCTGATCCAAGCTGATCCAAGCTGATTAAGGCTGATCCAAGCTGATCCAAGCTGATTCAAGCTGATCCAAGCTGATTAAGGCTGATCCAAGCTGATCCAAGCTGATCCAAGCTGATTAAGGCTGATCCAAGCTGATTAAGGCTGATCCAAGCTGATTAAGGCTGATCCAAGCTGACCTTGTTTCCAATAATGTGTTAATGGTTTTCTCAGTGTTTCACAGGATTCTTGTCGGCTGCTAAAAGTAGCAGCGTCACAATCTCAGTGTCAGGACCTCTACCTCTGGCTTGGCCTAGTGCCAGCGTTTTCCCTTTCCCCCTCCCCCCTCCCTCCTTTCCTTTTTCTCAGGTGGGCGTGTGCTGCATGCTGGTGAGGTGTGGAGTGCAGTCTGATTACCTGAGTGCACTCACCTGAGGCAGGGTGTGGCTACAACAATCCATTCACCTCGCTCCCCATAAAACTGGCTTCAGCTCAAGACTCGGCGCCGGACCGTAAACTAATGATATTTTGGACCAACCCTGCCGCACCGGGCCCCGGCTTGTGGCTCCATTCACTGACACAGCTCAACGGAAGGCTCCCTGTTCCCCCTCCATCGGACTGCAGCACCTGCCCTCCGTCCTGCTTCCTCACCGCCGACCACGCCCTCCTACAACTCTCCGCTTCGTACCAGGCAGTGTGCTCCCCGCAGTCTCTAGCTGGGCCTGAATACGTACTTTTGAGCATTACCTTTAGTAGTAGTATAATTCCTGTGTTGTACGTTGGGTCAGATTTTTTCCCTCTTGGAGTATTTTGTTTAGTTTGGCAGTTTCCTAGTTTGAGTGTTTGCCGAGTAGTTCAGTCACCCCGTCCCCTCTTGTTCCCCGTCTTCTTTCTATTCCTTTTGTAACAGCTCACCTATCTTGTTTATTTGGGTGGAGTCCCTTGCACGTTTATTAATTAAAATACTCTTGAGAGAATTCCTGGTTCCGTGTCTCTGTCTGCGCCTGAGTCTCTGAGTGTGAATCGTGACACTCGGACACAATCTCACGCGGAGGTTTCTGCAGCGATCGACCTTTGAACACAAGATGAGTGTTTTAGCATTTGAGCAACAGGCGTGTGTCAAGCAGCGCTGTGTTTTGTGTTTTCATCAGATGGATTTAGTCGCCGCCCTGCCGCCGTCGAACAGCCCCCCCCCCCCCCCCCCCTGTGTTTTCATGCTTTTCTGAGGCGAGAGAAAACACTGAAACTCTCGCGGTGGAGTGAGCAGGCAACAAATGTTTTATTCAAAATGTGCGCGTAATCTTGAAAAGAGCTCAAGGTTTCTAGTCTGAAGAGGCTCATGAATCTGAATGTATTTGTACTTCTGGATTAACTAAATCACAAGACATGAATCGCCATCATGCAGGAGTAAATTCTACAACAACAAACATACGTTCAGTGATTCCAGGACATAATCTGCACATAACCACGCAAAAAGTCACACAAAATGACATTTTATTTGTTTTATATTTCTATGTCATAATTATTATTTCTTCTGCACATGCTCAGTAGAGCCAATCAGAACAATGTGGTGTCATGACTCCCAGTCCATAATCTCCTGGGACTTGGTACTTTTATTTTGACAGTCACTGTAATAACAATCCAACTTGGTGGTTTTATTTTGACACTCTCCGTAATAACAATCCCAATTGGTGGTTTTATTTTGACAGTCACTGTAATAACAATCCAACTTGGTGGTTTTATTTTGACAGTCACTGTAATAACAATCCAACTTGGTAGTTTTATTTTGACACTCACTGCCATAACAATCCAACTTGATGGTTTTATTATGACAGTCACTGTAATAACAATCCAACTTGGTAGTTTTATTTTGACAGTCACTGTCATAACAATCCAACTTGATGGTCTGTCCACTAGAATGTCCGTGTTCTCCCAGGGTTCATGTTTAGAGTTCATTGTTCTGTGTGTGTGTGTGTGTGTGGTTTCAGTAAAAAACAAAAAACAGCACCTGCTAGTGGCCTAACATGAGAACTACATAGTTCTCAGCATTTCTGCCAGTTCTGATTAAATGCACATTGTTTTCCAAACATTCCTTTATAAACTCAAACCTTTTCTGAAACGAAAACGCAAAAATTATTAGTTTCCTCTTGAAACGTTGTCATGGAAACGGTTCCTGAGACATCGACTTAATTCGACCCCAGTCTGCTGGAGTGTCGTTTTAAAAAAAAAAAAAAAAAAAAAAAGCAACTGAATAAGGATGTTCTCTCATGAGTTTGAAGAAAAAAGGCTCCCGTATTCCAGTAAGACAATTTCTAATATCCAAAAACTTGAAATTCACCAAGATCCAAGTCAAATCTAACGAAAGACGCTGCTTCTATTCATGTTGGAAAATGAAATGTTAAATGAATTAGGATTAAAAAAGGAAGCTGGGAGAGCTGCACAAAGGGGCTCAAACTCTGAGGGAAATGAGATGTGAATGCGTCCCACAGGCCCACGCTCCTTATCTCATCACTTCATGTCCCACCTGGTCAGTGTTCCTCCACGTCGTCTCCTCGAGCTCCTCCCCCCCCCCGGCCCCGGACTCTTCCACATCGCTCTCCATTCTCTCTTCCGAGCGCTCGGCTGGCATTGTCTGCCTGTCATCGTGTCTGTTTCTCTGAATGAGAACCTGTCATCATCCCGCTGTATCACCTGTTTGTCCGTTCAGGAGAACCCGCCTGTTTCCCGCCCAGATTCTCTTTTTGTTTTCCACCTGTTTTCCTTCCATTCTCTCCTTCAATCTTCCACTGCTTCTGCCGTCTGATCCCCGTTTCTCATTTTTAATTTCTCTACTTTCCAGGACTTTCATTCAAGGCCTTGAGAGGCGATACGCTTCTGCACAATCGTCCTTGATAAGGTGTCGTAACCTTCGCCAACGAAAGTTGGACAAGGTTAGTTTTTTTGTCTGTGTGTATTTAATTATTTATTAGTTTGTGTGGATGTATTTGACCAACTTTTCTCAAAAACTACTCACCTGAATTACATGAAATCTCCAGGGAGAATTTGTCATCATCCAAGAACCACTCCATTAGATTTTGGGACGTTAATGTTTAACCGTTTCCGAATAAATCCCAAAAAACTGTGAAAAAATGTCCCATACAAAGCGGATGAGAGAGGCACCTCATGGAGGAGATCAAAGGAGATCAGCGTCTGTTGCCATGGAGACGCTCCCTGCTCAGTGTTTCACAGTGATGTAGCGACCTGACAGGCTAGTTAGCGTCGATATGAGCCAACGGCTATCATGCTAGCGACGCTACCTCGGTTCTGCAAACGAATGTGGCGTTGGCGAAGGTCTGCGCTCTACCGAGTGTAGCTCTAGTTATATTCAATTAATTTCAGACATGTGATTTTTTTGTTTTTAACAATTTAAACATGTTTAACACGTAATCATATTTAATCGATCTGCCCACATACATATGAATATATAGGCAAATCCATATATATACACTTTAGTGATAATATAAATAATTAAAGTTACATTTTATGAAAATTATTTATAGAAAAAATTGATTTCTAGTTGCTAATTTGTTTCAAGGTAGATATAAATAAAGATAATGTATCACATTCATTGATCAGTGGACATGAAGAAACCCCGAGTCGGCAGGCTGCTTCACACCGTTTTTCTCCCGCTGAGCCAAGTAAAGCAGTTCGCAGTATTTCAGAAGTTCTTCCGTAGTGATTTGCTGAGTCAAACTTCACCAGGTTGTCGTGTGTCTCTTTGCTCCACTAATCACTCAGAAACATTTTAAGAGGAAAAGTTTGATCCCACGACACAGGCGTGAGAAACATCATCTCTCTTTAATCTGCACCTGAAAGCAGTCGTGTGTGTCGAGTTCCGTATTACATTTTTCATCTTTAGTATTTTCTCATTAACGCAAGGTTTCTATTGGCGCTTTAACACAAAAACACTCAAAAAAAGGACAAATGTATCAATATAGAAGAGATTAAGAAAAAAAAAAGCTGAATAGAAATGACAAAGGAAGATCTAAATTCCTCTTTATATTTTCAATAATAGTAAATTGAGTGAGTTTGTGTCGGCCCGTTCTCACGACACCGGTGCCTCTGACAACGCAACTATAATAACGCATGTACAGAATGCAGTTCCTGCTTCGCATGTCAGATTGGATGCAACTTTATTGTCGGTACAGGGAGACGTTGTTCAGCAATAAACTGCAGTTTAATGTTACATGTGGCAAGTTTTCAGATGAAACTTTGTGTTCCTGCTGACTAGTTCATTTCATTTTTATTTATTTCATTTATCAGGGACAGAGCTATATACATAGATAGAATCCGGTGTGTTGCACATATAGCGACACTAATTTGCAACTCTGGTCCCTGGAAGGGCTTTTCAGAGTTCCCTCTCCATTTTCCACCAGAATGCCTTCCACTTAGACTCACAAGAACTTCTGGGGTTTTTTTTGGCCTTTTTGCGGAAACGGTTCAACGACTTGCTAACAAAAGTGTATTTCCAAATTTTCCAGGAATTTTCATGGGTTTTTTTGGTGTGTGTGTGTGTGTGTGTGTGTGTGTGTGTGTGTGTGTGTGTGTGTGTGTGTGTGTGTGTGTGTGTGTGTGTGTGTGTGTGTGTGTCTGTTTGCTCTAATGGTGCGGGACTTGTGACGATTTTCTTTAAAAACAGAATTCTAAGATAGCAATCCTTCCTATATTAACAATAATAATAATAATAAGAGGGCAGGCATTGTTTTACATTCAAATTAAAGTGAACTTTCCCATTTTAAGTATAAATAATAACGAGGTTTAATTTATTTATGACGAAGCTGAATTTTCTCCCCGATTTGGTGGCGCCCCCTGGAGGCCAGGACGCCAGTAACATTTGGTCTAATGGCCTAATAGGCCAGCCGGCTCTGCACCAGAGGGAGATACGGTTCATCAGCTCATCCTGCTCTGCTTCTTTTATGGCTGCCATCGTCGACCTCCAGAAGAAATGCAATAAAATCTGCTGCCGTCATTGAGAGGCGATTTAGAAAAGTATCAGTACTCTTTAGTACTGCTGTGGGAGTGATCGAGGTGTACGGCTCTTTAGTGGCGTTGCTCATGCTGAACTAACCCCTCTTGGTTTTTTTAATCCCGCATTTCAAACTCCTCTTGGCGGGGGGGGGGGGGGGGGCGGCTCCTCATGTTTCAGACATCTGTCCACTCCGGCAACTCTTGATTCAAGTGAAGGAGCCGTTATCGGGAGTCTGCAGAGCCGCAGGATGACTTCGTCACTGGAATCAGGTGTGTTGGAGCAGAGAGACATGGAGGAGGAAGAGGAGGAGGAGGAGGAGGAGGAGGAGGAGGAGGATGACGACTTGAGGAATGGTAGCATATAAAGGACGGATAAATACCATGTATGCAATATTTTTAATGTTATAGGTCTGATATATCTAATTCAGCACGTCTGAAAATCGGTAGGAAGAGTCATAATTATCCTTTTACTTACAAAGATATAAATATTCAGTGCTTGTTTGTCTCGTTATTTCATTTAATTACGATCATTTTCCGTTTGTTTATAATCAACATGTTAATTATTAACATATTATATTTCAAGATTCTATCAAGAGGACATTATAGATTTCTTGTTGTCTTGTTTTGACCTTATATGGTTTATCGTTTATCACCTTCGCATTGTTGTTGTTTTTTTATTGTTGTTTTTTTTGTTTGTTTTAACGGTTAGCATGCTCGCGATGCTAACTCAGTTCCGCAGACAAATGAGGCGTCGGCGAAGGTGTGCGCTCTACCGAGTGTAGCTCTAGTTGATTATTGTGATTCATGTTGTTGACTGACTGATCACATTAATGAACACTATTGAATCTTCACATGAATTGCCCCTTGTGGGATAAATAAAGTTGAACTGAACTCAACTGTTTTTCTAATCAGGTTCATTTGGTTCGTGGCTGAATAAACCGAATCAGCAAAATCGGAACTTAAATCTTGTCTTTTACAAAGATCTGCATGTTTAACGTTTCGTCTTCAGCTCATCAGGACACGCTATCGTTCAGAATGCCTGCTCAAGTTTCATTTTAGAGTGGCTCTGTCGAGAAAACGCAGCGTCGTGCTCAGTGCAGGGGAAAGGAAAAAAGAGAAAGGAATCCTCCACTGGAGGGGTAAACAGAGGCGCTATCAAAGCAGCTTTCAGGAACGTGTCGCTGGAACCGAGCAAACGCACCATCGGCCTCACAAATCAACAAGGAAACATACCAGCAGGGACGCCGGGGTGAGTGATGCCGTAAACAGGAAGGGGGAGATTTGAATTCAAACGGACTCTAATTCAGCTTTCATGCGTCGCATATCCTCCTCCGGCATCCGGAGCGTGTGAGCTCAGCGCCTGCAGGAGCTGCAGCAAGGCTGCGTTTGACCCCCGGCGCCTCGGAAGCTTCCAGCTTGGTTTGGTTTGAAATGTTGATGTCGAATATCAAGGTACAAAACAAAGAAAATAAATAAAGGAAGAAAGAAAGAAAAACAACAACAAAGTTTTCCTCTCATCTAAATAAATAAATGAATAACGGTAATAATAATATAAAAATAAATAAAGAAAAACATAATCGGATGAATATTTGAAAAGGAGTGAGACGAAGTAAAACTTATTTACTCTCACCCCTTGTCCTAAAGTAAATAGCATAATCAACTTCCTCCCATCTCTTGGAAGGAAACACACACACACACACACACACACACACACACACACACACACACACACACACACACAGCCACATGCATGTCCTGTGCAGTACATAGAATATATATATATATACATACACGTCCATTCACACATATCTACAGACAGACATAATCGCCAATACCCACACACAAGCACACATACATTCTATAATACATGCACACCTAATTAAACACTCATGCTAAATGCATTATTACGTATAAAAAGCCCTGTCACGATAACAAATTTTGCTGGACGATAAATTGTCCCAGAAATTATTGCGATAAATGATAATATTGCCGTTTTTATACTATTTTTCCACTAGTATATTAAGAATGGTATAATAATGCAAGTATACCCTTTTAAAGATAAATGAAAAAAGAGATTGTAAATATCCAAAATAAAGAATCAAAACAACCTCATCTCCCCCTCTCCTCCTCACGGGGTCTCATGCTGCTCTCAGGTGTGCCAGATGTGCCAGGTGTGCCAGGTGCCCCCCCCCCCCCCCCCACACACACACACACACACAAGAGTGATTGACAGGCAGTGTTGGGAAAGTTCAGCTTCTACATGAACTAATTCAAAGTTTAGTTCACAAATTTTAATATGAACTAGTTCAGTTCATAGTTCTAAATTCATAGTTCCAAAAATGAACTAGTTCATAATTTTTTTTCAATATGTTGCTGTGAGCTTTGGAGTAACGTGATGCACCTGAACGCATCACCGTGTATCAGCAGCGTGAAGCTTGTTCACCCTTAAAAAGCCGAGTCGCCCTCCGCAGGGTTCAGTACAGTACAGTAACCATACGAAGATGAAGTATTAATGGTGGAGACAGAGTCTGAGGTAGAGCTGCTGTCTTCTATTTGTTTTTGTCCTGATGCTTTGTCTTTTGATGACGTATGCGGCGGAGCCACTCCGGTGGCTGCTGTTGCCAGATTGGCTGTTTTCCCTCCTACATGTTAAGGCCCGTTTACAGTGAGCCTTACTGGGTTTTCACTGGAAGGCTCAGAAATCTGGCAACTCTCTAAAACAACATTAAACTGTGAGCGCCGCTCACTAACACCAGAATGAGCGCCGCTCACAGTGACGTCTTTAGTAAAGGAAACATTATCCAGCCTGGAAAACTGATCAAGCTCATTTTTAATTATCGTGCAATTAATTGATTTATCGACTATCGCCACAGGCCTACGTATAAACCAAAGCCAAGCCAAAAACATAACTCACACTTTCACAGAGATCATGATGTGGTTTGGTTTATAAGTACTTTTGGCTCATTTCATCTCAACTAGTTGAAAATTCATTTACACTTTTTTGACATCCAACATAACTAAAAATTAGACTGTCAGATGTGTCAAAGAGCATCAACATAATAAAATACTCTTTAAAAGAGAAATAAGTCTATGACTATGAGATTTTCTGGTATTTGTCACACACAGAAGCTCAGCTTGGAATCACCACTGGAGGCTGTTTCTCTACTCTTCAGTTTCTAAGCATTCTGTCTGAAATAATCCTGTTACTTTTGCTTGAAGGGAACTCTGCATCCACTCGCTTCCTTTTCCTCTGCTTCTAAAATCCACTTTGCATTCAGGTCGATCACACCGACACCTGACAATCATCTCACATTGGAACCTGTTAGCGGCTGCCAGAGGGCTGCGTGTCCCTCAGATGAATGAGTGGTGAAACCTGCAATCTGAATGAATTAACACCTCCAGTCAGTCTCGTATTTATCTGACGTTCTGTTGTTAAAGGAGCTCTGGCAGTGGAGGTGGACGTCTGTGGCCTGAGTGATAAATACTGTATAGCCAGGATCTCTTTCTGTTTCCTGGATCGACTGATCCAGAAACCTGCATCCTGATCACCATCCCTACGAAGCAGGTTATCAACTCGCTGGTTCAACCCAGACCTGCGTGTGCACATTCACATGAAAGGGGCGGGGCTTGCTGCGTCTGACCAATCACACACACGGAGAAACTCTGCAGAGCAGTTTGCAGATTACTGAAGGAGCAGTTAATCTCTGAGATTATGAAGGATTCAAAAGTCACAACTTGTAGCTTTTTGTTGTTGCGTTGTGGCTTTTTATTGTTGTGTTGTTTTGTTTTGGCTTTTCATTGTTGTGTTGTGTTGTGGCTTTTTGTTGTTGTGTTGTGGCTTTTTATTGTTGTGTTGTGGCTTTTTATTGTGTTGTTGTGTTGTGGCTTTTTATTGTTTTGTTGTGGCTTTTCATTGTTGTGTTGTTGTGTTGTGGCTTTTTATTGTTGTGTTGTTGTGTTGTGGCTTTTTATTGTGTTGTGTTGTGGCTTTTTATTGTTTTGTTGTGGCTTTTTATTGTGTTGTGTTGTGGCTTTTTATTGTTTTGTTGTGGCTTTTCATTGTTGTATTGTTGCTTTGTGGCTTTTTATTGTTGCGTTGTTGTGTTGTGGCTTTTTATTGTGTTGTTGTGTTGTGGCTTTTTATTGTTTTGTTGTGGCTTTTCATTGTTGTGTTGTGTTGTGGCTTTTTATTGTTGCATTTTGGCTTTTTGTTGTGTTGTTTTGTTGTGGCTTTTCATTGTTGTGTTGTGGCTTTTTGTTGTGTTGTGGCTTCTTCTTGTTGCGTTGTGGCTTCTTGTTGTTGTGTTGTTGTGTTGTGGCTTTTTGTTGTTGTGTTGTAGCTTTTTGTTGTCTTGTGGCTTTTTATTGTTGTGTTGTGGCTTTTTGTTGTTGTGTTGTTGTGTTGTTGTGTTGTGGCTTCTTGTTGTTGTGTTGTGGCTTCTTCTTGTTGCGTTGTGGCTTCTTGTTGTTGCGTTGTGCTGCTGGCCCTTCTGGGCCACCGTACTTCAGTCCCTGCAGCAGGAGCAGGTAACAGATCTGTGCACTGAGATTTAAGAGTCATTCAGACAGTAAAACTAGACACTGCATCCTTCATGACTTCACAGTAGAAGAACAAAATCATCAATAAAACTAGTATTTTGCACCGAAGACCCAGAACCTCCAGAAAGTGATGTACTGACATCCCAGAGAAATGCTAAAGGAAGAAAAACAAGGCCCTGTCTTAACTTGAAATGAATATAAAAATGTCCCTGGAACAGTAAAAGGCCTCAGTTAAATCATCCGACACACTGTTTGTGTTCTACTTACAATGAAATATGAGACTTTTTGATCATTTGAATTCTGTTTTTGTTTACGTTGAACATGGCGTCCCGGGCTTATTTGTGGGGGACTTGGCGCTGTGCTGTAGTATATCAAGTGTTTTCTCCAGATTCTTTCCTCGGTGTGACTCATTCTCATGATAAATGAAAAAGCTCGGGGACAAGCAGCTTCGTCAGACTCCCCGACAACTCCCGCCTCAGTGCCGCTTCAGTTACGAGTCAACAAACCGGTTGAGAAACGGCATGTTGACAAATTGTGGGAGGAAGCAGATAGCATCAGATGTGTGTCTCTGTGTGTCGTCTGCTTCTTTCAGCCACGGGGTCCAATCCAGTCGTCCCCAGGAGTTTTATCTCAGTACTGCAGGCCTCCAGGAAACATGGCACCGCGGTGAAGTTGGTTGTTTTGCTCTGTTTGTGCTGCGTCATTCAGAAGATTCAGTCAATTGAGAACTTTGATAACATGTTGGAAAATATCTAAAGGGGTCATAATATACAAAATCCACTTCCTACATGTTCTCCAGCAGTACTACTCGTCCCCATACCTGGACTGACGTCCCAGAAGTGAAGACAGTCTGTCCTCTCTGTCCCTGGCTTGTTTCAGGTTTTAAAAAGTGTGTTGCTCCAACCAGCCAATCAGAGATCAAACCCTATATAGTGTCATCGGGGGTTTAGCCAATCCCAATCAAGGCAGGCCCTCCCTTTGGCTCCTCCCACAGCTCTGCTCTGACACATGGCACCACGAGAGGAAGTACTTCCTCCTCTTCCCAAGATGGGCATGATTGGGCGGAGCCAGTCCAGCTCACACAGACACAGCAGATTGTGAGACGGGGTTTACAAAATGTCAGGGGCTGCCTGAAAAGATCCCTGCTGTATGGTCATATAGTCTCACAGTAACACACACATACACAGTGTTTATTATTTAGACCTTGAAAGCCCATCATAACCTAACTGACCTTTGGCCAAGCCCCATCCACAAGAGCCGAGATGATTTGTTTTCTTCCAGTCGTTCTTAAAAAGTATCTACGTGGACGCGACACCATGAAAACCACTCAGAATGGTGTAGTACACATGCCAGGCCTATAGATGGCACTGTCACACTGCAACAGAAATACACCAAAAACACAGAAGAAGATATTGTAAACGTGGAGAAATTGACAAATCCAACATGTGGCCTTAGTAAAGTGACGAGCATCAGTAGCTTGTGCAGGTCGTCCGCCATGTTGTTGTTGTTGTTGTTGTTGCATGAAACAGCGTCAAAACTCATGCTCCTCTATTTTTTTCTTCATCCAAAAGGATTTTCTAGTTCCAGCTGGAGAGTAGCTGCCGCACATCATTTTCTCAGCACGGAGTTCAGATGGAACATTTTTCAGGGTGATTTGAGCATATTAAAGCTATATAGTCTGAGCTGCTCTGAAAGCCGGATGATGACAGTGTTCATGTCTTTTGTTTCATCCGCAGTGTGTGAAGTCCTTCAGTCTTTTCTCTCTGAAGTGGGTGGAGCTGTTGGAGCGAGGTTGCCGCAGGGCGCAGCATTGTGTTAGTCCAGGTCCGGGTCACACTGATGTCCTTCAAACCCAGCATAACACTGTTGGGTAATTTTTTTTTCCAATTAAGTGACAAACGCTTTGTGTTCAACCTGTATTATATCAGTCCCAGTTCGTAGAATGATCCGATCAGATTCTCACTAAGCCTGTTTACAACAGGGCCTTGAATTCCACAGCCAATGTGAGAGATCCTACCACTTTGTCCACGTTGGACGGAATTCCTTATCCACACGTAGATTTTGTCACTGTTTCGCTCTTGTTTCGTTTCATATGAAAATGCATCAATTTTGTGTTTTTTGTTTCAGAAAAACTTTTCATTTACACAGAAAACATTCTGAAAACCATGTCCATTTTACACGGAAACAGCAGGAATGCTGGTGCAGTTTGCATGTCGGGCCACTAGTTGGAGCTGCTGAATGTTTTTGTAATGAGACCACACACACACACACACACACACACACACACACACACACACACACACACACACACACACACACACACACACACACACACACACACACACACACACACACACACACACACACACACACACACACACACACACACACACACACACACACACACACACAGCAGAGAACTATACTATATCAACATTAACAACAGGGGAACACAACATTCTAGTGGACAAGTGGATTGTTATTACGGTGACTGTCAAAATAAAACCACCAAGTTGGATTGTTATTATGGTGACTGTCAAAATAAAACCACCAAGTTGAATTGTTGCTACGGTGACTGTCAAAATAAAACCACCAAGTTGGATTGTTATCACGGTGACTGTCAAAACAAAAGTACCAAGTTGGATTGTTATTATGGTGACTGTCAAAATAAAAGTACCAAGTTGGATTGGTATCATGGTGACTGTCAAAATAAAAGTACCACGTTGGATTGTTATTACGGTGACTGTCAAAATAAAAGTACCAAGTCCAGGAGGATATGGACTGGGAGTCATGATACTCTGAAGGAAACTTTGTTCTGATTGGCTCTACTGAGCATGTGCAGGACTACTAGCTGCCACAACTGTGGTACCTATGTGCAGTAGCAGTTTTCAAAAAGTTCCACCTTGGGGGGCCATTTTTAAAAACGTTGGCTCCGAGCACTGTTTGCTTGTAAATGGATGCTCAAAATGCCAAAATAAAACAAACAAATAAATACATTTTCACTTCAAAATGAACAAACTGGGCCTCATTTTCAATGTAAATTATTGCATATGGATCTGCTGTTGACAGTGATATTGTTTATTTCAAAACTAAAGTGTAAGATAAACAATGTTAACGTGAGTTTATAATTAAATCATGTGAGATTCAAATCTAATTTATTTGTTGTGTTGTTGTTTTTTCAGGTCTGCTGGTTTAAGCAGCTTCATAACCAAGCAAGGGAAATTAATTTGTGACAAAAATAATTACAGCTTGGGCTTAAGTGACTCGTTTGGGGAGAATTGAGCAACATATTTGAGTCTCTGTGTGTGAAGAGTTCGAAGAGTTTAATCATACAGAGCATATTCACATATGCTCTGTATGATTAAACTCTTGCATGTTGTATATTCTCCAGAATATAGCTTTTGGTTGTACTGAAGTACCCACTCCCCCCAATCAGCCTGCTTGTTTCCAAACAGTCCCCATGTTTGGTCCATGTTGGCATAAAGTCTTTGGACGGAATCGAAGCAAAGAAACGTTTTTACAATCAGTTGCTTGATGATCTACGCCATCTTGATGTCCAGCCGCACGGGTCTCCTAATGATGATGAATTCCCTCTTGTGATACAGCCGCAGCACTGAAGCATGACTTTGATTACGGAGGACCATGGGGTATTTTTAGTACCCACCTCCTCCTGAATTATTCACTCTCGGTTATTTGGAATGTTATATGGAAAGAAGTCTGCGTGACAATTCGTTGTGTTGTTTCTTACAGTATATTATGAAAACAAACTAACCAAAATCAAAGTCTGGAACATATTTAACTGGTATATAATGACCTCAGATTCTACTCTGCGCAGCCACGTCACTGCGACTTTAACAATATTTCCCTTTCAGTTCATATTTGCTTAAAAGTCTTATGTTATGCAAAATTCACTTTCTAATGGTTTTATTTTTAGTAATATGTGTCCTCATATTATCATACAGAAGTGAAGAAAGTCAGTCATGTCCTTCACTTGTTTGGTCCACCGTTTAAAGAAGGTGTGCTCATACAGGCCAATCAGAGATCTCCCCTTCATGACATCACGCGGGGAAATAACCCCTCCCACAGGTAGATTAAAAACGCAGCGCTTTAGGAGCTTCAATTTTTTAAAAAAACGTTTTCCAGAGTGGAGAAATTTGACGTGCGGATGGTCAAGACGCTAAAAATTATGATGTCATCGACTTCTCGACCCGATAACCCTCTGCGTGACGTTACTTAACAACAACAACAACAACAACAATGGCGGGCTACCTGCTCCAAAGCTACTGATGCTCATCGCTATAAAAAGGCCAGAGATTTGTCAATTTCTGCGTTCGGCCTGGCATATTTACGACGTACACCGTTTTAAGTTGTTTTCAAGGTGACGCAGATGTTTCCTGTGTGGACGGGAAACTTTTTAGGAACGACGGGGAGAAAAAGTATTGTTTTTGGCGCTTCTCCTTCTGGGTCAGATTGTGGTTCAAACTGGTATGGTTGAAAAACAGCGTTTCAACGAGCCATAGCGATAAATCCACCGTAAACCTCAGTGCATGGTACCGGCAGAGGTGGAAAGAGTACTGAAATATTAAAAGTAAAAAGTAGCTCATATAAAATGTACTCAGTTACTGTTTTGACAGTGAGGGAACGATCTCTCCTGAGGAGCTCAAAAAAGACAACCGGATATAAATCTGGATGTAGTGGTCCTTAATGACAGGAACAACTTTACAAATTAAATCATAACGCCAGTGAAACTGTAAATCTAGAACTCAAAATGGTTGACAAGCTGTGACTTTCCCTGACAGACCCGAAGAAGACCGACTACTAGTGTCAATCTACCATCACCGGGTTTTTAAGACTAAACTCTGGATTTCTTTGATATGAAACTCCAGGAGCCGACTACAAGGACTGAACTGTTGGGGCAGTTTAATGGCGTCCTGCCAAAATAAAAGCCTCTACCATTAACTGTTGGCATAACAGGAAGTGCTTATTCTCAGGCGAGAATGTAGCTTGACAAATAAGTATATCCAGACAGCAATTCTCTTAATCCATTGATTAAATTTGTAATCTGAAACGGACACGATTAAAATTGTAGTTGTGTGTACACTACTTTTATAAATACATACTCAAGTAAGAGTTTCAAAACTACTTAAATAAGTACAAGTACACCAAAAAAAAAAAAAGACTACTCAATGACGGTAACATGAGTAAATGTAATTCGTTACTTGCTACCTCTGGATAGCAGAAAGCCATGTCTTCTTCTCCTCGTGGATTAGGTGTGGACAGACACAGACACACAGTCCGCCAGTTCTCAGTAGAATCACTAGAGGGACTTTTACACTGAAATTCAGGATCAAGTCTGAATGTGGCGGAAAAACACTTTGAGTTGCATGTTGTTGGATCTCTGACACCGATGTGAAATTGTGTGAAAATAGTATAACAGGGGGCTTTTAAGACTCAGCCTAAAACCAGGCGCCTGTTTGTTTCCCTCCTGGAATCCTCCATGCAAGCGCTGCGCCGCACCACGCCGCGCCACGCTGCGCCACTACTCATAACCATCACCTCAGCAATGTTCTGGTGGTGAGATTTACTCTCCGCGGCGTCGGCTGCACCGGTGATTGTCCCGGCGAGCCGCTGCTGGTCGACGCATTACATTAGCACATCCGGTGGTGAACACCCCCCCACCCCCCCGCCCCAGCTCGAGATGCCACCAAAGCATTGCAAGTCATTATCAGACGGCGTGCTGCGCCCATTTGCCACGACTCGGCAGGCTCCTGCCTAATGAGAGGAGGCTCCGCAGGGCCACATGGAGCGCTGGGTCAGCCGACCGAAGCCTGTTACGGGGTGGAAGTTCATACATTTTCTGTATTTCCAAAAAGGCTGCATTACATGTGTGAATGAGCAAGATCATTCAGCAAAGAGCGAGACAGTCGTCTGCCTGGGGAACCCATGCCTGTGTAGAGTGGAAGGAATAATCAATGTTTGTAGAACTGGAGGCATCGCTTCTGATCCTGTAGTCACTTCATCCACAGAGGTAATCACAGGGTTAGTTACCCGGCGGTGTAAACAGATTCCCAGTGAATTATCTAAACCTTTAATTTAGAGGTGAACCTGAGAGGGAGAGCACGTGACACGCCCCACTGCTGCATTAAGACTTCAAGCACGTCTGTTTGCATTTTGCAGTTTTTCTGTCTTCGTGGAGTTATAACCTCCTCCTCCGGGGAGCAGGCTGGTGATTTTCTACTCACAGTAAATAAACTCTGATTATTAAAAGAGAGAAAAAGATTGACAAGAACTCAATTTGGAGTTGCTCTAGGATTGACTTTAATATCAACGTAAACATGGTGGGAAAGTCTTCTTTTATTTTTTCCCTTTTTACCTGAAAGTGCCGCATGTAGAACGATATATGAATTGGTGCTTCATATGAACGAGGCTTGGATCTGGTGTGGAAAAAATTCAATAAATGATTGGAGCTTTCACACGGCCACAAAACAGGTTGGATGTGAGTCACTGAGAGCAAAACATCGGTCTCGTTCCCCTGCAGTGTGAAACGAGGCCTCAGATGTGGAGTCTGTGGGCGGACACACTACGCTAAACATCTTTGTAAACAAAAACAACTGACAGGTTGTTTTTTTAACATATAAATGTGATTTAACTAATCTTTTTACATTTTGTTGTAAATTAATTACCTTTTTTTTTTTACCAAAAGGAATCTTCAGATCAGCATAAAGCTGAGAACAAAGACAAAATGCTTTTCTACCGCAGCTTTAACCTGTCACTGCTTTCTTCTTTATGGGGGGGGGGGGGGGGGGGGGGGGTCAGTGAGCCAGATAGATTCACTGCATGATTGAACATGTCCTGCCTCAGATGTGAGCGGCTCAAGGCTCAAGGCTGCTGTCAGGGCAGCAGTCATTCATTCATTTTCTTCCGCTTATCCGTTTCCGGGTCGCGGGGGAGACAGTCTGAGCTCCGTCACCCAGATCACATTGCACCATTTAAGAACCTTCCTGCAGGTGGTGAGCCCACAGGAAGGTAGCGCCCGGCGTGGGACACGAACCCACTACCCTGAGATTGTGAGTCTCATGCTCTACCAACTGAGCTAGCCGGGGGACTGGGTAGCAGTCAATACAGTTCAATTAGGAGTCGCGTCGCAGCCTTTTCACCGGAAGGAGGTTCCACGGGAAACGTGGGGAGCAGGTGGAACCAATAACAGCAGCTCACCGTTTATAACTGCCGGGGATTCACGGAGGGGAAATGAGCAATGTTTGGCCTGATTGGATGCATCTGTACTTTAGGAGGACTGAGGGCAACGATTTGAAGTTTGAACCCAACAAATTGTCTTTGTTAAAGCTGAGCACCACCAAATGTCTGTTTCTCTCTCAATGGGTTTCTTTTTTAAAATAAAGTGCCAATAGTTCACTTCCTCTCCGAGTGGGACTAAAATATCCCCTCCCCCTCTCACCTCCATCACAGGCGGTGATACGACAGCGCGACCAGCACTGAAGGCGAGTAAAGCTTGAAACGAGTGTTGAAGAAAAGGCTTGATGAGAAGAACTGAGGGCAGGGGGACTTCACGGGACGTGGCTTTGCTTTCACGACGCTTGAATGTCAGAAAGGAGGAGAAAAAAATCGTCACTAATTACAGAGGAGCAGCGGAGCAGCTGATAATGAGACGGGTGAGATGAAGAGGGAGGCAAGAGGAACTCAGCAGCGCATCAACGGTTCTAATTTCACAGTTGTCAGAAATGTTTTCATTTGCGGCGGCTTGTTAGTGTCGCAGGAGGGCGATTATCAACATATGTCACGGTTTTACGAGGGGTGAGGCCCGATGGTTCACTGTCATGTCACAGAGAGAACGTTTACACGGCAACAACTTCAAGTGAAAACCTAAAACTTTTCTTGCATTTTCTTTTGTCCATTTACACAACGACTTTCTGAAAACGCTCGGGCTACATCCTCCTGTTGACGGCGGAAACGCTGCTTTACTGCGCCACAGAAGTAGTAACGAGTTCTTCTGCACATGCTCAGTAGAGTCAACCTTCTGGACTTGGTACTTTTATTTTGACAGTCACTAATAACAATCCAACTTGGTGATCTGTCCACTAGAATGTCCGTGTTCTCTCAGTGTGCTTTCATTACAACATTTCACTGAATTCTCCACCAGGGTGTCAATCGAATTGGCTTTATGTCGAGATTGCAATAATTTTCAATACTAATTGTAAAAACATTTTCAAAACTCATACTTGACCTCACAACAGAGAAGGACCCTCAAGTTTAAATCTTAAAGGTTATTTTTGCACAATTTTACCGGTCTGGCCCTCTCCAGATTAAATTGGACTGTATGTGGCCCCTAAAATAAATTGAGTCTAAAACTCTTTTATTTTCCTGGCTGTCCACTGAGCAGAGTCACACACCGATAGATTCCAAAGAGTTCCTGTACGCTCACTCCATTCAGTCAGCAATCACTTTTCTCAACACCTGCACCTATCTTCATTACCTTCACCAGCAAAAGTTGGGCGAGAAGGTTATGTTTTTGGTTGCATGTACTTATTTATTGGTTTGTATTTATGTATGTATGTATTTTACAACCTTTTCACAAAAACTATCAACCCGGATTGCATGAAATCTTCAGGGATGATTTGTCATCATCCAAGGACCAATCGATTAGATTTTGGGAAGTTAACGGCTAAATGTTTCTGAGTAAATCCCCAAAAAACTGTGAAAAATATTTCCCATGCAAAATGGATGAGAGAGGCACCTCATGGAGGAGATCAGCGTCTGTTGCCATGGAGACGCTCCCTGCTCAGTGTTTCACAGTGATGTAGCTACCTGACAGGTCAGTTAGCATTGATATCAGCTAACAGCTAACATGCTAATGATGCTAACTCGGTTCTAACGCGTTGGTGAAGGTCTGCGCTCTACCGAGTGTAGCTCTAGTTCCTCTTTTTTTAATGCTCCTTCCACTGCCCTGTGGAGACTGATTGTTCTGCCGGAGTGACGGCCAGTTTGACAGGCGATTGCGTTCAGATTCTTAGCTCACGGCATTACCAGTCGAAAACGATTCCCCCACCGCTCAGAGTGGCAGATATTTAATTTGATCAAACGAGAGGTGCAGTGACATCACACGGATCATTTTCCCTGTAAGGGTAGGAACTGTGATGCGTGGCAAGAGCAGCAGCTGCAGAAGAAGAAGGAAAAAGGACTGAATAATTCTACAACCGTCTTCACGTACCTCGCAATCAATGGGGAATGAGTGATTGACACAAATTGCGCCGCGATTCAAGCAGCGCGAACGAGAGATGCATAATATTCTTTTCCCCCCCTCCTGCCGCTCCACCCCCCACAAACGCCTCAATTAAAACCGCACGCTGCATCAGTTCATTAGTGGCGTCTCCACAACTTCAGCGCTGTTCAAAGTGTGACATGAGCTTTGTGTGTTCTCGGAGGGCGGATAAGAGAGCCGTTCATCACGTCGGCTGCAAAACAAATAATTCACCGCGACAATGGAGCAGCGGGAATAATTAAACCGAGTAAGGAGGCGACGCGTGAAACATACAGAACCCTAACCCCTGACCCCAGTGTCTGTTTTTAAACTGTGAAATTGTCAGTTTCCCATGACGGCAGGTGGTTCAGAGACGCCTGCATCGCCGGTGAAGAACAACCGTGTTTCCATTTTGCTAGACTCCTGTTTACCAGGGGACGGAGGAGAGTCGGGGAAATGCACAACCAGGTTCAAATTAAAGCGACATTTATTTCTTACAAAACTCAAAAACTTCAGAGATCGAAAAAGCAACGATAAACGCAAACACAGCTGGAAAACAAGGCAGACCGACCGACAAAGACCGAGGAGCATTTTCTAAAAATTCCCCCGTGGGAGCCGTCTTCAAATTGTTGTATCGTCCGTGACTCAAAGCGCCACTGTCGTCTAAACCGACGCCCAAAAAGCTACGAATATTTTGCAATTTCACTTGCAAGCATTGTTTAAATGAATGTAATTTATATTTTTCATCAAAAACTATTAAAAAGAAATAAATGTGTTTTTTGTTTGCCATGCAAACTTGTATCGACATTGAAAACTGGAAGTGCGATAATGTATGTTGAGAGTTAGGGAGCCTTTAGTGGAGTCATTTCTTCCGACGCTGTTTGGCTGCACATCGATCCCCACGGAAAACATACTGCTATCTTCACACTGGAGCCCTGAACTGATCAATACTCATTTTGGCAGTGCGTCCTCTATCAGCTCATGCACTAATCCTGTTTCTGTCCAACAGCGTTATAACACAGCCGACACGTTCGCTGTGGTTAAAAAACACACATCTGGCGTGTGTCTGCCCTCACTGTGATAACTCCCGGAGGACTGGCTCGACCTGCGGTGTGAAACAGAGGATTGAAGAATATCGCAGCTCAAAATCTTCACGGCGCAACTGGAGACAGATCACATTTAACCCGATAGTTCAATCTCTGCAGGTCGTCGTGGTTACAGGTCTGCATGTGTCGACGCAATGTCAATACTCAGCAAGCAGAACAAAATTGACACGTCAGGCGAACAAGGAAAAAAAAAGGGTAAAGCTGAGATAAAAAGCCAAAGGGAGGCATATTAAAGGATTTTTCCATTCATATATTTCAACTCCAGCCTATTATTGTCTGCTCGCTGAAGGGGCTGAGGCAGGTTTAAGCAGGACTCCGTCCACAGTCCAACTGGCTGAAGCGTAATCAGACGCAAAAAACTGGCAATAGTCCGAACAAGAACAATTGACCTTTGGATAAGCCCCGCCTTCAAAAGCAAATAGCATTCAACTACCAACTCCCAGGAAAGGCCGACTCGGAAATTCTCAACATTGAAACTCCAGAGAGACGCGTTAAGAGCTGGAGACACTTTTGTTTGACTTACAGGCTATTTGAGTCACGTGAGACACAGAAATGGTCCAAACGTGCCTTGTGGGAAATGCAAAAGTGATACGAGGTATGGTGTCCCGAAAGGACAAACAACAGGATTTAGTTCATCCCATTGCCCAACTAGACGGTATGGATGGATGGATGGATGGATGGATGGATGGATGGATGGATGGATGGATGGATGTAGTTGTCACTGAAACCTCCGTGTCATCACAATGTCAGCTCTCAACTGGCATTTCCGTTCTAAAGTTTATTGTCCTGCCATAGCGACGATTAACTGCGTGACTGAGAGCTTCTGACCGGCTCCGGCTCCTCTCGTTACCGTCGTTTAATCCATTTCTATTTCGCCGCCACGGTTGCGATCCCTCCGTCGCCCTCCGGTCCCGTCCTCCCCCTCCGTCTGCCTCCTTCTCCCGCCCTCCCATCAGCCTTAAAATGCCAATGCCGGTTCCCCGCGGCGCGCGGGAGATTAGCGCGCCACATTGTGAATGGGAAGCGCGCGCTGGGAGACGCAGTCACACCTGAACGACTCCATGCTGGCTGGTCTCAGAGCTCGTCGATGTGCTCGTCTTCTATATATCGGCAGGACTACAACGCCACCTCATACCTCAAGAACAAACCCCATAGTGACAAACGAGCCGCTCGAAGGTTGTTTTTTTAAATTATTTTTATCAGTGGAGTGAGAAGCAGCTGAATACGAACCTCTGAGTCATCATGCAAGCCTCCTTTTTATGTCCCTGCTTCTCCCTCATGTGAAATCGTGCCATCAGCCGCCTGTCCCACACATTTATGAATGAAAGGCTTCTATCTATCTTGCTCCGTTGCCTGGGAACTAAAAAAAGAACAAAAAACGTCCCAGTCGCTCACTGCTTCCCCGGGGGAAACCCTGCGTCGGGGATGTAAGTTAACTTTACGTTCCACATCCTCGTTTTATTCTTCGTCCAGGTTCAAAGGAAAGAAAAACCGGGATGGAGGTGTTTACTGTCTGTCGTGAACTTCCCACGGAAAGGATGAATAGCATCATCGGTAACTCGACGCCGTCCATCTAAAGGGTTTCACGACACACGGACGCGTTATTGATTCATAAAGATTGACCTCAACTTTCCACCTGGAGCGTTTGTGAAGCCAGAACTGACGACAGATAAGCTCACGTCAATCACTGATTTTTACCTCTCATCGGTTGACCGAGCGATCAAATCAATATTTCTGCCGCCGCCACCTGCTCTCCTTGATAAAAGTAATCAGTATTCATAGAATCATTCCGGTGTTACTCCACCTGTACGTGATGGAATGAGTGAATGAATTCCAGAGGAGGCTCGGCTCATTTCTCTTCAGTGAAATATTCTGAAGAATATTCTGACTGTGGAGGAGGCGGCTTTGTGTATATTTGCGTATTTTAACGGCGTGGTGGTGCAGCTGGTAGCGTTTCTCCGGTTTGATTATGTTTCCGTGGCTCACTTGGTAGGTTATCTTTCAATTCCGACATTTTTATATATTTGAGTCTGAGCTCATCCTCTCCATCTCACGGTCCAAATAAATACCCGTGCTGTTACTGTAAGTTTACTGAGCCCTGCAGTGCCCATAGAGAAGAAAATTAATAAAGAGTGGGAACAAGATCGTTCCCTCAATTTATTAACTTGAGGGAACGGTTTGTCTAAATTTGTTTTTGTTTGTTTTTCAGGAATGTCAAAGAAAAGCAATCAATTATACTGTACCCCATCTTGTCAATTAATTGTTTCTGTTTAGTTGTTTAATTGTAGAAGTTTTACTTGTATTATGTACAGTGTTCGGAAAAATAAGTCTAACTTCAGCTTCAGTGGCGTGCGGTGGTGTTTCAGTCAGGGCCAGCAGTAACAAAATACAACCCCCCCCTCCGAAAAAAGTATTGTTTCCTATGCCGATACAGCCAATGCAGCAGCCGCACATTATGTCCTACAGTAAAAACCCAATCCCAATCCATGTAAGGCCACTATTATGCATCAGTACTTTATCAATACCAACATGACAGCTGATCAACAACCACAACACATCAAGACACCACTGGGCAGCACGGCCACCAGATCATCTTCCAGTGACAAAACCTGACATAATTTAATCGGCGCCACGATTGTATGGGAAAAACCACTTTACAATCAAAAACAGCACCAAATGCGGACAGCAGGGCTAATCGAATCCATAGAAAGTAAAAAAATAAATAAACTAGTAACTCACCGTCACTTGGAGATGTTTGATAGCTGCCCTGGTGAAGCTGTTCAGGCTGTTAAAGCCACTGCTACTCCATCTTCAGGAGCTTTAGAGAAGAGTAAACATGTGGAAATTAGCATTCTTGCCATAACCTGGTACAATGCATCTTTCCTTCTGGTCAATGGTAAATTGAACGCTGTCCTTTTCCAAATAAAAACCGTCCCATCCCATCCCGTACCATACCATGGCCAGCAGAACAGCTTGCTGTGCTCCAGCTAGCTGACATCCATTTATAGCGTTGGTAGTTTCCCGCTGTAAAATGCTGCACAAAGCCTTTGTTGGTCTGAGTTAGCCCTTCCAGTTTTGGTGTCGGTCTTCTTCTACTCACAATTTCCATTTTTTCTGCAAACGTGCGCCTTGAAAAAGGCCCCCGAAGCAGGTCCGCTATCGTATCATCCGATCTTGCTGTTAAATTAGCCGCCATCACCTCCAGAATAGAACAAATCTGTCATCACGCGCCTGCCCATGGGCCAATCAGTGAAGCTCATTTCAATGACGAACCCCTGACCAGAAACGCTGCATGCCCGAGGGCGGCCCGTCAATAACACATCAAAATTTGATTGGCTGATGATACTGTCACTCAACATTTTAACCCAATAGCAGCGTCCAGCTTCCATCAGGGGTTAGCAACGCAGTCACTGCTGTGATGCGTTTAGAGGACGTAGGAGATTTGAGCTCCACAGAACATAACCATTCGTTTTCTGGATAAAGTTGCAGACTGGACAAGCAGCCGAATTGATTCCAGACACAGATTTCAGAATCACTTTTTAATTATAAAAAAAAAAGAAAAATCGTTTTTGACAGGGCGAGCAGTGCCCCCCCCCCCCCCCCCCCCCCCCCCCCCCCCCCCCCAACCTCCTTTCTGCGGGAGGAGCACGTCCATATGAACATAACCACGGCTCCACCCCTGGAAAATGTTGTCAAATTTAGGGAGGTTTATTTTTCAAGTGTCATATAATTTTCATGAGTTCTTGGTCCTCATATTTCATTTCCATAAACCTGCACAGTTGGCAGGCGGTTACTTTTGGCAGGAAACAACATTTCTTTAGGACTTGTATTATCCCTGTCGACTCTGGGCCTGCTGACATCCCCAGCATGTCGAGACAAACGACCAGTAGCTTCAGTTTGTCCCCACTTTTAACTGCCCCTTCTGCAGTGTAATTTCATTAAAAGCATTGGAGCAGCACAACACATGTATCATTGACTTGGACTTCGGCGCTCCTCGTCTCTGCCGGGGTGAATTTCGAACCCACGGCACCATCATGGCCCGTGCCCCCGGTGGACTTGGTGTTCTTGGAGAGAGCGGAACGGTGAGCGTGGCCATATGACCCCGAGCTAATGACGAGGTACATCCTGTCCAGAGCCTTCGTGCGTTTAAACGGGTTAAATTAACTCCCAAACAAGAGCCGCACAAGCGCCATTGTTAAAAAAAACAAAAAAACACCATGGTGCCCTAAAATGTTCCGTCCTGATGTCTCCTGCATAAAAAGAATACAATTACCGAGGAGCCAGGAAAGACTGAGTCATTTAATCGCCGTCATCATCTGCCATCAATGGCCAGATAGAGAGAATCAATCAGACGGCTTTGGCAGAATAAAACAAGCCGAGGCTTCATGCCGGAGAGATAAACGCTTCTCATTGGCTGCGTGTTGACATGCCTGCGTTGGCCTGAGTGAGTGATTTTCATATTTACGTAAGCTGGAATGCAGTGCGTGCGTGTAATACATTCGCGCTCGTTTCACTTTTAATGCCATAACCATATATCATTCTGAAGTGCTGCTCTTTAGAGGAGGAAGCCTTTTTCACAACACACAGATTCACCCTCCGGTGGGCGGTGGGGGTGGGGTGGATAGGGGTGCGGTGGGGTGGGGGTGGGGGGGCTTTACCTGGGTTGGCTGCTGCCAGGACCGATGACTCCGACAGTCTTACGGTCTCAGCTCACAAGCGCGAGTATTTAGAACGTGGGTCATTTACTTGCACAACACAACGCCATTAGTTTCTGCTTCTGGCCGGATGTAGTTCACAGACGCGCCCATTAGCAGAACCAGAGGTCTGCAGCCTTTCGGACCAAAAGAACCATCAAATTCGACTGGAGCCGCAAAACACGTTGGACCTTTAAAATGAGGCGAACGCAGCTTCTGGAGTTTCAAACGGATTTAGAATGCGTAGAAAAAAAACGTCTTGTGTTGCATTTATGAAGTTTCAATCACAGTTTAGGATGGTGAACATTTCTTTAGAGTTTCAGCTGTTTTTGTCCCTGATTTTAGTGGTTTCATCCTTCTTTTCCAGCAAATTCTGATATTTTAGAATAGAATAGAATAGAATAGAATAGAAATATTTAATTAATCCCAGCGTGAAATTCCTTTAAGCTTTGTCCAACACAGAATATATGAAAAAAATTCATTAAAACGTCATTTTAAATACAAATGTGTACAAGGTTTAACTGTGACTATTATAAGAAAGTAAAAAATGAAGTAAAACACAGCAAACATTATTTACAGGGAGGAGTTATAGAGTCATGGCCACAGGAATGAAGGACATTTTAACCATTTTATCTCTTTTCTAAGTAGTTTTGCTTGTTTTTGTTTAGCTTTTTTTTCCATTTTTAAGTTCAACCCCCCCCCCATTTTAGTTATTGATCCAAATTAAGTCCCGGGTTCCTCACAGTGTTACAGGAGGTCAAAGTAATACCATCCAGTGTTTAAATAATTCCTCTCCAAGATGTTTTGGGCCAAATATACTAACTTCTGCTTTATCTGAGGGAACAAGCAGAATCTTACGGCACATCCAGACATTTCATAGATGAATACATTTGTTTATCATCTGTATAACAATGGAAGTTTAATGGAGTATTTCTTAATACTTTTCCCTCCAGGAAGGATGTAATATGTGTAAAGTATGGGTCCTATGACGGAACCCTGTGGAACTCCATGGTTAACTTTAAGTCTGAGCTGAAGAGTCATGAACAAGTGGAATCTGTTTATTTCTAAATGATGTTAAAAAAAAATATAAATCTTGAGAGTGCTAAACTTGATAATTATATCTGTATTTATTCATCGTTTTCAGAATGTTGCCGTGAAACTTTCTTGAAATTAAAATGCAAAAACGATGCATTTTAACTTGTGGTATAAACAGGGCTTAGTTATTAATTAATTTGCATCGTTCTATCTACGCCAAGTCAATCAGTTTGGGCTTTACTGACGAGGAAAACTCGACTTCTAATCATCTCATTAGTGGAAGTTTCACTTGCAAGCCTGGAAGGACTCCCTTTCCGTCTCTTCTGCATCACAATGTGTTAAAGTTGGGACTTTCTGTCCTTCTTCTGAACATTTTCTTTTAGTCTTTTCCATTTTTTATCACCTCTTCCCACTTGGCCCTGCTTTCCTCTCCGACTGCATCACTTGACCCGACCTCTCCTCTCCCAGGTTCCCACTCAGCCAGTCGAACTCTCCATATTTAAACTTCCAGCTCCCCTGTCTGATCATCATCATCCCATTTTATTTTTTTAACGGTCTTGTTTCTTTCCCCCCGCAGTGTGCTCCTTGTTTAGTTGCCTGCCAGGTTTTCTGACCTGGTCTGGACCGCAGACGTGGCCTCAGTCTGCGGCTCCGGGTGTTCGCTCTGTCTGACTGCTTTGTTTAAACTTCTGCTCTCCACTGAGGAGCCCTTTGATTTAAGATCTGTGGTCGTACCTCGCAGGTGATTCGTCATCACAGCAGAGTCTAAAAACATTAGTATGAGTGAATTGGCGAGTGTGTGTGTGTGTGTGTGTGTGTGTGTGTGTGTGTGTGTGTGTGTGTGTGTGTGTGCGCCTTCATCAATAACAGAAATAAGCGCCTCCTGCACTAAATGGACATTCTGATTGAGATGTATCGTTGCTACGATAATTGTCATTCCAATTAATTCACTAAATCATTATAATACTATATTATTACATCATAGATGTTTGTGTTTCAAATTTCATGAAGACTGTTTGAACGTCCATACAACTCCTCAATTATTTGACTTTCGATCTTTTACCAAACTAAATTTGTGGCACGATGATGAGGAAACAGAAAAGTTTGTGAAAGCTAATAAAAAGTCAAAGGAATTGCAAACTAATAATAATAATAATAATAATAATTATAATAAAAAACCCTAATGATTGTACATATTATCCACATAGATATAAGAACAAAGAAGCAAATGCTGTAAAAGGACATCAGTCAGTATTTTCAATACTGAGCATGAACAGTCGCTAGAGGGTATTCAGCCTTGTTTCTTACTGCCATCTAGTGAGCACTTGTTCCACCGTTCACTCGCTTCAAACCGAGAAATGTTGTGACTATTAAACCCTTGCAGGTAAATTCAAATTTGCTCCTACTTTGCATAATATTCATTAATATTCCGTCAAAAGCTGAGGAGATATGTGATCTGACACTCTTTATCAGTTCTTCGCTGTTCTTTAAATCGTAAATGTAAATTTATGTCCGTGTCACAACACGAGCTCCTTCAAACACACAGACTAATTGAAGAAATGTAATTCTATTCCGACTGAAACCTGAAAAAAAACAAAAAAAAAACACCTTTCATGTCTTTCAAAATGACACTGACATCGTCCATTCAAGACTTGGGTCTATATGAGCAAATTATACTCTGTCAGCAATTTGGTGCAAATGGGAATAGTGGATGTGACGTTGTGCGGCTGCCATTTTTGTTTGTGTTTGTGTCTCTATAATTGGGGCTTGACAACTTGCCTCCATCGCCGGCCTGCAGAGCCTCAAACTGCAGCAGGAAAAACAAACACTGCATCTGCATGAGAGGAAACTATTTTCTTTTTAGTAGGAGAAGAAGAAGTATAGCTTCAGTATCAGCAGTACTATGGGGGACTAAATGTGCCAAAAAATTATATAAATAAATACACCAGCAACGTTTCAATGCTCAACAACGTAAAACACATTCTGGGCCACAAAACACTCCACATTTTATACTGTTCACTGGTGTTACCATATCTAAATTACTGTGTAGAAGTTTGGGGCAAAACATATAAATCTTCACTACATCCACTATCAATTCCACAGAAAAGAGCAATAAGGATAATTCATAAAACTGGGTATAGAGATCAAACAAATCCACTCTTCTTAAAATCAAATTAGTAAATTGGTAAATTTTTGAACAACACAAATGATGCAGCAATAAACAGCCAACTTTCTACTTAAAACCTATTTTTTACTAGTGGTGGGGTTATAACTGGAGAGGGGATTTAAAGTTAAATCATGTTAGGTTTCCCACAATACTGAAGTGATTTTGTCTTTCTATATTTTCATTATTCTATATTTCTATATTAACACATATTTAAAACATACTTAAAGCACATGTACAGACATAAAAGGAAATGTTAAACGGAAACAGGAAACAGTAGCTGATAAAAAAACAAAAAGTAACATTTACTATTTTTTCTAATATGAATATATAGATTTTGTTTGTAAATATGTATGTAAAAAGAACTGCAGTGATATGAATTAGTGATAGTTGAGGTGAAGAAGGGGTAGGAGTAAATAAGCTTTCCTTCTTCCTACTCCTTTTCGGATATGTCGGGCCATTATTTACTTATCTGTTCCTTTTTTTTGCAAGCTTTGCTCTGTTATGTTTGTTTGTGTTTTCATAAAAAAAATTGTTTGCTGTTGTTCCCACATGTCTGAAATAAACTTTTCAAATCAAATCAAATCAAATCCAATGTATTAAATGTGTCATTGATTAATCAAAATTTGAATTAAATATATGAATGTGTTATTAAATGCAGTAGTAGTAGTCATAGACATGGTAGTAGTAGTCATAGTGGCAGAATCTAAAAGTACACATTCGGGCCAAGGGTCTTCTTCTTCTTCTTCTTCTTCTTCTTCTTCTTCCTCTACATATTTTAGGTTTAATGGGAGTTTGCATCCATAAAGTTGTATTACCGCCATCTGCAGGTTTTTTCAATCTACATTGTTTCCCCACTGCTCTCGTCGTCCCTGATGACTGTTTCCCTTCTTCTTCACTTGGATTCATGGGCAGTTGGCATCTGTGAAGTTGCACTACCGCCATCTGCTGGTTCCCGCTCGTCCATACCATTCCCACCGCTCAAAGAAAGAAAGAAAGAAAGAAAGAAAGAAAGAAAGAAAGAAAGAAAGAAAGAAAGAAACGGCAAACTCCTGCGCCTGCCTCTTTCCCCTCCGTCTCAATCGGAGAACTATGAGTGGGCGTGGCTTGGCGTAATGACGTAGGGGGTTTGCGTAAACCGTCTGGCGCAAAAATTCAAAACGCTGCACCGGAAGAAAGGCAGGCGTACTGGTTCTCGCTCTGGTTTTGTTCCGTCGTATTTTACTTTATAACTACGCTCACCGGGGCTACATCGGTGGCATTTCCAGGTATTTTGACAAAACCATGTATAAATGTGTTGTTCCGCCGTGAACTAACTGTAGTAGGACGCGCGTACCGGAGCTAATGCTAACTGAAGCTAAGTGCTCGCAGTCATCGAGCCTTGGACCTCCATGTGTTTTGTTTTTGTTCTGATTCAGCCTCTGGTCGCTGGACAAAACTTACTGTACCCAGTAAATCCTGCTCATTTTACAATTACTCAGCCGAAAACACACATATTTTCATTGACTCGATGTTCGTGGTTGTGAAGTATAATGGGTAATCCTTTTGTTTACGTAGAACTTCTCAGAGCTAAGGCCTGGAGGTAGTTTAAATTCTGCAATTCCAAGGTGAAGCTCAATTTAGTATTTTGTCCTGCACGTTTTATCTTTACTAACAACACAACCAAGAATGATTCACACGTTCAAACAAATCAAGAGATGGGTTTAAGGTAAACTATAATGTCAGTAAAACGAGGCTGAGGCTGTATTTTATCATCAACCTGTCAGTCAAACTCAGACACTGATTGAAAGTGTTGGTCAATCTTTTTCAAAGCTTGACGTGCATATAAATGTCCCTTTTGTTGTGACTATTAACTCTATTAAATCGGGAGGTTGCATTCAGAATCAGTCATGGGATGAGCTGTGCAGTACAAATAAAAATGCCTTTTGCAGCAGATATTTTCCAAATCCTTTGGCCTGTGCTGATTTTTAATTAGAAGCACACTATGATTTTCCACCTAATTGCAGAGAGCAAGTAGAATTTATACTCCTGCGCTGGAAGCAACAAATAATCAGGTCTCCTCTTGTTGTTATTGTGTGAATGCTGGAGGCATGGACACACGAGTGATCCAAATCTTTATTATTATTATTGTTATTACTACTATTATCATTATGATTATTATTATTATTATTCTGACTTCTTCCAAGCCGCTCTTTTTCTCCTGCAGTATTTAGCTGATTTGAACCATTAAAATATCAAATTAGCTAAATATCCCCAGTATTTCAAAAAAACTGTGGATCAAGCAGGCCAGCGTCTGAGCGTCTGTTGCCATTGAGACGCCAACATCAGCTTTAATCATCCTTCAGCATTCACACCTCTAGTTAAACTTGCAAAGCAGAATCACTGGAGAAATTCGGAAGCGTTTTCCGTTTGAAGTCTATGAAACAAGCCGTGTTTCTATTCAATCCTTCTTTTCTGATGAACCTACAAGAGGATCGAGTTTCCAAACGTGTCTGTCGACCAAAACGCCGATGGATCTTTGTTTTCCCCTTCCTGTCCAGCTCAGATGAGTTCAGCCTTGACCCCCATCTCCCGGATACGTCCGGGCTGGACGTCGCCGTCGCTGAAGGGCAAGGCTCAGTCCCCCGCTGCCTGCAGCACCCCGCTGCTGACCGCCTTCCCCGGCAACGATGACGAGCAGGAGCGTCGTCACCGCAGGAGGTCGAGGGTCCTCGACCTTCAGGCCGCCTCCGATTCCTCCTTCAACGACTCTGCATCTCACAGGTACTCTGGAGAATGTTCAGAACGCTTTTCGAATGCAGCTTCATCACATCAGTAGTGACGGTCTCCGCTGTCGAGCGACATTTCCAGACAGAAACTGATGTGCAGAACCTTTTGAGGTCGAGCATTAAAACCCGATATCGTCCTGCCCCGCGGTCGTCCGTCTCAGAGGAGTAATGGCTTCTTTTTTCTTTTTCTTTTTTTTTTTACCCGCAGTGCTCTGGGGACTCCTGCTGCCGTGCCCAAGCTGTCAAGTGCTCAGATCTCGGAGCATTACTCCACCTGTATAAAACTCTCCACTGAGAATGTGAGTCTATGTGAGCTGCGGGTTTCCAGACGAGCCAATTAAATGTTGATGACAATTTTGTGAAGCGTCGTAAAATTGATGGAAAACTAGTTTTAAACAAGGACCTCTTAAAAACACTTTTCAGTATTTTTTATTTTCTTATCAAACAATAGAAGACTGACTTGTTGCTGGCAGGAATCACCCAGTTTCAAAGTGTCTCTGTGTGTTTTTATGTACTCTCATTTATTTATTATTATTAGTTCTGTGTTTTTCGGTCTTTAATCCTGATTTGTTTTGCTTATTTAATTTTTAATTTTAATTTGTTTTTTTTAAACAAAGTGTAATGAGAAATTAAAAGATTGACACTCTCCTGTTTATTCAGAAAATCACCACAAAAAATGCCTTCGGCCTGCATCTGATTGATTACATGGCCGACATTCTCAAGCAGAAGGATTCAGAGCTCACTAACTTCAAGGTATGTTTCTTTTATTACTAAATGACTCCACCGCTCTCCTGGTTTCCCCCCGCAAGCCTTAGAACAATTGATTCATTCTCTCACAAACGTCAATATCAATTTTTCTTTGCCTGCTGATGTAAGTCGGAGTAGAAATACAGAAATTCAAGGAATCACACCGAAGCCTGAGTCGACGCCGCGACGAGCTGCAGACCGATTTATTTCAAAGACCGTGTATTTAAATGGCAACCGTGAAACTACAAGAACACGTAGTTCTTTCTAATAGTGCGATGCTTAACATTAATATAATACTGGCAATCAAATCTGCTGAGTCTGCATTTTCCTCGCTGACCCCGTTTAAAAGCTGTAACTGCACCGCTGCCGAAGAGTCGTGGATCATTAAACCCGTTTACACGACCATAAAGATTCACTAACCGGGACGGACTAAGCAGACAATTGCGATATTCACATCGGACTAATTTAAAAATCCATTTCAGAAATGTGACGATATAGAAAACTTGGTTTTAGTCAGTTGCGTACATAGTGATGTGTTACTGAACGTATTGGACATGGCAGCACCTATAGTCTCAGCCCCCGCAGCGTTGACGGGTTTCATCTTAGTTTGAGCTGTAAGGAAAAGACAAATCACGTTTAGATGCATGAAGAAATCAGATCATTAATGAGACGTCATTTATTATAACGTGATTCTTTCTTTAATATGATGAAGAATATCTCAATAGTTACATGCTCACTTGAATAATCTCCTTTACTCTCAGCTCTGTAGCGTCTCTGATCACGTTGCTGCTGTGCAACATGTCTGATGTGTGTTTTCTTTCCTCCGTCCTGAAGGTGGCAGCCGGCACTCTGGATGCCAGCACGAAGATCTACGCAGTGAGGGTGGATGCTGTTCACGCTGACGCCTACAGGGTGTTGGGCGGCCTGGGGGCGGAGACTAAACCAGGGGAGGGTGAGGAAGTCCAACCTGTGTGCTGAAGGGGAATGATTTAGAGCAGAGGTCTGCAACCTTTAAAATGAAATTTATCTGGAGCCGCAAAACATGGAGAATCTAAGAAATAAGAAAAAATGATGTATAATTATTTATGTCTCATTCATAAAGAGTTATGATATAGAGATTTGGTATTATAGTTGGAGCTCCTGTACATATCTTTTCAGAACTTTTCCCACTTTAGCTGTTTTATACATCTGAGCTATTTTAGCTGCTTTAGTTATTTAACTACTTATAATGTTTTATGTTTCCTCGTGGAGAGAGCAGTTTTAACTACACTCCTTTTTCATCTATTCATCCTTTTTCCCTTATCCCCCCCCCCCCCCCCCCCATTCCTGATAAAACAACTCTGAGCGAACAAATGTAATCATTTTAGTTTTCCACTGAATCTTTAGACCACGGTTCGAAAGATGAAGGCGAAGAGGAAAGTGAGGCGACGGTTAAGCAGCCGAAGAAGAAGAGGCCTCCGAAGAAGACTGTCGAGCAAAACCTGAGCAACATCAACAGTGCCGAGTCCGAGAGGAGATGTGAGGTAAGACCACACGTCGGGATTCTGGTAGAATCTAATATTCCCTCCAACTATATATAATAAATTAAATACATTCCGGCTTTATTCCCATGCAAAGGTTCCGTCTTTGAAAAGTTCCCTGCTCAAAATACATAATTATATACATCCCTCAGTGACAGCCAGAGAAACCAACATGGAAATAAGAGGCGGTTAATTACCGAGAAGGAACTTTGCTGAGGATAATTCTTCGTGTGTGTGTGGTCCTCTCAGGTGGACCCCATGTTTCAGCACATGGCCTCGTCCTTCGACGAGAACAGCACGGCCGGCGTCTTCCTGTCGGTCCTCTTCAGTGAAAACAGTCGCTGCGAGCTGCTCTTCCCCTCCCACATGACTCTGCTGCAGTCCATGCCCTCCTACTCCCCCCCGCCCCCCCAGACGACCCCCGCATCCCCCTTCATGGGTGAGAACATGGCGCCGGTGGACCTCTCACCCATCGTTTGACTGCTGTTCTGGACTCTAGCGTTGCGCGGTTTTGTGGTGGAACCTGTTTGAGTGTTATGTTGTTGTTTCCAGCCGGACTGCAGCGCTCCCAGGAGAAAAGCTCCGTCTGCCCCTCGCTGCAGGACTTCTCCTTCACCAGCTGGAACCCCGAGCAGGTCAGAGAAATCATCTCATCACCCACCGTTCATCCATGACCCCCTGACTCCCCTCCTCCACCGCATTCTCAGAAAGAAAAACCTTCTACTTCAGCCACAGTGAGAGAAAAGCCCTGAGCTATGCTGTGTAACACTGCCCCCCACAGGTCATGAGTGGAACTACTCATCGTGCTACACATTTGCAAGCTTCTTAAAATCCATCTAATGCAGAAGTCTGTGACCTTTATGACCAAAAATGACATTTTGATTGTCTATTTTCCTGAAAAATCAAATTTACTTGGAGCCAAAGAACACGTTTAACCTATAAAATGAAAGCTTCTAAAGTTTCATACGTACAGTAGTTTTGAAACGTTTATAAACTGTCTTATGTTGCATTTATGAAGTTTCAACTGAGATGGTGAACATTTCATTACATTTTCAGGGTTAGGGATTTCACACCTGATTTGAGCTTTTTCATCCTTATTTTTCTTACAATTTTGACATTTTAGAATAGAAATACTTTATTAATCCCAAAGGGGAAATCCTTTTAAGCTTTGCTCCACTCAGAATATATAGAAAGTTGATTATCAAAAATAACAAGAATTAGAAATTAAATAAGTCATTTTAAATATCGATATGTGCAAGTCTTAACGGTGACTAATATAATCATGTAAAAGATTAATTTAACAAAAACACACAGGAAAGACAGACATTTGAACCATTTGACGTCTTTTCTAAGCAGTTTTTGTTTTCAAGCTTTTTTCTTCCTTCTAGAAACTCTCGTCATTCCAGTAGTGTGTTCCCCCCCATTATACTTTTTGGGCCCTTTTTTTAAAAAAAAAAAAGTTAATTAGTTAAGTAATTTTTATCCAAGTCATTTTGAAAGTGACTGGTGTGAAAACAAAATAAAACTAAGATAAAATGTTTGGGTATAATTCAGCGGGAGCTCCATGGACCCTCCACAGACTCGGCCCCGGAGCCGCAGGTTGCCTGTTAAGCCTGCGTCTCTCCCTCCAGACCACCAACCAGCTCCTGGAGAAGATGAAGCAGGGCGAGCACGTCTTTGACGTGAACGCCGAGCCTGAGCCGGAGGAGGACGACGGCCTGGACTTTGACGCGGACTACGACGAAGGAGCGGCCGACTGTGAGGAGGGGGTGAAGGAGCAGCGGGACGGCTGCCAGGCGTCCGGCTCCGGCGCCGGGAGGTGAGATTGGGAGCGTGCTGCGTTTCACACTCCTCGGACGATGTTTACCACTTCCTGTTGGGATTAATCGCCCCGTGTTCCCCTTTATTTATTTCTTCTTTTTTTTTTCATTAAAAGTTTCTAGACTTCGGTCTTGTTTTATTTCTGCTATTGTGCAGTTTTATTACACTTTAATGGAGGCGGAGAGGAACTGCCGTTAAACTCTGTCCAACAAAACAGCCTCTTTTTCGTAATGGCTCCTTAATTTCAAGTTTATAACGTATTTCTCACTTAGTCACAGGGTGAATGAACCACACAGCCTGTTTCCTCCAGTAAAGAGCCCATTTAGTCCACAGGAACAGTATAAATGCTTCAGTGTCTGCCTCGTGCTGCTGGTTGCAGGGACGTGATTCCCATCGGAGAGGGCGACATCGCCACCATGTGTCTGCAGCTGTCGTCTCAGCCCAGAGAATACTCCTACTTCAGCCCCAAGACCATGGCCACGTGGGCGGGACCCGGGTACTGGCAGTTCAAACCCAAACACAAGTGTGAGTGAAACTTTCACAGTCCAGAGTCAGAGAAACGTCTCAACAGAATCTATCGCTATCGGTCCATCCTGAGTGAAGGTCAATGCTGAGAGACAAACCTCCTCTGACAAACTAACAAAGCAGAACTTCAATATTGAGCTTGATTTGGCCCAAACAAAAATCTATGATTTTATTTTATTATTTTAAGAAAAATTCAGGCTTTAATTCGATTTTCTATTATTATTTTTTTCAATGCACTTAAAAATGACTGCACACATCAGATATAGTGTCAAAAGTGCAACTTTATTGCTGTGATTGACCTCAAGAGTTAAAATTCACGTAAAAAATCCCAAAATAAAAATCGTTTTTAGCTGCAAATCTGGTAAATCGATTTTTTTTTTTTTTTTTTTTTTTTTGGTCCAGCCCGACTTCAATATAAATGATTTCTAATTCCAGACCCAAGAAAGTGTTTCTGTAGATTTCTCCCTGACGTCAGGTGTTTCAACCAGACTGAAACTATGAAATATAATAGAAGTGCATTCAGCAGCTGTTTCACTGAAAGCACTGTGTGTCTACGTCAAGGTTATATTTGTGTGTGTGTGTTTTTTTGAAAGACTCTAGAATGCTTTTTTTCCTCCTACTTAATCTTCTAAGTAACAGTCATCTCACCCCCCTTCTCTATTTTAAATGTGGTTTCCAGTGGATCACAAGCAAGACAAAGAGCCGCGGAAGAGGAAGTCCAAAAAGGCCTTCGAAATCGACTTCAGTGCCGACGTGAACCTGGACACCTACTTCAGAACCACGAGGGTAAAAAAAACAACAGAAAGAAAGATGTGTTCCTGTTTGTTTTTTATTTTAATTTCAATTATTATTAATTCCAGAGGCAAAATAGTCTCAGAAATTCCTTAAATACGAACCCGTTGTGTCTCCTAGTTCATAGAAAGTGGCTGTGATCGCAGCAGTGTGACATCGTGCAGCACAACGCTCGTGGTTGCTCACTGTGGGTGATAATTCTGTGGGCAAAGTGTTTGGCTCAAGGGCCACACTGACTTTATAAATGTGACAGAAGAGCTGGGTCAGCTCCAGATCCAGACGTATCAAACGTAAACATAAAAAAAGGCATTACGGCGTTAATATTGATATTTATTGGTGGGAAGAGTGTTGATCACCCTCTTCTACCAGTGCATCAAAGTCTCAAGGAATTTCATCATTAAAACTGAATAATTAACAGCAGTCTTGCTGACGCGGGAGCTGAATGTGACTGTGTGTCTCTTCCCTCCGCAGGCTGCCACCACCATCGCCAAGTCGGCTCTCACCACCAGCAAGAGAACGACTCTCCCCGCAGACTTCCAGTATTCCCCCGAGGCGCTGTCCCAGCTCAGCCTCAAGCCCTCCTACTCGGTGAGGCCTTCAAACATCCACGCTTCCGTGTCCATGTGATCCAGTGCACCAGCTCAGTGCAGAGTGTCTAAGCAGACATGTCGGGGGGGGGGGGGGGGGGGGGGGGGGGGGAGTGAGTGAGTTTGGTGTCCAGCTCACCGAACATGCACAGTTTTAAAAAGACGTACATGTGTGGTTTGTTTGCAGCTGAGTGAAGAAGTCCCGAAGAGGCTGTCCGGAGAACTCGGAGATGGAATCGGAGATTATGACTACAACAACGCCAACGACACGGCCAACTTCTGCCCAGGTCTTCAGGTCTGAAAGACTCTTATTTTAGTTTTAAGTTAAGTTTGGGTATTTATGTATTGTATTGTATTTTAATTGAATATATTTAAATATTTATTCTTTTGATATATTCTATTAGGTTCCTTTGACTAGTAAACTGTAATTCTGCCTCCAATTCACACTATTATTATTATTATTATTATTATATTTCAGTACATTTCTGTTGTTTTAGTTCCACTTTGGGAGAATTTCCCGGCTCGTATAAAAGCACAAACCCGAGAGAAAGAATTTCCTCCTCCTGATGCTGGTTTGTTGAGACAAACTTCACTTTGAATATAACGGCGGATCTTTACTTAGTTTTAATATTCAGCTCATCATTTTCTTCCGTTAACGCAGGGGATTTGTTTTGACGGGAAACTGTTGTGATTTAATGAATTATTCCTGAGATGGGATCGCTCTGCGTCTCTCTGTCGCTGTGGTGAAATTAAGTTGCTTACATTCGAGCCAACAGCCTGAAAATGAACTTGTTTTAACCGTCTGACGAATGAGGTTGGATCCAGCTCAGTCGTTTTCAACGCTATGGCTCCGTTTATACGGCAACGTCTCAACTGGGAACGGGTCCTGTTGGTTTGTTTAGAGTCTCACGTTTACACAGAGACGTTTTGAAGACGATGGTAGAATATTGGACCTTTTTTTAACTGGAAACACACAAATCGATGCTGCAGAAGCAGCTGAAATGTCAAAGCTTTAAGTAATTCAAGGACCAAGCTGATTCTGGTTCCGTGGTTCAAGGCATCTCCGGGTTATTTGTTCCGTTCCAGGGAGGCGACAGCGACGACGACGTGGAAGGGTTCGCCGGTTCAGACGACATGCTGCCGTCAGGCGAGAGCATAGCGGGGCCGTCGCAAGGCCTGGAGGACGTGTCCACGTACGGCGAGGATGATCTGGTACCGGAGCCTCACAGGGTGAGACGCACGCACACGGTCACTGCACTGCTTCCCAAAGTGTGGACCTCCTGGTGGTCTGTGGTGGTACTGCAGTTATTTCTCTCCGACGGAGGAAAAACCTTTTCCATTGATTTCCAGCCTTTGATATGAGCTTCACATCTCAAACGGTAGTGTTTGAGTGTTTGACATCTGTCAGCTGAGCTGTGAACAGAACTTCCAGTGATGGCACGCAGCGTTTTGTACTTTAGTTGTTCCACGTCTGTGCAGGTCAACAAGATCGAGATAAATTACGCAAAGACGGCAAAGAAAATGGACATGAAGAGGCTGAAAAACTCCATGTGGACCCTTCTGACCGAGAGCCCAGAGAAACCTGCCGAGGTAAATCACCAAACCAAGTTAGCCGCTGTAATGTCGTCGACTCAGGCGGAGAATTAACCGTTTTCTGTTGAGCGGAGGTGAGAGTTTCCCTTTCAGATGTGTGTGTCTTGGCTTCACCCTCACGCAGGTGACGGAGTCTGGAGACAAGGCGGAAGTGAGCGGGGACAAAGCCTTCAGCGAGACCACAAAGACGCTGCATCAAAGGTACCAGCAGACCTCCCGTCCTCCATGAGAGGAAATCCAGCTTCGTCGTAGCTCATTTCATAATAGAAGTAGAACAAATAGAGCGCATACCTTCACCCCCTTGCAGTGTGAAGGTTTAATGACCGGGTTCTGTTGGTTCCTATTCTTTTGTGTTACTTGAACCGTTAGAGTGAGTTGGCATGTGATTGGCTGAGAGTGGAGAAGGGGGGCGGAGTTAGTAGTGTGCTACAACTACTGCAGCCCTCCAGGGCGTCTCCATGGCAACAGATGATCTCCATGAGGTGCCCCTGATGTGACATTTTTGCAGTTTTTTAGGATTTATTCAGAAACGGATAGTCGTTAACGTCCTAAAATTTAACGGACTGGTCCTCAGATTACGACAAATCATCCCTGAACATTTCATGCAATTCGGATCAATAGTTTTTGTGAAAAGTTGGTAAAACCAATAAATAAACTAGAGCTACACTCGGTAGAGCGCCGAAACTCACCAACGCCACATTTGTTTGAGGAACCGAGTGAGCGTCCCTGGAGATGTCGTGCAATTTGAGTTTATAGTTTTTTTGAAACTTGGAGAAATAAATACACACAAAACCAATAAATAAGTACACAGACGAAAAAAACATATCCTTCCCCTCATCGCTCGTTGGCGACGGTAACGACACTAGAACTGTGACGGTGGTTCAGAAGATACTGAACTTGTAGAACCCTGTTCCCGCTCCCAGGTTGCCCAGCAGCATGTCTCAGAACCTGTCGGTGCCTCTGGCCTTCGTGGCGCTGCTGCATCTGGCCAATGAGAAGGTGAGCCCATCGACGTCAAACAAAACAGACAGAAAACTGATAAATCTGAGGTTTGGGGACGAAGACGTTCACACGATTTTCAAAATGAGTAGAAAACGATTTCATCTCAGATTTGTACCTGGAAACACACATTGATGATTAAAATGCAACTAACCGAGCATAAAGGAGAAAATTTCACCTCCACATTTTCTCATTTATTATGAGAATCGTCTTTCCGTGTTGGAACTGCTGTGATATTCTGCTGACATGACGTGTGTGTAAAGATCCACCCGTCAATCTCCTCTTGTTTCCGGATCAGAACCTGGAGCTGGTGAAGGTGGACGACATGTCGGACATCATCATCAGACAAGGCCACTGAGACGGGGTTTAATCTTCATCACTCTGCTTCCTCCTCTCACCTCTCCTTTATCTCGTCTCCCTCCGATTCTATCATTCCTCTTGTCGCTCTTTGTTTTCTTCTTTTGTCCCAAAACATGTAATAATGATCTTTTTGAAAGCTGGTCCTGCTTCTCTTCAGAATTAAAGTGCAGCTTTTAACTTTTCTTATTCATTCTGTTACTGTTTGTTTTGTTTGTTTGTTTCCTGTGAAAAGAAATAAAATGTTGTTTTTATTTTTGATTTGCTGATTTTGGTTCTTTTTAACAAACTCCGTGTTTTTCACAAAGGCAGACTGCAGTTTTTTTTTTTTTTTCTTGTCTTTTCCTGCAGGGTAGGAAGTCTTTAGTGGACGGACCAGTTCAGGTTATTTTAAGCTCTTAAGCCTCGTCATCGTCCCTCTGGATGGAGGTGGAACCGGTCTGGGTGGGACGCTTGGCCTCGGATCAACAAGCGGCTCCAGGACAGTGGGCGGAGTCACCGGGTGTCGGGTGTTACGCACAGAAATGTACCCAGTGAGAGACGGCGGATGATACTGCGGTAGATGAATAGATGATGCACTGTGCGTCAGTATTCTAGTTATTGCTTTTACAGATGTATAAATACATATATGTATATTAGGGAGCCAAAGCAAACAGGGAGACGGACATCGATACACACTCAGATCCTACATGTTCATAGGGAGAACATGCAATCTGCACTGAAAGGCCTGGAGCGTTTAGACGACCTCGGTGTGAGGCGGGAGTACTAACCACTTCCCCACCGTGCCGCTCGGCTCCGCCAACGTCCTACTTATTTATCTAGGAAGGGTCTGCAACCTTTCTGACCCAAAGAGCCGTTTTCAAAACTTCATGAACATTTTACACCAAATAAAAAACGTCTGAAGAAAGAAATTGATAAATAAATGTTAGATTAATGAAGTGCCACAGGGACAATTTACATATATTTTATTACATTTTCAGCTGTTGTGGCTGTTTTTAAGGTTTTTGTCCACAGATTTTCCTTTAGTCATTTTAAACACTTCGGCTATTTCAGCTTCATAAACTTTATAGGCGCCGTGCGTTTCCCAATGATTGAAGCCGTTTTAGCTGGATTAGCTAAAAAAAAATAGCTTCTTTCTTTTTTCTTATATTTGCTTTCCTTTTTTCTATTTTTATTTTTTGCTTCCCCTTTTTTCTAATTTATTAATTTTCTTTCATTTCTATTTTTATCTTTTTTCTTTCTTCGGCTATACTAGCATTTTTTCCCTCTATTTCTTTTGTTCTGTTTTTATTTTTCACTTTTCATAATTTTATTTTTTATTTTTTAAAAACAATTGAAAAATGTTCCTTTTTTTAACTTCTCCTCAAAGTTTTGGCTGACTGAGCAGTTTTACACCAATCATCCGTTTCCACAGAGGAAATTTGACCATTTTCAAAATGCAAATAAACCGAGAATGTAAACAAAACGTTAACGTCCCTTTCACATTCTGAAGGAGCCGCAGGTTGAGCACCGCTGGTCGCCGAATCCCAGGAATGTAGTTCTGCCCTCACCAGGCTGAAGATCGTCGTTACCTGGTGACGTGACCGATGACGTAAGACGCGGCTTTCAGATGAGAGATAAACTGATGAGAACTCGATTTCACACTGAGAGCGGGGAACTTCATGCTTCTGTTTAACCCTTCGTGTGAAAACACATTGTTGTTGGAGGAAATCATATAAGGAAATCCAACCATTTCAACAATTAATAATTGTTTAAGCTTCATAAATGTCTCTGAATTTTTGCAGGTTTTCCAATATTTTCGCCAAATTCCTGAGTCCTGCGTTATAAAATCTGTTATTCAGAAAGAATTCAACCCGATTTCTTTTCTCTCTCCATATTTTCCCATTAATCTGACAGTAAACAACATTTTTAAGGAGACTTTAATGAGAAATGTAAAGCGGGTGTGTAAAGCTTTGTCATCATCTTATAAATTCCAGAGATCAAACGAGACAAACCTGAAAGTTCTGTGGATGTTGTGATGCTTGTTGGATAAACAGTGAATGGAGGGATTTCTACGGTGGCCCAGAAGGGTCAATGCAACTGCAGAAGTCACTACAACAACTGCAGAAGTCACAGCAACAACAAAAGCAACAATGCCACAAGAGCTGCAAGAGAGCTGTGGTTTTATTTGGGTGGGGGGTTTATAAAGGAAAAGAAAGATTGTTTACCCCCATTTCTAGCAACGGTGGGAAACAATCTTTTTCTGTTTTTATCTTGTTCCTCCTTGGGAGCCATTTTCAAAAAGTTGTGTTTTCAGTGACTCTGAGCGCCGTTGTTGTGTAAACAGACCCAAAATGCAACAAAAGTTTTCTGTTTTTTCTTGAAAATAATTTTTACTGTCCAATACAATAAAAAAAATGTCCCTTCAGTGCAAAGTTTGCATGTTTTCTTGTGTGTTCTTCCACGTTCATACATTTTAAGTTATTTGACGGGAATTGTTTGGTTTTCCCTGATAAAAGGGCCACGAAACCAAAATACTCTGATTGGTGATATATGAACAAAACTGTATTGGGGAAAAAAAATAAATCTTTCAGAATTTTCTTCCAGATTTTGTTTTTGTCATAGAAGAAAATAAAAATGTTTTTTGTCAAAATTTCAGTTTACTTCCTGTTTAATTCTTGTTCTTGCCCGAGTGGCAATGCACAGGGATTACTATCCTCGGCAGCTGTTTAATTCTATTATTGAACTTCATTATATATTTTTTTTTTCGTTGAGTAACTACTTCCACACCGTTGGGAGCACGGACACAAAAAGCACATCAAAACATGCGGAACATTCGGGAATACGTTGCTATGACTTTCATTAATGATTCGGCTAACCGCTTCCTAATAAACTGCAAACAAATGCAAAAAAAAAAAGTCCCATACAAAGCAGACGGGAGAGGTACCTCTTGGAGGAGATCAAAGAAGATCAAAGGAGATCGGCGTCTGCTGCTACTGCGACGCTGAGATCAAATCATGTCGGAAGTGAGAGGCAGGCACATGAAATTTCTTGCTGTCTTTTATTGTTTAAATAAAACCCCACCGGAAGTGATGGCTGTATTCGTTGGCGCGCTTGACTGTTGGAGGAATTCACTTTGAGAGAAGAAACATCCAACCAGGAAGTTCAAGAAAGGAGGAAACCTCGCGGAGGAGCTTCGAACTCTCAAGTCTCAGTTGAAGAATCGGGATTTTACCAGGGTTTTAAACTTATTTGAAGGAGTCGTGGGGGAGTTTGACCCGCCGGAGGACTCGGCTTAATACATCAACATGGACACGGATCCGGTAAGAGACTCCGCCACTCGGGGCTTCGCCTCCATTGTTCAACACATCCAACAGGTGCAACAACAACTGGGAAATATAGTTTACTGGGAACAACAACGTCTGGACTGAGGTTTGAAAGTCACAACAGTAACTTTTAACCCCTGAAGGTGGAAGTTCCAGAGTTACACAATGGCCCAGTTACAGCCAGTGTCAGGAAATGCTGGTTTTTCTTCGTTTAAAATGAGATTTTAATTGAGCTCATTTTAAATATTGTTTTAATCTGAAATGTTTCATCTAAGATGTGTGAAGCTGTGTGATGTTCGTCTTTAGGCCTGTGGACATGGCTCCTCATGAGGCAATTCAATCCTTTTCCTCCTCTGTTAACATACTAATTCTACTTTTATGTGATTGTTAGTAACTTAACGCAGTAAGGTTTGTATTCGAGTACATGTAGGCCCCGGCTACACAACGCTTCAAGTGAAAACGCATTGATTTTGTGTTTTATTTTCTGAAAAGTTTAGCGATTTTTAAATGGCAGAAACACTGAAATCGATGTAGTTCGCATGACAGGCCACTAGGGGGTGCTGTTGGTTGTTTTTGTAATGAAACCACACAACAACATGCAGGCAGAGAACGAAACACGTCAACGTCAACACGGAGTCCAGCTTTTTTGAAAAGTTGCATTGTCCTCCGGTTCCGTGGAAACTGAGTCGGCGTTTTTCAAAAAGTTGCAATTTCCCGTGTTTCCAAAAAAGTAAGTATAAAGTCGTCAGCGTTTTCAAAAAGTTCTGCCTCCCGCTTTACATGGAGACAGTGTTTTCAAAAAGTTCTTCTCCCCCTTTACATGGAGACAGTGTTTTCAAAAAGTTCTTCTCCCCCTTTACACGGAGACAGTGTTTTCAAAAAGTTCTTCTCCCCCCCCCTTACATGGAGACAGTGTTTCCAAAAAGTTCCACCTTGTTAGCCATTTTCAAAAAGTTGTTTTCAGTGACTCCAAGTACCCAGATGCCCAAAACACAATGAAAGTTTTCTGTTTTCACTAAAACATGTCCGGGGCTTTACTGTTACTTTACAGATAAACTACTGGTGAGCAGTAATACTGATGGAAAAGTAAAGTATTCATTAGTTTTTAACCACCAGATGCTTTGTTGCACATTTCTAATGCAGGAAATAAATAGAAATGGAAAACAAATGTACAAATTATTTTAACAAATATTGTTCATCTCCAAACTCTTCGTCTTTGTGTTTCAGTTTTAGGAGAACAAAACCACTCAAAGATATGAAAAGAAAAAAAAAGAAACTGAGATTCATGATGATGACGGACATCTGCAACAAGGCCATTATGAAATGAAATAACCACATTTAGTAACTGCGCAACACTGAGACAAATACAATTAAAACAAACACACGTCTATTACTGAAAACACGAAACGGTATTATACAAGAGGCTGCAAGACGACCAGAAAGACACGGAACGTCCTGGAAATGTGGTAAAACCACCGGAAAGACACAAAATAAGACAGAAATGTGTAGTAAAACCACCACGAAGACACAAAACAATACAGAAATATTTTAAAACCACTAGAAATACACAAAATAAGACAGAAATGTGTAGTAAAACCACCACGAAGACACAAAACAATACAAAAATATTTTAAAACAGTCAAAGACACAAAATAAGACAGAAATGTGTAGTAATACCACCACGAAGACACGATACAAAAATATTTTTAAACCACTAGAAATACACAAAATAAGACAGAAATGTGTAGTAAAACAACCACAACCATGAAAACCGAAACAAAAATGTAGTAAAAGCAGCAGAAAGACTCAGAACGACCACATGAAGATACAACATGATGTCCTCCGGCTGTCCTCCGGCTGTCCTCCGGTTGTCCTCTGGCTGTCCTCTGGCTGTCCTCTGGCTGTCCTCTGGCTGTCCCCCGGCTGTCCTCCGGCTGTCCTCCGGTTGTCCTCTGGCTGTCCTCCGGCTGTCCCGCTCACGTCCTGTCGTCTGCTTTAAAAGAACACGGCGTTCAACAGTTTTATAGTCATTTGATTGAATTTACGAGTACCTTTTAAGCTCGAGCCGCATTAATTACAATATTTAAACAAAACCCAGTTTTTAAAAGTCACACCGCGGTTACCGTAATTGCCGGACTATAAGCCGCTATGTTTTTTCACAAACTTTGAAACCTGAAACACTGACGTGGATAATTTATGTATTTTTCAGGGTGATGCGTTCAGGTGCATCACGTAACTATGAAACTTCTTTAATATTCAGTTGCACCCAATAGTCCGGAAATTACGGTAATTGAATTGTTTTGTAAGAAAGGTTTAAAATTAGATTTTTCGTGTGAAAACAAAATTTTGTTTGTGTATTGGGAGTCCGGTTACTCGACAGCGGTGCCCAGAGACACTCAAAACACAACTTTTTGAAAATGGCTCCCAAGGTGGAACTTTTTGAAAAACGCTCCGACTCCACAGAAACGAGAGGAAACAAATATTCTGTCACATCGTCGAGTAAACGAAGGAAAACGAGACTTTGCCAGAATCCAAGTGTTTCCACAAAGTACTACACTATAAACACACACTACACTATAAACTTACAAAACACTGTAAACACAAAAAACACAGTATTAACCTGTAGCTACTTGCCTATAGCGAGTACCGATACGAGAACTTGAAGGACCGAGCTTGCTGTGCCGCTTTAGCTTCCACCTCTTATTATATTATTTATTATTTTGCCAGAACATTATTATTATTATTATTTACAACCTGTCTTATGTTCGTTATTCTCATTAATATTAAAAATTCTCCAAACTGCCGCCGTCGCTCGTCCTCTCTTGCGTACCAGTAGGCCAGTACTCTCCCAGTTGTATGAGGAGCTTTTCCTGAGTACTCCGTGGTGTATTGGACCCGATACTAATATCGGTATCGGACCCGATACTGGTATCGATACAGGGGCCGATGCTGGTATCGATACAGGGGCCGATACTGGTATCGATACAGGGGCCGATATTGGTATCGATACAGGGGCCGATATTGGTATCGATACAGGGGCCGATACTGGGGCCGATATTGGTATCAATACAGGGGCCGATACTGGTATCGATACAGGGGCCGATACTGGTATCGATACAGGGGCCGATATTGGTATCGATACAGGGGCCGATACTGGGGCCGATATTGGTATCAATACAGGGGCCGATATTGGTATCGATACAGGGGCCGATACTGGTATTGATATCGGTGCATCTTTAGTTAAGATTATGGAAATAACTATTAGAAACTAAAGAATTCCAGAGGAAAGTTTGTGTCTCTGTCCCTCTCCTCCACTTTGTATCGGATATTTATTTAAATATACCGAATGAACAGCATCATAGTATTAATATGATATTGATAAAAAATGTAATTAAACGTCTGCCGAGGATAGTAATCTTTGTGTTTTACCACAGAATATCTGAGATAAAGAGAAAACAAGCAGTCAGAACGTGTCTCGTTTCTAATGAAGTATCAGGATGAAGGAACAACCCAGTACTTGTTGTTTTTACTTCCCCGTTACGTTATTCTACTCTATTAATGTACCGACGGTGTGGCCGTGAACTTTGGACTAATGTCCGGCGTTTCCTCTGGATTACTGGAGTACAGTAGAAGTTGAGGAGGAGTACTGAGTGACGCAGGAGAGCAGGTGGTTGCCTGGAGACGGCCGTGTTGTTTACTGTCTCCCGCCGGGCTGCAGAGTCACGCCCCCTGCAGGCGGAGACCCGCAATCACACCCGGGGACGGAGAGGACGCTGCAGGTCTTTGTCTCTGGTGGCTGTGGAGACAAACGTCCAGGGGAAAGTATTTTTCCGAGGATCCGGCTCCACGAAGTAAAACCTGAAGACTGAGTTCAGATTTTAAAGGGAAACTAGAAAGATTGTCTGTAGTTTAGTTTAGTGAATCTCTGGTCGATTAAAACTAAACTAACTCAGTCTGTTGGAGGTTTATATAACACACACACACACACACACACACACACACACACACACACACACACACACACACACACACACACACACACACACACACACACACACACACACACACACACACACACACACACACACACACACACACAGCAGATAAAACCTGTTACTTATTTTACTAGAACATTTTTCCATTTTAAAATTTTTAATGTATTTCTTCTTTTCACATTTTTCTTTTTACTCCAGGCAGTATTTTTATTAATAGAAATTTTCTTGCTTTTTTGACATCCTTCTTTAATTTTACTTTTTAATTTTAAATGTTGCCCCCCCCCCCCCCCCCCCCGATTTAATTTTTATTTTTTAAACTTGCTTTCCGAAGTAAATTTTCTTCCGCTATTTTTTACAATTACTTATTTTTTTTGGGGGTAATTTTTTTTATTTTATCCGAAATTTTATTGCGTTTCCTTGTTTTCTTATTCATAGGGTTCTGGGTTATATATTTATATATTTGATGATGTTAAAGTTTTTCCTACTTTATCATTCGTTCCTCTTTACTCTCTTTACTTTTGATTTTACTGGTTTTATTCAACACTTTTATTTTAGTTTGTTTTTAATACAAAGCAGAAGAGCTATTATGAACAGTGTTCCCCCCCCCCCCCCCCCCCCCCCCAGGAGCACGGAGAAGTGGGCGTGGCCCCGGAGTCTCAGGACAAGGTCCAGGCTCTGAAGGATCAGGTGGACGGAGTCAAGAACATCATGACGGAGAACGTGGACCGGATCCTGGCCCGGGGGGAACGACTGGACGACCTGATGGGGAAGTCTGAGGATCTGCAGGCCGGGGTGAGTGAGGATTGATGAGATTGAACAGATTGAGGATTGATGAGATTGAGGATTGATCAGATTGAGGGACTGGGTGACTTCAGGTAAACCGGATCAGCGACTGGACGTGACGAAGTGTAAATGAGTCGTGACGCATGTCCTCACGCTTTTATTTTGTCATCAACATTAAACAGCTCGACTGTATTTTACTTTTTTTTTTAGTTTGGTTAGAAAAACTTAAACGAACCATTAAAACAAGCTGAGGAAGGAATTTCTGAAAACTTTTCCTGATTCTAGAAACTTTTTCTTCGGTCCTCAATCAAAAGTCCTAAATTTTATTTTATAAATACATTTTATTTTATAAATACATTTTATTTTATAGATACATTTTATTTTATGAATACATTTTATTTTATAGATACATTTTATTTTATAGATACATTTTATTTTATGAATACATTTTATTTTATAAATACATTTTATTTTATAGATTTATTTTATAGATACATTTTATTTTATGAATACATTTTATTTAATGGATACATTTTATTTAATGGATACATTTTATTTTATAGATACATTTTATTTAATGAATACATTTTATTTTATAGATACATTTTATTTTATAGATACATTTTATTTTATAAATACATTTTATTTAATGAATACATTTTATTTTATAGATACATTTTATTTTATAGATACATTTTATTTTATAGATACATTTTATTTTATAAATACATTTTAAAGCTGTGAACTTTTTAGTTTTTGTTTCTCTGTGAAAACTTCAGTTGCGTTTGGTGACGACGGCGCTCAGAGCCACTGAAAACACAACTTTTTGAAAACGCTCAAACTCAATTCAGTCGAGGCAAAAGTAAGAAGCGACACACACACACACACACACACACACACACACACACACACACACACACACACACACACACACACACACACGCACCAGTGCACTTTCAAAAAGTTGTCTTTACTGTCTCTGAGCACCGTCGTCTATAAACAGACAGAGCGTCGTGTTTTTGACTTGTTGCCGTGTCCTGAGCTGGTTTCCATGGTTACGCAGGCGCAGCACTTCAAGCAGACGTCCCAGAAGGTGGCGCGCGCCTACTGGTGGAAGAACGTGAAGCTGGTGGTGGTGATCGTGGTGGTGGTGGTGGTCATCATCCTCATCATCGTCCTGCTGGCCACCGGAGTCATCCCCACCAGCTCACCGCTGCCCCCGGTGGTCAACCCCACCTCCAAACCCTGAAAACGACCCCACCGAACAGTCGCAACTCGCCACAAACAACCTGCAGTGACGCCGAGACGCCGTCGTCCACGACTCCCAGGATTGTTTTTGGTTTCAGGCACTTTATCTACAGACTCCTGCAGCTCTTCTTCTTCTTCTTCTTCTTCTGCCTCCTCCTCCTCTTCTTCTTCTTCTTCTTTTCCACGTCACGGTTCTTCTCAGCAGCAAACAGGAAGTGAGTCTAACGATTGTCGATGTAAAGAAATAATCAGTTTCTTTATTTCAAGGTCAAGTTGGTTTTTTTTTTGTGGAGTTTAAAACTGCACTTCTTTCCCTTTTTATTCTTTCTTCCTTTTTTGTTTCCCTCTTTTTTTCCTTTTTTTCTTTTTCCCTGTTTTTTATAGTTTTCCTTTTTTTTTTTTTTTTTTCCTCATCCCTTTTTTTCCTTTTTTCTTTTTCTTTTCTTTTTTCCTCTTTTCCCTTTTTTGTTTCCATTTTTTTCTTAAATTTTTTTTTTCCTTTTATCCTTTTTTCTTCTTCCTTTCTATTATTTTTTTTCTTTTCCTTCCTATTTTGACACCAAACGATCTAAAGAAACGACGTCTAAAAGGAATCGGGCTTCACACTTCGACTACTTTGTGAGAAAAAAAACAAAGAAAGTTTTAATGATTGTTGAGAGGTTGAAATGTGTCTGTCGATTTTGTATGTTTACGTTTGTGTCCTTTAAAGCGCCTCTAGTGTCTCTATATGAATCTACGTATTAAATTATTTTACGCACAGAGAAACATCTGTTACTGGAAAACAATCGAATGTTAAATTGAACTTTGGCCAATAAACCTGTTCACACACTTCTCCTCTCTCCTGCTGCTGGAATATTAATATTAATAGTACTAATGGTAATAATAGTAATACTGGTGTGTCGTCTTCTTCCTGCTGTTACAGTCGGTTCAGCTTCAAAGAGCCAAAATGCTTCTGGTGTAAATAGTCTAAAAACGTTCTGGTTTCCCCGTGAATAAAAGTGTCTTGTTCTCTAGATGCACGTAATTTATGTCTTTTGTTAACGTCGGGTCACGAGGAGTTTGTGTGTAAAAGTTTAATCCAGACTGATTGTTAATCTCTTTTCTAGATGAAGGTATGAAATGATGAGCAGCGCCGGAACAAATTCCTCATTGTTGTTTGTTGTTCTGTTTTTATTGACTCGCCTCTGGGATGCAGTAGTTTCACGTTTTTTCCGTAGTTTCTGAACTCCTCGCTCTCGTGGGCTGAATGTTCTGCCTCCCGGTGACTTTTGGTATTTAAGGGTTTTAATGATCTTAACTTGAAATAAATATTTACCAGTGCAGCGTGTGGTTGTTTGTGTTTACTGCCACCAGGGGGCAGCACAGTGTCTGCCTCATGATGGCGCCAGACTCCTGTTGATTTTCACAAAGTTTCACATGAACAAACAGTAATAAAGTTGAATTGGACTCCATCACAACATTCCATGAAGCCGGGCTCGAGGTTTCTCCTCATCCACTTTTAATTAATCTCACTTTTTCCTTTTGACAGATTCTGTTTTGACACTCATGCAACTTATTTTCCACAATCAAAAGTATTTTATTCTTCAGCAGTACAAACCCATATGTAAATATAGTACATCCAACACAAGGATATTTCAATTAAGTAATAGGTTGAACTCAAGTAACCATTTTATAGTATTTTATTCCAACTCAATGTTTGCTCATTATGTTCCTAAATGTTATTTTAAATCAACACATTCTACATATATAACGTACTACATTATTACTCTTAAGTCATAGTACATTCAAGCTGTTTTACGCTCAAATGAATAACTAAATATATATATATATATATATATATATATATATATATATATATATAATCAGAATCAAGCTTTTAAATTCAACTAAATGAAGTAAAAATCAATATTCATCAAACATCACTGAGAAGCTGCTGGCTTGGGTGAAGCACCGATTGATGGATTGATTGATTGATTGATTGATTGGCCACATGATCAGCTGCTGGGTCTCTCTGTCCTCCAGCACTAGTTTGCAATCAGTGATCTAATTAAACAATGAGGTGGTTTTGACTTCACACAGTATTGTGTTTTAAAGAAAATATACTTTTTAAATGAATGGCACTTTTTCCAAATGTGTTTTTATTGCGTTTTCAGCATTACAGTCTCATCGAGGTACTGTACATGTAAACACAGTTTTGTTTTTCTAACATGAGAACATCTTAAACAACATTCCCCTCAAAACACTTATAGAAGAAGACAATTAGGAAAATGACCAAAACTGATAATAGACAGACGGACGAGGAAACAAAAATTAAGTAAATTTTTTTTTGTTTTTTTTGTTTTATTTCCGGAGAAGAAAAAGTAAAATAGTTGAAGGAAAAAGAAAAGAAAAAATTAAGAAGAACGCGGAAAAAGAAGAAAAAATATAAGGAAGAAAAACTGGAAAAAATTGGAGAAAAAGAAAAAAGGAGAAAAAAGAATAAACAAATGATGACAAAGGACAAATAAGTAAAAAATATATAAAAAAAAGACATTAGCCACAATCAAATAGTATGAATATTGTTGTACATATAATGTCCAGAGGAACTGAAGAAGTCGCTGGTTTGCATTTCCTGTCATCACCAGCAGAGGGCGGCCTCCTCGCTCTTTAACTTTCACCTGCAGTGGCTGTAAAGTGCCGGCAGAGGGCGCCACAGCACCAAGAAGTCACAAGAGCAGAGGCCTTCCACACAGGAGAACAAGCCTGGTTCTGAAATGTCACCAATACGAAATAACGTGTTCAGAGATCAGATTAGACTTTTCCTCGTCTGAGCTGCAATGAGTGGAAAAGTGTCGCCGCCTCGTGTGACCCCGCCTCCTGTGACCCCGCCTCCTGTGACCCCGCCTCCTGTGGAAAAATGTGACTGTATTGATTGGAACGCCACGGTGACGGGTTGGCGGTCTCCTCCGACCTCGATGGATCCGGGCTGCAGAACTTTCCGACCTGCCTGCAGCCAGGATCCATATCACATGAGAGCAGCGGGGAGGAGCGGGAACGCCGAGCGTGCGAAGCAGAGGTCACCACACAGCTGGGGGGGGGGGGGGGGGGGGGGGGGGGGGCACAGTTTCCATGGAGACGGAGACGGAGTGTTTTCGTAAAGTTCCACTTTGGGAATGAAAAAGTTGTGTTTTCAGTGTAAACAAACTCCCAAAATGCAACAAAACATCCCTGTTTTCACCTGAAAAGGTTGTCATGGTAACGGGGGGACCAAGTCGTCCAAGGCTTTTAAACACTGACTGCAATACCATCATCCACCTCTAACATCAGATTATAGAGCATCTTCCTCCTCTAACATCCAGACAATAGAGCATCTTCCTCCTCTAACATCAGATTATAGAGCATCTTCCTCCTCTAACATCCAGACAATAGAGCATCTTCCTCCTCTAACATCCAGATTATAGAGCATCTTCCTCCTCTAACATCAGATTATAGAGCATCTTCCTCCTCTAACATCCAGACAATAGAGGATCTTCCTCCTCTAACATCCAGATTATAGAGCATCTTCCTCCTCTAACATCAGATTATAGAACATCTCATTCCTCTAACATCCAGACAATAGAGCATCTTCCTCCTCTAACATCAGGTTATAGAGCATCTTCCTCCTCTAACATCCAGACAATAGAGCATCTTCCTCCTCTAACATCAGATTATAGAACATCTCATTCCTCTAACATCCAGACAATAGAGCATCTTCCTCCTCTAACATCCAGACAATAGAGCATCTTCCTCCTCTAACATCAGATTATAAAGCATCTTCCTCCTCTAACATCCAAATTATAGAGCTTCTTCCTCCCCTAACATCAGATTATAGAGCACCCTCCTCCCCTAACATCCAGATTATAGAGCATCTTCATCCTCTAACATCGGATTATAGAACACCTTCCTCCTCTAACATCAGATTATAGAGCATCTTCCTCATTTTAACATCCAGATTATAGAGCATCTTCCTCCTCTAACATCAGATTATAGAACATCTTCCTCCTCTAACATCAGATTATAGAGCACCCTCCCCCTCTAACATCAGATTATAGAGCATCTTCCCCCTCTAACATCCAGGTAATAGAGCATCCTCCTCCTCTAACATCAGATTATAGAGCTCCCCCCTCCTCTAACATCAGATTATAGAGCATCTTCCTCCTCTAACATCAGATTATAGAGCATCTTCCTGGTAGTTTTCTCATCTCATCGCAGCTTTTCCTCCTCGACCAGCTGCGAGTCGTCCAATCATCCAGAGTGGTCGGGGCCTTTAATCTGCCACTGCTGGTTTACATTTTCTATCTTCTCTTGAAAAACGATCTGTGACGGAGCAACAAGTAAAATCCAACAGTTACGAAGTAAAATAATCTGTATATGTATTGTTTTGTTTGTTTGTTTGTTCTTTATCGTAGAGGGAATCTGACGGCGGCTGTAGTTGTAAGTCATTTATGTTCATGTCATCAGAGAAAGTAAAGCTGCTCTGGATGGCTGAGCGACCAACAACAACAACAGTGAGGACTTTGTGTACTCTGCACTGGAGTACTCTGTACTGGAGTACTCTGTACAGGGGTAAACAACAAGAGCGAGTACTAGACGAAGAGCGGCGAGCATCCATCTCTTAGTGTTGCTCGTCCTGTCGGCCGGCGCTGTAAACTCCTCGGCTCGCCGATGTCAGAGCGACGCTCCACACATGGTCGGGTATTTATCGGTGCCGCGTGCCGACGAAGAAGATGATGATGAGGATGGGGATGATGAGGATGATGATGAAGATGATGATGAAGATGATGCTGTGCTTTCTACAGCTGATTCTGGCCGAACCGAGGCTGTCAAGCTAAAAGCCACAGAGAGAGGAGTGACTGCTGACCTAATTCACAGTCACACACACACACACTCACACACACACCACACACACACACACACACACACCACACACACACCACACACACACACACACACACTCACACACACACACACACACACACACACACACACACACACACACACGAGGCGTTTCACGTGAGGTCGATGAGGCTCGAGGGTGAGATGAGAGCTTTAGACTGCTCTCTTGATCGGCTCTCTCTCTCTCTCTCTCGTCCTCTCTCTCTCCTCTCGCTCGGTCCCTTCTCTCTCTCTTCCTCTCTCTCTTCTCTCTCTTCCTCTCGCGATAACTCTCCTCTTCCTCTTCATCTCTCTCTCTCTCCCTCTCTCTCTCTCTGTCTCTCTCTCTCTCCTCTCTCTCTCTCTCTCTCTCTCTCTCTCTCCCCTCCTCTCTCTCCCTCTCTTCCTCTCTCTCTCTCTTCCTCTCTCTCTCTTCCTCTCTCTCTCTCTCTCTCTCTCTGTCTCTCTCTGTCTCTCTCTCTTCCTCTCTCTCTCTCTCTCTCTCTTCCTCTCTCTCTCTCTCCCTCTCTCTCTCTCTCTCTCTCTCTCTCTCTCCTCTCTCCCCCCCCCCCCCCCCCCCCTCCCTCACAGTAGAAGGAACCGGTTCAGGCTGGTTCCTCTGCAGCAGCTCAGCTTCTCGGTTCCTCTTGTTCTCCTGATTCTCCTCAGCAATACTGCATTCAGACCTTTAGCAGTATTAGCTTTACTACTACTACTGGTACTACTATTAGTACTACTGTTACTACTACTGCTTCTACTTCTATTACTACTACGACTTTTATTAGTACTGGTACTACTATGACTATGACTGTTACTGTTTCTACTACTGTTACTTCTGTTACTACTACTGCTACTGCTGTTATTACTACTACTACTACAACTATTACTAGTAGTACATTTATTACTACTACTACTACTACAACTATTACTAGTAGTACATTTATTCCTACTCCTATTACCATTACTACGACCGCTACTACTGTTACTACGATTATTACTACTGTTACTACTATTACGACTACTGTTACTTCTGTTACTACAACTATCACTACTGCTAGTGTTATTACTACTCCTATTACCATAACTACTACTGCTACTACTACTACTACCGTTACTATGAGCGTTACTACCACTACTATTACGACTACTAATGAATAATATTAGTGATGTATTTTATGTATTTATTTTAAAGGCGCGATAAAAACACTAATATCCAATAAACACTTTGTATCATTTGTTTCAATTCAAGCTTCAATTAAAAACGTCTAATACTTCAAATGAGGGAAACAATAATTCCAAACGCAGTAAAGAGTTGAGGCGTGTGAAGCGGCGGCCAGTAAAGTCAGACGGTCGCGGTGGAGTCGATCCTCTGAGCAGCTGCTTTAGTTTGTACTTTTACTTCCCCGGTTTCGCTCCCGTCCAATAAAACGTCTAATGACGGTAAACCAGAGGCGCTCGACTTCGCATAAGTGGTGTTTTCCCTTCTGTCTCGCCAGACGTCTCATCGTGTGAAGAGATGAGTCATGTTCATGGTTTCCATGTGTCTGCTTCGGGATTAGAGTCGTGGCGGCGGCTCGGCCTGACAGATGCATTGTGGGAAATTCTGCTGGAGTTCCAGGTCTGTTACCTCTGCAGCGCCGCTCGGTCTCCCCTGTGACTCGGAGCCACTGAAATCGCGACTTTAGGAAAACGGCCCCCGAGGTGGAACTTTTCAAAAAATACTCGGGCTCTGTTTCCTTGGAAACGGGGGGGGGGGGGGGGCTTTTTCGAAACATTGCCACTGTGCATGAACACAGCGGCCGTCGTCCGTCCAAACAAATGTCAGTGTGCCCCCATTGTTAACGTGTTTAGCGTCGTGTTGTCGTCGACATCGTTTTCCGTGTTTCTGCCGCTTCCATGTAACTCATAGACATCGCTGTCAAAACGCTGCTGCCTAAACGTGAAACTTTTCTGAAACAACGCGTTTTCATTTGAAAAAGTTTTCTTTGTTCAGGTTTGTAATTTATTTTAAATTAGATTAACGCTGCAGCATCAGAAGCTGATTCGGGTTTTCATTCTTCATATATGTTTATATGTGAGGCGCACGAACAAATAACAGCAACAACTAGATGGAACTTAAAGCCTGTAAACTACGGTAACTAGAGCTACACTCGGTAGAGCGCAGACCTTCGCCAACGCCACATTTGTTTGAGGAACCGCGTTAGCATCACTGGCATGATAGCATGTTAGCTCATATCGATGCTAACTAGCCTGTCAGGTCGCTACATCACTGTGAAACACTGAGCAGGGAGCGTCTCCGTGGCAACAGATGCTGATCTCCTTTGATATATGTGAGCTGCCTCATAGAGATCAAAGGAGATCAGCATCTGTTGCCACGGAGACGCTCCTTACATCACTGTGAAACACTGAGCAGGGAGCGTCTCCGTGGCAACCGATGCTGATCTCCTTTGATCTCTATGAGGTGCCTCTCTCATCCGCTTTGTTTGGGAACATTTCGTTTCTCAGTTTTTGGGGATTCTTTTCCGAAACGATTTACCGTTAACATTCTAAAATCTAATGGAGTCGTCCTCGGATGATGAGTGAGTAGTTTTTGTGAAAAGTTGGTAAAATGCACACAAACAAACCAAAAATCAATTAATCAATAAATAAATCAATAAATACAAGAAGCCAAAAACATAAAGTTCTTGGCCAACTTTCATTGGCAAATTAACCGTAATACATTCATAAAGCATCTAATATAACAGTTTACTCAGGACAGATGTTTCTCCGTCAGAGCCTCTGTCCCCCCCCCTCCCACATCCCCCCCCACGAGTTAAAGAAGGAGCAGTGATGAGTTTGGACTTTCCTTCAACCAGAGAGAGACAATCGGACAGGACAGGCGTACAGTCGGCGGGACGCTCGCTATCAAAGGACGCTTCCTCTGCGGCTCATGGCGACTCGCTGGTGGCTTCAGACTCTGAGTGTTGGTCTCTCTGAAGTGACCTTGCCCCCCCGCCGGCGGGAACAATGGACCTGCCGCCGACCGGCTCCAGCACTTTCCTTCACCTGGCGCCGAACCAACAGCTATAAATTCATACGGTCAGCACATCGGCGCGTCTCCCGTCCGGCTGTCAACGCGCTGCAGCGGACGAGGGTGGACTGACGTGACGAGTCAGCAGATTCCAACTGAATTAGTCCTAAAAGTTGGAGAAAGTAGAGCTATAAAGGTAGATTTGGACCGACTTGTCTGTTCGCTCACAAACTAATAATAATAATAATAATACATTTTATTTATAGCGCACTTTACTTTTAAACAATCTCAAAGTGCTACAGAGGAGAGAAAAATTCAAAAGAAGTTCAAGGAAAGAAAAACAGTTAAAGTCTGAAAGAAACACAATTAAGAGAAAGCTTTTCTTTTTTCTTTTAAAAAGGATAGAATATGTCAGGACACAAGTATTTAGAGATTATGATTGGATTGGGGATCTTTGAAAGATAAGCTTCCATTTTGTGAGTCATATTATAGAATGGACTTAGCGACATTTTAAATTGTGTGAATTTCTGTTTTGCTTCAAAAAAACATTGAAATGTAATAGAATCTTTTTTATTTTAGTTATGTCTCTTCTTTTGCATTACTTCTGTTATATATTATTATTTGTGTTTTTTTTTTCCCGTGTATCACTGGTGTTCTGGGTAACTTTATGGATCAGCTACAGAAACTGTAAAAAACCCCAAAAAGAGACGACCGAGGCCCCGTTTACACAACATTTTCAAGCGGAAACAGAAAACTACGCTCTGACTCTGTGTAATTGGTGGAAAACGGAAGTTTTTGAAAACGATCCGCCTCTGTTGTTATGGTAACGGGGGTAAAATGCAATTTTGTTTTTGAAAAAGCTTTGACTCCTGCTGCAGGTAAACGGAGGGAAACACAACTTTTTTGAGAACGCTCGGGCTTCGTCGCTGTGCAAATGGTGGAAAAAACAACTTTTTGAAAACGTTTCAACTGTGTCTCCATGGTAACAGTGGAAACTGCAACTTTTGAAAACGGGCTCTGTGTAGAGGACAGCTGTAAGTTCTTCTGCACATGCTCAGTGGCTGGCCAATCAGAAGCTTAGAGTCACTGAAAAAAGAACTTCTCGAGGTAGAACTTTTTGAAAACGCTCTGACTCCGTTTCCGTGGAAACAGCAGGAACCATTCTAAGTAGAGCCAATCAGAACAGTGCTCCCTCCGTGGTGTCATGACTCCCAGTACATATCCTCCTGGGACTTGGTGCTTTTATTTTGACAGTCACCGTAATAACAATGGGGATGTCGGTGTTCTCCCATCGTTCACGTTTATTGTTCTCGGTCGCATGTGCGTGTGGTTTTATTACAAAAACTAACAACAGCACCGATAGTGATCCAACGTTTTCTGGCTTTCTGCTGTTTCAACGTTGTTTTGTAAACGGGAACATTTTCTGAAACAACAAAGGCAAAAACAACGTGTGAGACGTCATGATAGGAGGATCTGAGTCAGAGCAGCTCCACAGCTGCGTGGTTCCGTTCAGTCTGATATCACTTTTCACCGTAGCTCAAACTACTGCAGACGTTCATGCAGGTTCTTGTAGAATCACGTTTTCTTTCCGTGCGGACGGCTGTCAAATCACTGAACCCCTCCCTGGGTATTGCTGCTGATCTGCCTGATCTACAGTCGCTGGCGTCCAAAGCTCCCCCCCCCCCCCCCCCCCCGTCTGTGGGATGTGCTGAAAGAAAAGAAGAACCTAGAGATAATAAGCCTTCCTTCTAACCTCCAGGACTCGCTGCTCACGTCTTGGCCACAGATGCCAGATGCAGTGGCGTCAAACTCAGGAAGTGGTCGCCAAACTGTGGCCCGCTGCTACATTAGAATGAGATTTAGTGACGCAAGACGCTCCACCTCCACTGAGGGTCGTAGATACTTGTGTGTATTTGATAAAAAAGGATTTCTCAGGTTAATGCCTCAGATCATTCTCGGTTCGATTTCCCTGCACCTACATAATATCATGACAGTGGTCGTAATGTAAAGGCTGACGGTGGTATTTATAACCGGCTACACACTCTGACCTTTCCCAGTTTACTCCGACTCGCCCGTAGAGACGCTTCCTGGCTGTGCTGAAACAGGAAGTTACTGTATATCAAACACGCTGAGTCACCGCCTGGTTAACTGAACAGCGCCCCCACCCCCACCCCCACCCCCACCCCCACCCCCACCCGTTTGCTTTGTTGTCCTGCACCGTGTGGTCATGGAGACGGTCGAGGAGTTGAGCCGTCAGTGGCGTCCAGAGTTCCTTCGCTGAGGAGGTGAATGGTGAACGGTGCTGCCCTGCCCCGGCTGAGTAATGATGAACATAAGTGTGTGTGTGTGTGTGTGTGTGTGTGTGTGTGTGTGTGTGTGTGTGTGTGTTGTAGCCGTTCTGCCCTCCGGGGGGGTATTTGAGCTTTGAACTGAGCTCACATGAGGGTCCCCCCCGCTCCACAACCACAATTGTTCTCATGTGTTGAGAGGAGCTGTATTATTATGGAGCGGTATCATTAGACCAGAGCACACCAGGCACTTCCAGTGGAATGCCGTCCACTTAGTGCTGCACCTCCATAAAACCCCTGCTGCACCGGACGGATTTATCTTTCTTTCTTTGTTTGTTTGTTTGTTTGTTTGTTCTAATCCATCCAGCTTCAACGAGTTAGGATTTTAGCGAGGGGGAGTCAGTCGGCACAGGGTGAACGGCCGGTCACGTCCTGGACGAGTTGCCTGACCCGTCACCCCGACACATAATCACCCAGGCTCCGTTTACACAAGAACTTTTCAAATTAAAAGACTTCATATTGGGCAGCCTGAACTTGTCATGTATTTGGCTGCATTGATGTATTGATTTATTTATTACATTCACCAATGAAGGATCTCTCTCTCTCTCTCTCTCTCGCTCTCTCTCTCTCTCTCTCTCTTTCTTTCGCCAATGAAAGTTGGGCGACCAACAAAGCATTGATATGAGGAACAATAGCAATAAAACCAGCAGATGGCGGTAATGCAACGTTCACAGCTGCAAACTGCCGTTAAGCCCAGAAGAAGAAGAAGAAGAAGAAGAAGAAGAAGAAGAAGAAGAAGAAGACCAACAAAGAGAAGGTAATGTGTTAGTTTGTGTATTTATTTAATTAATTGGTTTGTCTGTATGTATTTTACCAACTTTTCACAAAAACTACCCACCCGAATGACATGAAATTTTCAGAGATGATTCATCTTTATCCCAGGATGGTTCCATTAAATATTGAGAGCGTTTGGGTCAAAGGTCAAGGTCGAGGTCATGCAGCGGTCAGTTGTAATCCGACTGATGTCAGATCAAGGCGGAAATGTTCCGTTTTAATTCCATATCCTCTGATATGTCACATGATACAGTGACTTCATTACCCTGGTTACCGGTTGGGGGTCAAAGGTCAGGGAGGGGGTCACACAGAAATTGTAAGATGTGTACATCAGTGTCAAACAGTGACAACATGAAGCGAGTGTTGTGGTGGATCAAACAACCTTGTAATCGGTTTCCATGGTGACAAATGTGGCGTTGATGAAGGTCTGCGCTCTACCCTAACCGCTCTAAGTTGCATGTAAGTGATCAGACTCGGTCTGTGTTTTATGTCTATGTCTTTTCTATGTTTCGGTTCATCGATTTACGTGTTGGATCTCTGCAGATGTGGTTTGATTGGGATTCCTCGCCGTTTGTTGAAAGGTGAACGCTGCCATTTAAATTCCAGACAAGCACACGAGACGTCCCGGGGAGCTGGTCTCCGTCCAACCTCAAAGTGTGGTTGGTGCACAAACCAAAGACACGGACTAAATGAGAGGATATTACAAGCAAGGCAAATAAATTTGTGGGTATCTGGTGCCAGTTTTTCTTTTTAATGTCTCATGCATTTTTATGAGCTGTCAGCTGGTAAAACACGGCACACAGTACAGTTGTGGCGGTATTGTCACATAACAGACCATCTGAAAGCGTTTTACTCTGACGGTTTGAGGAGGTGAAATATTGTGTGTGAATGCAAACCAGACGGAACGAGGTGCATAATTACTTTTAGACCCGGGAACACACGTGTAGTACGTCCCGTCAGGGTTTTGTAAATCCAATTTTTGTGATCAAAAATTGGATGGACGTTAAACATTGATCGTGCTTGAAAATATTCAAAAGGTCTTCAGTTTTCAAAGGTCCCATATTTTGTAAAATTCACTTTGTAATGGTTTCGAGAAGTGAAGAAAGTCTGTCACCTCCTTTACTTGCTCTAATATTTTGTGAAAATGGGCTTCAAACAGGCGATTCAAAGATTTCCCCTTCATGACATCACGAGGGGAACTAACCCCTCCCTCTAGTAGTGGAGCTCTGCCTCGTTGAAATACTGAATAAATTCAGTTTATTATGACAAAACCTAACAGTTAGCAGGAGAGAGCATTAGTCTGTAACACGTACGACCAAACGTACGTGTAAAGTAAAATATTCAGACACAATATTTTAACTCTCCATCTTCAGGAGCTTCTCCTTCTGGGTCACATTCTGGTTGAGCGACGGCGTTTATACGAGTCATAACAATAATTCCACCTTAAACATCAGCGCGTTGTTTCGGTGTTTCGGATTAACTGGTTCCCCTGTTAAATGGTGACCGTCTTCCTTTGGCGTCCATCGTTGCTGCTACGAACAGCAGATGTCAAAATGAGACTCACAAAAAGGTAACGACACTTGGAACCTTCACTGTAAAGGTTGTTAAACGGCGTTCGTCAGGACAAATACGGATTTCTGTCGGTTTTTTAACGTCTGTTATCAGCAGCAACAAGAGACACTGAAGGGTCACCAGTTAACAGGGAAACCACTTCATGTGAAACACCGGGAAGCTATTCTCCCCGAGACAGACCTGGAGTCAGAAACAGCCTGTTCTCAGTAGACCCACTAGAGGGACTTTTACACTGAAGTCAGATTTGGGGGAAAAACACTTTGAACAGAATGTTGTTGGACGTCTGACACCGACGTGAAAAACTGTATAATATGGGACTTTTAGGGCATCAATCATGAGATGATCCATAGAGAACCGCCCCCGTGAGGCCGATCCAAGGTGTGAACTGGAGTCACCCAGTGGAGGAGTGACTCCAGTCGCTCGCTCTCCTTGGCCACCCGCTGGACCGCTGAACTTAATATGATCCACCTGATCCGGTGGGGCCTGGCTGGATGTACAGTTCCTCCACCCTGACCGGGGAGGACTGCCATACAGATGCACGGTGCGGCTCGGGCCTCGGGGCCCCGCGGTGCAGCCAGCCGTGAAGCCGGCCTCGACCGGATTGAGCCGGTTTCAGCGCGCTGGCAGTGCCTTGCATTGGCCGGGCCTGGATGCAGGCTCAAGTCATTTAATCTGCAGCGCCGGCCGGCACCCTGGAGGGCGGGAGGAGCGCGGGAGGAAAGAGGAAACATGAACTGGGCTTCGCGTGCGACTGTTACCGCCGGCTCTATTGTGGCGGCGACGCTGCTCGCCCCGGCAGGTTGTGAAACTCGAGTTGAAGATTAAAAGAAAAGCTGCCGACGGCTCCGGAGGCTCTGTGCAGGTTTCAGGAGATGGAGCTCGTTTTGGACGGAATGAAAGAGACATTAAAAAAAAAACCAAACAAAAGCAAAAGGTTGAGCTCTTTACGAGGCAGCTGTGTAACTCAGCCTTTACGTTCAATTAAATGTGTTTTACCATTTTGCCCTTTTCTGGGAAATCCGACACTAATTAGCCTTTTGTTATTCCGAGCTTCTATTTACCATAATTGGCTTCTTTTTTTTCTTTTTTCTTTTTTTTTTTACAGCCTTAACGGGACCCCCTGCTGGTGAAAAGTGCTCTGGGACCACAGCAGATTCCCCAATAATGCCGCCGTTAACAGGAAGTCAAAGTTCACCAGAGGAGGAGGGGGGGGGGGGGGGGGGGGGGGGGGGCTGCGTCCACTTTCCCTGGAACACACACACACACACACACACACACACACACACACACACTTTCCCTCCTTAAATGTCCTTTGCTTCCTGCGTTTGCGTTACATAAGCAGCCTGGCTGTTTGCTGTCGCTGACAGATTCCAGTGAAATCCTGCCGTCAGATATAAACATTCTGCGACTCGGGACCATGAAGCCGGGAGGGGATCATGATTATTTCCTGGTCTGGTTTTACATCCTCCACACCAACGTCTCCCTGTTGTTATGCGTACCTGACCCGAGGATGAGACATTTCCTGTTTACACGACGTTCCGAGTGGAAACGGGTCGTTTTTTGTTTTGCATTTTTTTGTCTCAGAAAAGTTTCACTCGGCGAATGTCCTAAAATGACGTTGGTTCATAGAGAAACGACAGAAACACTGAAAACGACGTAGTTAGAACGCCGGGCCACGAGATGGCGCTATTGGCTGTTTTTTATGGTCAGTAGAGCTCCACCTTCAGTCCTACATCAATCCAACGGCTGCAATGGAACCACCTCCGCTCTCAGTTCTGAGGAATCCGTCCGATCGCGCTCAGGAGAACAACAGACAGGATCTGAGACGTTTACGAAACAACCTGAGATCCTCCAGAGTCCCTGAACCACCAGAGGATTTACAGCGTCCAGATGTCAAGCTGTCCTCTTACGTCACACACTCACCACTTCAATAAACATCCCTGCTTCTTCTATCAAACACAATGTGGAATGAATCCTCGCTGCATGCATGCTGTGATACTAATATCAGTGTAATCTGACTACGTGTGAAAGGCGCCGTCTGATCATAAGATGCTTAGGGGGGCTGCGGCGCAGGTCACGGATTGGAACCCCGCCGCGGTCATGAGACCGTCTCCGTCGTGGTTTTTGAGGAACGTCTCATCTGTCGGGAGGCCGGCGATCCTGGGTTGTATGTTGAGAAAAGCATGTGATCGCAGACTTTAGCAGAACTGAAAACTTCCAACACCCGAACGGTGGAATCAACAGCCGAGAAGAACAACAAACACTTGTTGACTCACGAAGACAGAAGGATTTTTTATTTATTTTATTCCACCTTTACTTTACCAGGTGAGTTAGCACTCGGTCACGAGCGTTCCTTCGCCGACGCCACATTTCTCTGCTGAACCGGGTTAGTGTTGCTAGTGTGTTAGCCGTTAGCTCAGATAGCAACGTGACAGTGGAACACTGAGCGGCACACAGACACACCACTGACAAACCACAGACAAAACACAGACAAACCACAGACAAACCACAGACAAAACACAGACACACCACAGACAAAACACAGACAAACCATAGACAAACCACAGACACACCACAGACACACCATAGACAAACCACAGACACACCACAGACACACCACAGACACACCACAGACACACCATAGACAAACCACAGACACACCACAGACACACCACAGACACACCATAGACAAACCACAGACACACCACAGACACACCACAGACACACCACTGACAAACTACAGACACACCACAGACACACCACAGACAAACTACAGACACACCACAGACACGCCACAGACAAAACACAGACACACCACAGACAAAACACAGACACACAACAGACAAACCACAGACACACAACAGACAAACCACTGACAAACCACAGACACACCACAGACACACCACAGACAAACCACAGACACACCACAGACAAACCACAGACACAACTTGACTTCAGCTGAGTTTAGTAAACGACTTTATCATTAGACTGACCAACACTTCGCTCACAGCTCAGCTACCGAGTCACAGCAACAATCAGGCCCCGTTTCCATGACAACGGTGCTTGGAGCCACTGAACATGCAACTTTTTGAAAACGCTCCAAATTCGTCTGCATTGAAAGATAATTTTTTTTGTCGGACCATCAAATCCATGTATTTCTATTTGAAAGCTGTATTATTAGTAATACTATGACTACTATTATTAATAAAACTCTGACTGTACTGGTGACGAATCCGAGGTGCAGCCTGCCATTGAGCAAATCAGCTTTCAGTCCGCCACGCCTTTGTAGGGGATGGATAGATGATCATTTTACAGAAGGATTTAGAAATATAATAAATTCAGTTGTGTGGACAAACTTGTAGCTTAATAAAATGCAGCAAATTGCTGCGGAATTCAACTTGAGGTTATTATTTTTTTAATTCTGCCTCTTCACAGACACTTCAACCTGGATAAAGTCCAGAATAAATTCTGGTTTCATGATTTGATTTAATGCTTTTAAAAAAAGGGTGAAGTAATTCAAAGCAGGATCGTCAAACATGAGGCCGTGAACCAAAACGCCGACCCGGCCAAACCACCAAACTAACCTGAGATACAGCTGCGCTGTCGGTGCGATAGGCTCAAAGGCACGTTGTCAGGGTGAGTGTGGTCTAAACACCCATAATGCAACAGCTTTAGGAGGAGAGTTTTCACCTTCGATAGCAGAGCTGGCGATTCTTACCTCACAAAACCGGTGGGGGAAAAGAATTATCGTGAGAAAAATATAGTTTTTGTTGACTTATTTTATGAAATTTAGAAAAATGTAATCATGATTTGAAGACAAAGAAAAAGTGATGCAGAGTCGCCCTTTGTTCATAGTGATCAGTTTCCATGTGAGAGGATTAGTTTCCCTCGCCGGGGTAAACCCCGCCACTCTCATATCTGTAAAACCTTCTTCAAACATCAGATTTGATCCAAAGGCTCCTTTGCCACACGATGCAGGATCTTCTGCTTAATAATCGACTTGCTATCGCCTCTGTCAGGTTGGAAATCCTCATTAAATGACTCGCGTCTGGCTACCTGCCGGGTTACGCAACCTTCCTGTTCTTTGGAACGAAATGCCTCCAGCCAGAGGATTTCTCCGGTACGACGGAGGAGCCGACGCCTTTTTACCACAGAAATCTGACTAATGACTGTGGAGACGGATTAATAGACTCGTCCCGGCATATCAACAAAGGTGAGAGGGAGGGGAAACCGCAGAAAGCGCTCCACATAGATAAGATGGAACATTGACCCTTGTTATTCAATCAAGACGACCGGAGCTCCAGTTCTCTTCTTGTCTTGACGCGACGCCTTTATGTAGTTTTTTTATCTGTGACCCATTTCAGACGACATTCGATCTGTGATTATGCAACTCGAGCCAAATGATAAACAAACGACCCACAGAGGAGTAAACTCCTGAGAGCAGCGCCCCCTGCAGGGAAGCGGCTGACCGGACCTTTGAGCCCCGTTAAATTTAGTGCCGTCTTTTGTCATGATGAGAGCGGGGTCGGCGGCTCAAGGCCACGTTTCCTTAAGCTCATTGTGCCTGGAGCCTCGGGGACGACTTTAGGGTCATAAATATGCTGCCCCCCCCCCCCCCCCCACCGCCCTTCTTCTTCTTGGCTAAAAGTGCAGCGACATTGTCTGCCTCCAGTCATAACTGTCATGCCAGCTCCAGACGAGGCCAGGTATCCTGTGGCGACGCAGTTGTTGAGAAAACGAAGCCGCCGGCGAGGCTCTGGCTATTGTTGCACTTCAGAGCCGCGCTGCTCTGCTTTATTGTTCCGACTCAGCAAAACAAAGTCGCTGCCACATGCCGGGCATACCATGCAACGAGCTGGACCCTGCAGGGAGGACAAAACGCTCCCCGAGCCGCCGTTCACCTTATAAGGCCCTTGGTGGTGGTGGTGGTGGTGGTGGTGGTGTTGGGGGGGCGTGAGGCTGACACTTGCTGTTGTTTATCAGGAAGAGCTCGGGGAGGGGGGGGGGGGGGGGGCGGGGAACGCCTCGCGGGCTTATCAGCGCAGGTCAGCCACAGCTGCTCGGGGTCGCCACCACCAGTAAACACAACTCAATAACCCTCCAAACATTTTCAGCTCCGCCACCGCTGACTGGAAGGAGGAAAGATCTAATCTGCTCTGGAGCAATTTTGGGAGCAAAGAAAGAAAAAAAACACACCGTTTAAGTTGATTACAGAGTGAATGAATGTTGCTTTTTAAACGTTAGAGACCACACCGACAGTTTTATTTAGCTTGTCCACTTTTATGTAAACTTCCAGTCAGTCCGTTCTAATAACAACGTGGTGAAAACGAATGACTGGGTTCTACCGAGAAAATCCCTCCGTCGTCACACACTGATGCACAAAGGCCACGTCTGTACGAAGCTTCAAGGTTATTTAAATGGAGAATATATATTAAAATATATGTACATTTACGAGCTGCTTTGGTTCTAATTTTCTACATCAGGAAGGTTTAATCTGGATTAAAATAGTAAAATAGTGCAATAATAACCTTTAAATTTAGACTTTAAAGTTTGTATTCGATGAGGGTAAGGGTAGCAGGAAACAGGTTTAGGCTTTGTCCTACTCCTATTTGGATATGGTTTGGCATTATTTATTTAATTACTTATATTTGGCGTTACTTTGCTTTGTTACGTTTATTTGTTTTGTGTTTTTTTTTTAATTTAATTTTGTTGTTATTGTTTTGAATAATCTCATTTGTGCCGACATGTCCAAAATAACCTTTTCAATCACATTGAGATGGAGCAGAGTCCGAGTGAGGAAAGTGTCAGTGTTTTGCGAAATCTCAACATTAAGACAATTTTAGGCTCCGTTTCCATGACAACAGTTCAAGCGTAAATGCATTGTTTTTACATTTTTGTTTCAGGAAAGTTTGCGTTTGCACTGCATATATATATATATATAAATAGTCAAACTGTAAAACAAATATGGAAGCCATAAACATACATTACATGAATAGATATTTCTTAAATACTTGACCTAAACTGTATAAAAGTCATGCTGATTAAATTACATGACTATTAGAAAATTAGTCGAGTCGTCAGGTACCAGCTAGTCGTAGTCGACTATTATTGACTACTGGTCCCAACCCTGTAGTAGAAACATTTCTTTGTCGACATGAAACGTTTCTGAAGCAAAAAAGCAAAAATTATGTGTTTTTACGATATCGTCCACCGAGTGTATTTTGAATGACGATAGGATCAGTCCATCTAGTTGAATTAGATACGTGTTATGTGTATATTTTGTGTATACCTGCATATACATTAATTTGTGTAAAAGTATTTAGATAAAATATAGATTTGTGTGTGTACTTTTCCCACCCTGCACTTTAAATGTCTGCATGTTGTGTTCAATAAAAACATTGAACTTTTATATAAGTATTTAATTCAAACAGACTGTTTGTCTGTTGTGATTTAGCTGAAGATCAGAACATTTTTTTGGGGCCAATTTATGCAGAAATCCAACTAATCCCAAAAACTTTACATGCTTTTTCTTAAAATTTTATATTTGAATTCAAACATAAATTATTTTTGTATATATCTGTATGTTTTTGACACGTCTAAAATGAATTAATTAAAAAAAGAGCTTTGCATTTGCAGGTTTACTTCGTAAGAAAGGGACACAGTTGCAAGTGCATGCATTGCTTTTTTTTTTTTTTTTAAAACACGTTATGTCGCAACGAAAGTTGTTAATTCGTGTTTTTTGTTGCTTCACGTGTGCAGAAGTGATATTTCTGCAGGTTTGGTTTCATCAGCTCGCGCAGAGGCGGCGCTTCTCTCTGCTTCACGACTGCTGATGTCACGGCGTGAAGAGAATCCCGGCACAGACCGGCCCACTCCGGCTGCATAAATACGCACGGGCTCCTCTGGCACTGCGCACAATCGCTCCAAGAGCCGCTCCGGTGAGAACTGTGCGCAGCGAGCGACGCAGCCGCTCCGACTGGAAAGCGCCGCACTTTGGAGGGCAAAGCAACAACAAAGACCAAGACAGAGAAAGAGTGGAGATGTCGTCCTACGTGTCCTCCGAGTGCCGCCGGGTCAGCCCCTCCGTCCACGGCAACAAGTTCGACACCGCGCACCGCAAAAAGGCCGCGGCCAACATCTTCGAGAACGTCAACCAGGACGCGCTGATGAGGCTCTTCCAGAAGACGGGCGACATGAAGGCGGAGGAGCGGGTGAGGAGCATCTTCTCCTACACCCAGGACCCGGAGGAGACGTCCCGCGCGCTCATGGCTCTGAAGCAGCGCAAGAAGGACAAGTTCCTGCAGATCGCCGGGATGCTCCGGCACCTGCTCAAGCTGCGCTGATCCGCCCGCGGCCGGTCCTCTCACCGCCTCTCACCGGCTCCCTGCGTGAGCCGCGCGTGAAAACACTCCCGATGTGACCGGCTCGAGGCCGCCAGACGCGGCCCGGCCGCCCATGCCCTGCCCCGGTCTCCCGGAGGAGCGGCGTCAGGTGCGGGAGGAGAGCGCACGTCCAGCCGGGGCGCGCCCGGAGCGCAGCACGCGACACACACCGAACACACACACGGCAGCTGCTCGCCTCGTGGACGGAGGCGGCAGCACGGAGCTGACTGGGAATAACGAAGGGAATTACGCGTCTTCCCCAAACCTTCCTCCTCCTTTCTTCTCCTCTGACTTGAATCGTGTGGACGCGTGACCGTGAAGCACCTTAAACGCACATCAGCGTGCCGCTGCTGGCGCACAGCTGGCGCACAGCTGCACATCTGACTCGAACAGTGCCGAAGAAACTACATGAATGCCTGTCCTGAACACATGCCTTGTCTTTTTCGAACTCTCATTAGTGGCCACTAATGTGTTATTGTCATGAACAAATGATTTTACATTGAAGATTTCTTCTTCTTCTTCCTTGTTTTGGTTTCAAAATGTTTTTTTAAATAAATTATTTCATTGTATACTGAAAATGAACCTGCTCTTTGTCCTTTTTGATGCTCACATTTCACATGGCTTTGATTTATTAAGATCAGTTGACCTGAGGTTATCGGATCATGTGGTCAAATTATACTTTATTATAGAGAGGTGGATGGATGGGGTTACTAAAATATCTCTCTGAGGGAAATTCAGGTTTTCATCAAAACCCACAGAAAGAAAAGAACAAAGAGGACAAAACACCAGGCCGGTCCGTGGCCAGATTGACACTCATGGTTAAGACACATTCTAATTTTTTTTAATCCACACAAATAAAACCATTCTAATTATAGAAATCGATAGAAACACTAAATGTAATAAAAGTCAATATTTACATATTTCAATTCAGGGGAAACGTGACGGATGTTACAGTGATGCTGATGGGAATCAAGTCGGGGATTAGGAAAAAACAAAATGATGCCAAGATTTGAGAAATAAAGTAATAATGTAGGAGAACATTAATCCAGCGGGATGAGCTCAGTGTTGCTCACAGTCAGGGAAACCCTCCAGTTCAGTCCTAATCACCCCGGCAGGAGGAAGCTGCTGCTGCTGCACAGAGTCTCAGCTTCATATCTTCCAGCTGCATCACTACTTTTACTACGACTGTTTGTAACTGTTGAGTCATGTAATCTGGGATTAGGTCCATTTCTTGGTGAAGGGGGGAACAAAGGAGCGGCTCCTGCTGTGGGCGCAGTCACTCCTTCACTCAGTGAAATGGGAATAGAGTTACTCATGGTGAGGAGGAGGAGGAGGAGGAGGAGGAGGAGGAGGGATGTGGTTAACCTTCATCATCGGGTTTCCCCTATCACACAGCGCCGAGCGCCTCACAGCAGACCGGCCAGATCCAGTTTGGCTCAGGTTGAGTTGACAGGGAGGGTGAAGGGAGGGTGAAGGGAGGGGGAGGGGGGGGAATGGCTTTCTCTGCTCAACGTGTTTGCGTTGGGAGTCTATTTAATCATCCCTGCTCTTCAGATAAGAGCCCGGCTAAGTAGCATTACGGGGTTTTAGGCGTGTGGCGGCTTTTCACTCCTTCACTCTCTGATTTCACCCAAAAGCAGAAGTGACCGTCCATTACTGCGACCCGCTGCGCTCACACCCCGTCCTAAAGCGTGTTCTTTTGGATGAGAGTGTACAGTACTTTATCTTGTTGGTGGTGTGTGTGTGAAGGCTGAGCTGAGACACACACACACACACACACACACACACACACACACACACACACACACACACACACACACACACACACACACACACACACACACACACACACACACACACACACACACACACACACGCACACACACACGCACACACACACGCGCTGGCCTGATAATCTGCTTGCTTTGATACTCCCTCTGCCGGCTCAAACCGGTTCCCTGGCTTGTTGTTTTGCATGACGACATCTGACTGCAGGCGCTTCTCGCATGTGCCGGGAAAAGACGTAGAGCTCGGGGATCAGCCTCTCAGGTGAACCATCGCCTGGGTGACAGACCGCCAGCGTGCTCACGAGCCAGGAGCAAATTCCTCACTGCAGACGGTCAGGTGACCTTTAAAGGCCGCGGGTCTGCAACCGTTACCACCTAAAGAGCCATTTTCAACATTTTACACCAGATAAGATCTATGTAGAGCCGCAAAACATGTTAATACTAGTTCTTGACTTGACTCATATGAAATAAAGAAAACAAACATAGAATACAGACAAAATGTTCTTGGATCTCATGTACATTATAAATAGAAGGTCATCAGCATGTATGAGATGCAGACAAGTCCAACAAAGAGACCAAAGCCAGTTGTTGGTTATTTCCTTCGCCAACCAACAGTGGATGACCAATGTTTATGTTTGTGTCTGCGTGCATTTATTTATATGTTTATATGTATGTATTTGACCAACGTTTTGCAAAAACTACTCACCCAAATCGCATGAAATCCTCAGGGATGATTTGTAATCATCCAAGGACCAGTCGATTAGATTTTGGGACGTTAACAACAAACTGTTTCTGAATAAATCCCCAAGAAACTGTGAAAAAATTTCCCATCAAAGTGGATGAGAGAGGCACCTCATGGAGATCAAAGGAGCTCAGCGTCTGTTGCCATGGAGACGCTCCCTGCTCAGTGTTTCACAGTGATGTAGCTACCTGACAGGCTAGTTAGCATCGATATGAGCTAACGGCTATCATGCCAGCGATGCTAACCCTACTGCGCTCTACCGAGTGTAGCTCTAGTGTTTTTTGTTGTGATGTTGTTGTTTTTTTTTTTGTGTAAATCTAAACATTTCCATCACGCATACTCTACACCACAACAAAGAAAAACTGTAATATTTCAATTTAAAAGTAACTATGTCAGTATTCCAGATGAAACTGTGGCTCCTGAACCAAAACGTGTTTGACTCTGCTGATTTGAAGCGTCCATTATAGATGCATGAAACTTTCAACAAGTGTTTGATGGCAACTTTACAAGTCTAAAAAAAAAGAAGATTCATACTTGGGTCGCAGAAAAATGTGGTCAAATGAAAAGACTTTAAAATATTATAATAATATAATATGATAATAATATTCCGTCTGACCCACGTCACTTATATCATTGGACTTGTTGTGAAACGAGGCGACGCAGACGTCACTGAAACGCGTCCCGTCATCCTCTTGAGTAGAAAACAGAAGACAGAAGATATTCTGGACGCATTTTAACAAGACAACAATGAGAAGATGACAGATGTTTTGTTGTTGCCGCCCACATTTCAAGCTGTTTGAAAGCAGCCTGACGCCGCCGTTCTGATGTGGCTTTCTGCTTCATGAAACAAGACGAAGAATCTGAACTTCTCTCCCGTCCACGTTTAGCCTCGTCTCACCCTCGTGGCTTCGAGTGTCATTTGTTTACACGTGGAGCAGCTGTATTCACTGATAACGCCGTGAAAACATTCACTGTGCGGCAGGCAAACACAAGCGAGCAGAACTGAGCGGTAACGGAGCTTTTGACACACTTTGTGAGAAAAGTCCTGCGTTCAGTGGCTCTTTAGCGTTTCTCCGATGTTGTTGAGCCTCCGTGTGACAGAAGTCGAGTGACTCTGGTGAATCTTATCTCCGCCGTACTGCACAAGTCCTGGAGGCCACCGGTGTGGCAAAGCTCCAATTAGCAGTGACGGTGATGAGAAGTAAACAGAGCGAATCCGGTCGGAGGCGACCGGACGGAGAGTTTCTGCCAAGAAGTAGCGACGCGACACGATGCTGACTAGCATTAACGCTAGCAGACTAGCATTAGCCTCAAAGCCACGCTGTCAGGGAGTTTGTAAAAATACCCATAATGCAACGGGGATAGAGGTGTTCTTGATATTATTTTCCACCAGGTTTCATTAAAATTGACTTTATATTGAGATTGCTATTTTCAGTAGTTATTTTCACGACGCCCCATGACGAAGAAAAAAAACAAAAACAAAATGTTATAGTTTAAGTTTAAAGGTCATTGTGGGACTATTTAAACCGATTCGGCACGCTCAATATGAAACTGGACTATTTAGTGTGTGGCCCCCGAACTAAAATGTAAAGATAGTTCGTACAATACCAGCAACGGAGGCCAGGTTTACACATACCCAGGTATTTTAAAAACTGTGATATTTCCCTGCGTTTCTTGCGTTCACACCAAAATGCAGCTACGAGTCGCCACAAACGATGATTCCTGAAAACTCCGGCCACAGCGGAAACTCGTTTGCGTCCAAAGAGGGGTAGGCAGAGATTATCGTGGCTTCATGCTTCTCACTATGCTGCCCCCTACAGGTCTGGCATGCTCATAGTAGCCCTGAACCAGGTGTATATCCGTTTCAATTAAGTTTCTTTTTAAAGCGTAGAGGGGTAAGTATCTGTCTTTGTAAAAACCTGGGTACGAGTAAATGTGGCATTAATCAGCAGAGACACTTGGACCGGCAGAGTTAGACCAAAGTCGCTCAGTAGTTTAGCTGCTCAACACGGAACTCCGAGCCGCGCTCCATCGGCAAGTAGCAAAAGGTCAATAATAGTACTTTAAAAAAAAAAAGTGGAATCGGTGCGTCCCTCACTGAAACTGTTGGACCGGCCCACCCACTGCAGTGTTTTCATGCAACGCTAAGCTGACTGACGTCTTCAGACTGAAAGGCTTTAATACAATACAGCTTCTAACAATGTTCATCAGATCTCCTGCCAATTTCTGCCCTTTTGTTCTGGTCGTGTATCAAACAGCAGGCAGGTGTTCTTACTTTCTTTAATTCTCTTTAATAGCCGCCCTTTTCCCTTTTTAGAGCCATCCAATTGCTGGGGGGGGGAGAGAAGAAGCTGGATATTCGAGGCAGCTGTCTTGGCCGTCTGCTTTGGACCCGGGCCGGGTCGGACCGGGCCAGGTCTTCCCCCCCCTCTTCCTGCCTTTTGTCGACCTCGCAGGGCTTTGAAGTCAACAGACAGTGTGGCAGACAGACTGGGAGCCCGGAGGACAGCGGGCAGGGCGGAGGGAGGAAGATCTAGAATAGAATAGAATAGAAAAATCTGAAAATTTGTACGAGTCAGTTAAACCTATAAAGCCTGATTTTTCTTAATTCAAATATAAAGAGATGTTTAATTATTGATTGATTGCCAAATCTATCTGCTTTATCTTTTTTATCTAGATTTGTTTTATCTAAAATATAATGTGTTGGATTTTCTTGCAGTTGGATTTTACCAGTGAGCTTCTTTGTAGTTGTATACATAGTCCATATTAATGTTTTTGAGTGTGGAAATAAATTATTTAAAAAAGACGGGGAAAAAAAGGAGGGAGGGCAAAAAAAAAGAAGAATTAACTGTAAAAGAACTGCAAACCAGATCTCCACAGAGGGTTGTTTAATAGGTTCTATAATGAAATGTTTTATTCTTTGTTTGATCTAACATAGCGTTAAAGGGGAAAAACACATTACAATTAGTGTAATACCTTAAAATTCCTTCACAAACTATACATATTCCCCACAAATATTAAGAAGCTCTTTGTTAGTTTTGAATTTACAGGAGGAGCTGCTCATACGCAGCAGTGAAGCCTGGTTTCCTCCTGGCTGAATGTTTGTGTGAATCTTCAGTCTCTCGGCTGCTCGTCCTCCCGGAGACATTCACGCGAGGACGAGCGTCAACAAAAGGATCCAGTTCACGAGGAACCGGCTCCTTCTGGTTCTCAGAAGCCAAAACAAACCATTTCCCTGCTGCTCGGGGCTGAATATCAGGTTTTTTCTCTTTTTCCAATAAACACGGCCGGTGTGCCTCAGATAAAGAAGAGCGAGGAGGAGGAGGAGGAGGAGGACGAGGGGGAGGAGGAGGAGGGGGTTGATTAGTGATTACAGTGCAGGGAGTGGCAGTCCGCTCAGTTCCAGCGCAGACCGGTTCAAACCGAGGTCTGCGATTGAGGAACTAAGCATGAGCTGTACACGGGCTTAGGATTACTCAGCGTTTGGCTTTAAGATCCTGTCGTAAAAGAAAAAAAAAAAAGACCAACGACTCGAGTCTCGTCTGATGAAACTGTGGAGGTGGACACTTTGGCCCGTCTCGCATTAACAAAAGGCTTCGCTTTGGGTTAAATTTAGCCTGGTTTCAGATCATAAATTCAGCCGGGCCGTCATATCTTTCCTGGAGGAGTGGAAACTCGGTGCCAAAATGATTCTATTTACATTCATCAAACGACCTGGAGTCGCTCGCAGCTTATCTGTAGGAAGCTTTTTTAAAACAAACACTGGGTTACTGTCGGCCGCCCACCACTACCTGCTGGGACGTCTTCAGAATATATTTCTGATTTCCTTCTGGTGGATTCATGATTCACCAACACTGTTTAACCATCTTCTCCACAAAACAAACTGAATTCTGGGAAATGAGCAGAAGTAAACCCATGACTGTGAAGTGTGTTAAAGGTCGTGTGTGTGCGTGTGTGTGTGTGTGTGTGTGTGTGTGTGTGTGTGTGTGTATTACAGCAATAATTTGGGTTTTCTCTGAAGTTGCCTTGAAAGGACTGTGTTGTGTTTGGCGCTATAGACATAAAGTTGAATTCAATAAATAAACTAGAGCTACACTCGGTAGAGCGCAGAACATCGCCAACGCCACATTTATTTGCGGAACCGAGTTAGCATTGCTCGCATGATAGCCGTTAGCTCATATCGATGCTAATTAGCCTGTTAGGTAGTCATCACTGTGTGAAATTTACTATAATACACACTACATACGCAGTTTTTTTGGGAGTCATTCAGAAATCATTAGCTGCTCACGTCCTAAAATCTAAACGACTGGTCCTCGGATGATGACAAATTATTCCTGAAAATTTCATGCAATTCGTGGGAGGAGTTTTTGTGAAAAGTTGTTAAAATACATACATTCAAACCATGGATAAATAAACAAACAAACAAACAAATAAATACACGCAGACGGAGGCACACAAGGACTCTTTAGCATGTAGCATGTAGCATGTAGCACAGCTCAGAGTTATGTGCTGAGCTACATGCTAGCAACTAGTGAGCAGTTTAACTACTGAGCGACATCGGGCCAACTCTGTTGGTCCAAATGTCTCTGGTGATGAAGTTGCTGGTGATGAAGTTGCTGGTGTTGTAGGAAATATCTTCCTCCTCCTCTTGATATTTTGGCAGAACATAATTTACAGACTTTCTTAATCCAAACCTCCGCTGAGCTTCATGCAGCATTTATTTAGTGTAATTCAACTGGAGACACCGGAACCTTAAGTTGTTTATCCACCGCTTTAACACATGAAATACAAAATATCCTCCAAGTGAGCCTCAACAGGATCACCTTTTTGTGTCTAATAGGAACAAATAGTTTGTACGGGACTATTATCTTTGTAAAACAAGTCAGTGAAACTGAGAAACATAGCGCATGATAGAGATCCCCTGCTGCCAGAACACTGCAGCTGAAGACAAATTAAATACTAAGGAGACTAAATGTCAGATAGTTGTTTGTTCAACCATTTTTTAAAGGTACACTTAAGAGAATCCAGCCTGTCGACTGCTCCTCTGATAAAAACCATGTAGTCTTCAGTTCAGAGCCGGAGCATCGTCACATTTGTGGAGCAGCACTGAAATAAAGAGGAGCTGCCGCGAATGACTGTCACAGTCAGATCCTTCTCTTTGACCCTGACGTAGTGGCCTCCCTCGGCGCCGACTGTTTTTGATGGTCTCGGTCCGGAGCGCTGCCCTATTTCCTCGCACCACGTGTCAGAGGCAGCTGGCCGACCGGCCGACGAGGACGAAGCAAAGGCCACGGGTTTGTACGATGTTGTAAGGGCCATCCAGGAAGAGGGTCAAACGCATGAGGAAGGGAAGAATGCAGGAAGCGAACAGGCACCAAACAGTCAGAGTTTTCCTTAAAGCACCGGCCTGTCTGACTCATGGCTTTCCCCACTGAGGCCCCATCTGTACGGAGGAACCATGGGGATTAGCTCATGATGTCCTGCTCATGGCAGCACAAAGGAAAGAAAACGACTCGCATTCCTCACCGCAGAAGGATTCCTGGAATCTGGCATTGTCTTGGGCAGATGTCATTGTGCGCGACAGCCTGTCTGTTGTTGTTGGTCGGGCTAATGGTGTGTGGTGCATGTCAACGGCGACACCTCCGCCCGAAACAATTCAAACCTCATGGGGACTGGCGAACACTCGGGCGATCCTTCCTGTCAAGGTGGCTGTTTGTGACGGACGCCAACAATGACCACGGTGAAGCGCACAGAGAATACGACCATATATGGCAGAAGCCATGTTGTTTGAAGGAAACACGGTTCCCCATGTGGCGGTTTGAATGATGGAATTCTTTCCCCTTTGCAAAGTCAGCACATTCTCCCGTTCCCCGACGACGCTCGACGGTGTCGACGTTGAGCCGGCGAAGAAGCTGTGACCAGATCAAAAAACAGATTTCATCAACGCTAAAGTCTCACAGTGCCTATGAACTCTGAGCCAACTGCATCTGCCACATCCCTCAAACGGCTGTCAAGCACTGGGAGCCTGTTTAAAGGGCAGCTTTGTAGTTCAATCAAAACACAAACTGAAGATGAGACCCAGGATGTCATTAACACAGAGGTATTTATTTATAATTTGTAAATGTTCAAAGGACGCCGTCAGCTGCAGTTCCGAGCGCGTCCAAAGTCATCAGCTTTGTTTGTATCCAAAGGAACCACCAGGAAGGAACCATTAATGGCGTTTTATTGGAGGACGAGATCGAGGACAGAGATTACAGCTATCAGCGACCTCGGTTGAAGTTCCAGCTCCCAGTTTCTCTTTAGCACGGTGAAGTCTACTTTCAAAATCAGGCTCAACAGTCGTCTCTTTGATCTACTTAGAGTCGACTCGGGTCAGTCTTCATTAAGCTGAAGCACTAACTTTATCCCCTTCGCTCCACATGCATACTTGCACACATACATCACCATTGCACCAAAGGTCCGTTTACTCTGCAACGACTTCAAGTGAAAACGCAAAACTTTGGAGTGACTTTTGATAACGGTGCTCAAAGCCACTGAAAACGCAACTTTTTGGAAAACGCTCCAATGGTGGAACTTTTCTGTCGTTGTGTAGAAGGGCGAAAACAACCCTTTCTGGAAACAGTCTGGGTCAAAATGTTCTCCTTGTTTACTTTGGAAACGCTGTGACTTCACATACTGTAGCTACAGCTGGGGTAAATAGTTCATCTGCACATGCTCAGTAGCTGGACAATAAGAACAAGGTTTCATCCAGAGCACCATAACTTCCGGTCCATTTTCTCCTGAGATTTGGTGCTTTTATTTTGACAGTCACCGTAATAACAATCCAACTTGGTGGTCTGTCCACTCGAATGTCCGTGTTCTCCCGGTGTTCATGTTTAGAGCTCACTGTTCTCTGCTCTGTGTGTGTGTGTGTGTGTGTGTGTGTGTGTGTGTGTGTGTGTGTGTGTGTGTGTGTGTGTGTGTGTGTGTGTGTGTGTGTGTGTGTGTGTGTGTGTAGTTTCATTACAAAAACAACCAACAGCGCCAACTCGTGGTCTGCCATGATAACTACATTGTTTTCACTGTTTCTGCCGTTGCCTTGTAAACAGCCATCGTTTTCAAAGGCAAAGCTCTTCTGAAACAGAAAATGCAAAGCGATGCAAATTGGACTGGGACTGTTGCCGTGCAACCAGCGCCTGAATGTGAGACACTTCATCTTGACACCCGTCGGTCTGCTTGTGCAGCGCTGGCGCTGGCAGGTTGACAGACAGTCCACAGGAAAGCGGAGTCTTCCCTGAAATGATGTGCTCTGGAGTAACCTCTGCCTGTGTGCGGCCGTCCCCACTGACAGGACGGTCTGTTCTTTCAGTTTGTGCGCGATAGCTCCCTGGAGCTCCGGCAGAGTCGTGTCCAAGGGCTTGGTCAGGATGAGAGGGGCCTCTATTGTTTTTCGCTTCTGCCCGTGTCGGCGTGCGATTGTGTGTTGTGTAAGCGTGTGCGTGTTTCAGGCAGCTCTGGAGAAAGGCCTTTCCTGTGTGGCGCTGGAGGTTCCTCCTGGGGCTGGGCGGCCGGCGGGCCCGCAGACTCGCTGTCTCGCTTCAGTTCCACCACAAGGCCTTGCCATTGTTCTGCCCCTCACTCCCTTTGTCCTGTTCGGTCTGCCAACCCCCACCCCCAACCCCACCAACACCTCCACCCTCTGCTCCTGTCTTTTGCCCTGCAGGTGCAGCTGATCTGTGGCCCAGCGAAAGAGGAAGTGGAGGCCGAGGAACAATGGCAGACCTCAGCTCCTATTTATACATCAATTCTTTTATGTTATCTGTGCATTCGACTGCTTATTTTGGGGGCTTTGGCTTCAGTTTAGGCAATTTTGTAACCACCCAGGATTGTACAGGCCTTGTCAGGATGCAGATGTGTGGATATTAACCAACATGTTATGTGACTCCCCCTTCGACCTGGGGGTAAAGTCTGTGCTTGATCGTACTCCTGGAGGTGCTTTGTTTATCATCACCGGCAGATAATGAGCATCGACTTGCTGCATAATGCGTCGATGTGCTGAGGAAGTCGCCCCTATCTCCTTCAGATTAATCCTTAATTCAATAGTTCCATGTTATCAGATGTCGGAGAGAGTGAAGCCAACAGCTTCCACTTTGCGTCAAACGGCGGGTAAACACAGGGCGGCGAAGGCGCAGTGTGATGTAACAGAAAGAGGGCGGGGCAGAGCAGGGTCATCTTTATCTGTTGAGCTCTGGGGCTATCTGGAGATTTATATACCTGGAGAGCGTTTACGAGACGCCGCAGGCCACAGTGCCAAACGTACAGCGCCGATCGAAGTGCTCGGCGGGGGAAAAGTGGCAGACAGATAAGGTGTAACGGGACAACAAGTGCATGTCCTCCGGTGTGGTACGGGACAGTCGGGCCCAGTGGACTCTGGACTGTAAACCACTGATACCTGGAAGCAGGATTACTGCTGGAAATACACAAATCAAACAACGGCAGTACACAGAGCAGGCAATGCATGGCGGCGAACAGAGGTTCTCCAAGGCGCTCTCGCGATCCAATAGGGGAAGTTTGGAGTTCAAAGCCTTGCTCAGGGACAATTTGAGGTGTGGACAGGGGGAGATGGGGAATCAAACCTTCCAGTTTAAGGACGACCACTCTCCACCAACCCTCTGATTTCCTTCAGTTGACTTTCCTGGGTAACTGCTAATCGGTGCAAAAACTCTAAATGAGTCTGTTCAGCGAGGCCTCGTTCACACTGCAGCGAAATGAGACCCAATTCTGATTATTTATCAAAGTGAGGTGTGACTGACGTCACGCATAAGATAAGATATCCCTTTATTTATCTCGCATGTGGAGAAATATGCAGTGGTACAGCAGGATAGTACAGAGAAAGAAGTACACATAGCAGGAACTAAAAAAAGCAGATAAAAATACAATATAACAGAAGAATATGCACACGGTGCCTATAAGTGTGGACATGTACAGAATATGGGGGTGGATGTATTGCACAAATACCGAAGGAAGCGGCTCCGCCAGAATAAAAGCTGTGTTCTCTTTTTTCCTCATCCTCCTTCTTCTTCTTTCTTCCCCATGTTGTCTAGATTCTGTCGCTCGTATTAGAAAATGGATCTCCAGGCTGAGCTGTGTTGCCAGATATGGCAGGTGTCCCCTAATTGTGCAGCCAAACTCTCTTTCCTTTTAACTTTGTTTCGTGCATTTCTCTGTTTATGTCGTGTTCTTTAATACACATATAATAGTTTTCTGGTATGAGCATCAAGGCCTGCAGCGTGAACTAAGTTGCAGGAACTTTGTGTTTATAAGGTCTTCAAACGTCTCCCGCGTGCAGCAGCATGACACGATGATCGCTTGATTTCTCAAGATGAAGGAATCGGGAAAATGCAGCAGAGACACCGACCCAAAGACAAACAGGAACCTGGTGTATCGTCACCGAAGCTCCTGCAAAGGTGTGCATTTTGTAGCAGCATGGCAACGTGTGAACGGACACCGGTGACGTGATCTCACACACATAATAATCTGAAGATAAAAACAGAGCGTGTTCCTTCAAGCTGAACATGTAATGATACAGTGACCGAAAGAGATACAGAAGGTCGTAAACTGTTCTCCTAAAGAGCAGATTAGTGGTGGTGAACATGTGGCTTTTGTCTGGACCTGCAGAAGGTTCAGTCGGGTCTCAGCAACTGCCTTTCAAAATAAGACAAAAACAAAAACACTTCTGTTTGGAATTGACTGCAAAGTTTTAAGCCCCGTTTACCCGACGTGCTTCAGGCGAAAACACATCATTGTTGAGTTTTCGTTTCAGAGAAGTTTTGTGTTTACACAGCAACGTTTTGAAAGCAATGTCCGTTTCCACGGAAACAGCAGGAATGTCGTTGGCACATGTCGTCCGTTTTCACAATGTTGTGTTTTCCACCCATTACCACAGACATGGAATCGGAGCATGATCTAGAAGTCACGTTTTACCCCGTTTCCACGGAGACAGTGTTGTTATATGTTATAAATGTAGCACCCCCCCCCCCCCCCCCCGCCCGTTACAAAAGCGATGTCGCGTTTTCAAAATGTTGCGTTTCCCCCCGTTTCCATGGAGACGGAGCTGGAACATGTTGTAAAAGATGTTATTCCCCCGTTACCACGGAGACGGAGGTGGAGCGTTGATCTCAACACAGCTATCGCTATAAAAGGTGCACACTATTTTTCACAAGTTATACACATGACATTTTTTTAGGAGAATAAAAGGTACAATAAAAAAATCTATTTTGCATAATGGAATGCCTAACTTAAGTATTTAAAATGTTTAATAATACAAAAGTAATATTTGTTGTTGTATCACGCTATGCAAGTTGTTATACAATTCTTTTAAAACTGCATCCTTCACTTGTGGAGGTAATTAACAATTCAGAATAAAATAAAAACTAATCAATGAACAGTTTCAAGGGCTTGAAGGACGTTTTGTTTTTCCAGAACAACAGACAAAGTCTTATCGCTTCCTTTTTCTATTAAACACTTTTGGAGCATGATTATTGATCCCGTCACAGAAAAATCCATTCCACTGTTTACTTTGAAAGTGTCAATAGTTTGTCATCAGGTCAGCACATCACTGCGGGGTTCAAGACTTCATTGATTTATTTTATTTTTTTAAGTGATTTTGATTGCCGCTACTCTTAAGGAATTTGTTTAAAAAACAAAATCGATCTTTTCTTAAAATTTCGGATCATTTTCACTCAGACAGCGACGACTAAATACCTGAAAGTAGAACCACATGTGCACCTCAACGGGTTTCTGTCTGTCTGTCTGTCTGTCTGTCTGTCTGTCTGTCTGTCTGCAGGAGAGTTTGGACGGCAGCGGCGTTTTAAAGTCAAACAAACCTTTTTAATTAGTTCTAATGGCAGATTACCACCTCAGTTCAGCTGCTTTATATTTTCATCGGATGAGTAAACGAGAGGAGAGATTTGTCTCCTGCAGCGGACGATAACAATAATGTGAAACTGAAAGGATTTAATGAGCGCTGAGGCGAGCGGGCGAGCCGCTGGGTCCGTGAGAGCCCGAGTTCTGAAGGGCTAATGGTCCTTTTATTGAGCGCAGTGCGTAAATGAAGCGCGAGGGAACAAAGCGCATTGTGTCTTTAACAATCACCTGGATGTGGACGATGTCGCGTGGCCTGATGAACTGACCCCCCCAGCAGCTGTCCAACACATCAGCCTGCCGACCAGAGCGTGACTGCGGCGGCCCAACCCCACATCCGCCCCCCTCCCCCGCCGGTTAGCGTAGCGCCTGACGTTTGCACGCTCAGATATGGATCAGCTGCAGAGCAATTGAGCCTCATCAGTTTCCTCTTCCCTTATCGGGTTCCTGCCACGGCTGATGGATGTCGAGCCGGCCGCCGTCGCCATTGTTGAGATTTCTTTTTGGTTTTTTTTTTGTTTCTGAGCTGTGAAAACGAACGTTTGTTGAAAGAAATATAGAATAAGTGTGCGAATGTAAACAAACGTGGCGCCCGGCCTCAGTCTTTACTGGACACACTTGTAAAAGAGATTGTTAATCTCAATGTGCTTCTCCTGAATAAATGATTGAATGAATGAACTGCAAAGCTCAATGAGGCGCTGATAAAAACTCATTTTAGTTTTACAATATTTACTGTTTTTTTAAATTTTCTAAATTATTATCATTCGACTGGTTTTAGTGATTCTATCCAAATTTTAGTTTCAATTCCAGCTATTCTGGCAGTTTTAGTTGTTTTACTTTATTTAGCTGTTTTTCTCCTGGAGATTTTGAAAATCAGTGAACTATGCAAATAAAACTTAAACGCAAGCATGTTTATTTACAAATGAGTTTCTGAAAATGCCAGGGAGCCACTACAGGGAGGCTGAAGAGCCACACATTGCAGACTTCTGCTTCAGATCTTAATTTTTTTTTAATTATTTTCAACTCTTGGTCATAAGAAAATAGCATAAGTAGTGTTGGGGTCAGCGTGTGATCAGAATATGCAAATTACCCTAGTGGTAGGCTACCGGAAGGTTCTACCCTGTCAGAGGTAATTTACATATAAACGAATCGCCAAACAGAAGTAAATTGTTATTTACGGGTTGACAATTACTGATCACTAGCGGTAGGCCACCAAAGTAATGGATTACTGGAGTAATAGATTACTAAGGTAATGTACCAAGTGTAAGTTATGCAAAGCTATAAAGGTTGATTGGAGTAAATAGTCAGTTATCGGCCAACAGCTTTGAGCTAAAAAGGGTCGCCTGACGGGAGGAACCTCCACGGGGTCCAATCGCGAAGGCGGTCCACCAGTGGCACGACCGGTCAACAGGCGTGACGGGTCACTCCTTTGTTGACAACTGCGGGTCAGTGGCGTGACCTACCGAAGCGCCTGTGGACCCACAGGAGGCGACTCGCTGGAGTAACCGGGGAAAAGCTCAAGCTGCGAAGGCGTCACAAATGGCTATTGACCTATCAATGAACAACGGTACTTGATTACGAGTGATGATTAAATTACGGAGAGCAACCTATGATTCAAGTTATCAATGAAACAAACCTGCGATTTGTAAGTCAATAACTGAGGGGAGGCTGAATTACTTCGGTGGAGTGGACCACCGAAGGTGATCTGCAAGTAATTTAGAATGGATTGTTAATCAAACAAGTTTGGTTATTTATCTAATAACAATCGGGAGTAATCAAGGAGGAGTTGGAATTAATTAAGTAAAGTCGGGGTTTACTAATTAAATACAATGAGTTATTTGAATGAGCTAAACCATTGAAATTGAATTAAATGCAGTTAGGATTATTAATTGGATAAACTTGCGCTTTATGAATTAATAATACTGGATAATTGGATGCTGAGATGCACGAAAACCACTTAAAAATGATTAAAAGCACTCTTGAGTATTAATTGAATAAATTGACTAATTTATTAATTAATAAAGCATACAAATTATCTATCTGCAACAAAAATAAATGAACAATAGCTTAGAGACAATTCAAGTTGTGATTAGGTTAACTGGGTAACAGATCAATCAATAATAGTGCGGGTAATTAACCACAGAAAATGCGATGAAACACTTAAAATTATTTAAAAGCAATGCGGGTTATTCCCGTGGAAAACCTGCATTCATTCGCCAACGCCTCCTAGGTGTGTTAAATTACCCAAAGCGTTAAAATCATTGAAATTGATTTAAACCATTCAAACTATTAATCAATTGAATATTACCGTTACTTAATCAAAGTCGGGGCACCAGCTGAAGTTAGGGTCTTAAACGAAACATCAGTCTTAAAAAAGAAAGTTCAATTAAAATGTTTAAATTATTATTTCTGATTGAAATGATAATCGCAATTTAACTGAAGCAGGAAAGGAAGGCTGTAAATCCGAGCACTGACTGTTACAACCAGCAGTTGTCGCTGAAAAGCACACAAAAACCACCAAGAATCGTTCAATTCAACTATTAAGTGTTTATTAACAAACGTCTATTCCTAAATCATCAATCTATGAATCACATCAAGCAAGATCTCATAAAACAACACAATACAAAACAAAGCCAGCTAATAAAGTGTGTGTGTGTGTGTGTGAGTGTGTGTGTGTGTGTGTGTGTGTGTTCGAGTGTGGGGGAGCGATGTGTGTGAGTGGGTGTGTGTGTGTTCGAGTGTGGGGAGCGATGTGTGTGTGTGTGTGTGCGGGTTTGTGGAGCGAAAGGGGCGTGACTTGGTGAGAGGGTAATGACCACGAACGTCCACCAGAGGGAGGTAGACGTCGGCGGTCCGGTGTAATCACCCGATCTGGCCACTAGGTGCGCGTCGGCGCGCGGGGCAGTTGTGATGACTTAATGCAACCACCAGATGGCGGTACGAGCGGTTGCAATTACCCACGCGACTACCAGAGGGCGCCAAACGGCTCGGCGACCCGGCGAGGAAATCGATGTGATTACCCACCCGGTCACCAGAGGCGCTCGGCGTGCTCTGCCTGGGATAGCGTGACGTCACTGAGCTCCGCACGGGCCGTAGCCGTCGGGAGCGCGCCGGATTCCTTGTGGCCGAGAAATCCGAGCCGCAGTGAACTACACACGGTCCCAGGGACGCACTGAAAGGAGGCGCTTGGAGGCAGCGGCGGCCGTACCGTGCGCTGGTTAGTGAACAGGGAAACAGAGGAGAAGAGGAGAGAGAGAGAGGAGAGAGGAGGGGGTGTCTGACTGTGTACACTGACGCGACCGCCTCAGCTTACACGTACAGAGTCCAAAAACGGCTGTTCAGGCAGATATGGACTCTGGGAGCAGAAGCGTGAGCTGAGGATGAGGAGGCTCGCGCGTGCGTGCGATGATTCGCGTGGATGGCCGTCCACGCGTAGACACAAAAGTACTCAGAAACAGGGATCGGCGTCCCAAAGTTACAAGTACCAACAATAAACACACAGCAATAATAATATCACGTTATTCTAATTCCTGCCCAGACTCTAAGCCTTACTTGGTTGGACGAGGGGGAAACGTGCTTCCGTGGCCAGGTGAAATCCGTCGATTTGTGGCCGCGGGCGGTTCTCTGGCGTCCCAGAAAATAGAGACCTGACGTGGACTACGGAGGGGAAACCCGTAGTGTGATCCGAGGGGCGATCAGCAGCTTCTTGCGATGAGGGGGGGAGTGAAGAAGCGATGCTCAGGTCGGTCTGCAGACGAGCGTGCGGTTGCAGCGCGCGCTCGGGGTCCGGATGATGCAAACAAAAAAAGGGAAGAAAAAAAAAGAAGGGGAAACCAAAAATAAAGGGAATTCCCGCTTTTCTTGAGCTCGTCCAGCGAGGTGAAGAAAATTCAGGCCCGGTCCAGGTGCGTTAACACGAGGCGCTTTGTCTCCTTACGAAAAGGTGCGTCTGGGTTGACGCGATTTCGTTTTGGAAGAGGCTGGATCTCTTCCCGGGCCTGAATTTATACCGTTATGATGTCTTCCGGGCTCCCCGCGGCGTTGGCCGTGGTTCAGCCAATCCACGCGGGGTTGGCTTGCGCGTCACCGGGCCGGTGACCCGGTGATGACGGGATTTTGGGTCCCCCTGCCGTCGAGCTGCAGTGCCGCAGCTAGAGGAGGGGGGACCCGGGGGCCCCCCAGGGGGGGGTCATGTGATCAATGGCGAATTTTCCAGGGTTGAGCACATGGTTTCTTTGTTCTCAAAGAAACGTGGCTCACCCCCCTCCTCGCCCCCCCCCCCCTTCCTCATGAGGGTGAGTGAACAAAGGATTTTGGCTCCAACATCCCCCCTTTGTTCCGAAGAGTGGGATGCAGGTCACAGTCTTTGGAGCAAACCTGGGCCGAACAATCCATAGAATCTGTGAACGTCCCCATGTCCTGTGAAACATACTGTCCTTCTCTGTCCACCAGTTCACATGTGAGGTTATTTCCTGAGCAGGCTGGGCTAGTCTGGGCAGGCTAAGGCTAGTCTGGGCAGACTTACTATTTCTATTCTAACTATCTAAGCACACATACATTTCATTTCTTAAGGGTCGTCACCAGTGAACATGAAAGAGGTAGGAAAGGGACAGGAGAGTGAGAAATAGGAAGGGAACGGGTGGTTAGGAAAAGGGTTAGTAGGCCGTGCCTTCACCTCTTGGTTGGGTGAGGGCTGGCCTATTGTGTGTTTGTGGATGGGCCCACAAAACGTGGCGAGACCAGGGTCAGGGAATCCAGTCGGGCCTGTAGTTTCTGGATGTACTTGTACATCGCGTACGCCACTACGGCCGTGATGATCCAGCCACTGAGCAACATTCCGAGCGCTGCCATGCTGATGGGATGGTCTTGGTATGGGTGTCCACCTGCCCGCCTAGGGAAAGTGGCTGAGAGCCCTGTGGGCTTTAAATTGAATTTAATCAATTTGGTTCCCTCAGCCAGAAGCTGGCTTTGGAGGGTGGCATCAATTGTGAAATTGTGCCCGACGAATGCATCCATCATCTCAATCTCCACCTCGTGTCGGTCGGCATCGAGATGATGGAGGATTATGTCGTCAATGTGTACTGTAGCCCCTGGTGGGACATTGAGGAATATTGTTTGATTGGGCAGGGTGAGCTTGGTGGCTATATCATGGCGGTCGTAGGACATGGTCGCTTCAGAATGAGGTGTGTTGACGAGCCATCGACTACCTGCTCTCTCTACTCTGGTCTCGGTTCCTTCATCTTTGATGGACAAACTACCTTGACATTTCTGCTCCGGGGCGTCTGCCCTCAGCCCACATAGATAGTTGGTGACATCTCTAATGAAAGGGTTGCTGGGACAGATCCAGTGAATGTCTTTGGTGTTTGTGCACATGCTGAGATTGGGGACCAGGTAGAGTGAGGGGTTGTCGTCGTGGTAGGCGAGTGTGGGTGGCGTTCGGAGGTGTACGTATGTGTTACCCTCCCAGAATCCCACATTCAATACGGTTTTTAAACGGTACACATTCTGCTTTTCAATGATTGGTAGGTTTAGGATAAATCCTAACTCTAGGTTCTGTGGGTTCACAGAGATCGGAATAGCACTGCCGAGACTATATGCCAGATGTACCTGTGAAGGTTGTACAACAGTGGTGGTAGTGGTCTTGAGAATCTGTTCAACCAGTGTTAGTGGAACTAAGTACGTGGGGATCTTCCCGGTACTGAGGCTACTCACGGAGGAACTGACTTCTCTAAGGAGATCTTGCATAAGATCCCTGACTATTCGCACATACGTTATGTCCTCACTGACGATACTTGACAAGGTTGTTAAGGCATGCAAGGTGTTATTGATTAAAGCAGAATGCAAGTTTACAGTGAGTATGGTTCCCTGAACCGTTTTGGTCAAGCCTTGTAACTGTTCACTCTGTATTAGGAGTCTCTGTTGGATTTCCGGCATTTCTTCTTCGAGTTCCCCGACATGTCTCTGAAGGGCCTTCAGGCTGACCGAGTTGGCTGCGGAGAGGCCAATCGAGAACAGCGAGCCGATGCCTGCTGCTGCGGAGAGCAGTGCACCGAGGAACCGCTTGGGTCGCTTACCGTCGCTGAGGTCTTTCTCAGTGACCATGAATTTGTCCAACTGTTCAAGCATGTGAACCGTTGCCTGTTTCGCATGCTCGATGGTGTCGGTGGTCTGGATTCCGCTTAGCCTCCCCTCAGTCAGCTGGGGGGGCTTGCGGATGTGGTTGCGGTATACATCCCAGGGGTCTAGGCGCACGTAGAACCTCTGGGTGTATAAGCCGCACCGGGTGATGAGAAGTCCAGGCGACCCCTGAAGGATGATGCCCGTTGGGGGGCCTGGTTCAACTATCACCATGGATGAGGTGACTCGGAGGCTGAGCAGGATGCCAAAAATCCAAGGGAGATCCATCCTGGAACAGATGAAGCGGAGAGATGTGATCACTATTGGGGAGTGGATGGTGGTAGCAGGGTTAGTGCATGCAGGGTGTTATTTGCATGCAAGTTGCCAGGCCCTACTAGTGAGCTTGTTATTGGTCTTGGCCGAGAAGTTCTCCCCCCTCGCTTGGAGGGGTTTCAACCTCTCGGCCCGGGAGACTGAATGGCTTGAATGGTTTGATCTGATTTGCATGGACCCATTTGTATACCGGGGGTTGTCTTGGCTTTGGGATCCTGATCCGGTAAGCCACCGGTGACAGTTTCCCCACGATTTCAAACGGGCCCGACCACCTCGGGAGGAACTTCCTTGAGGTCCCTGCGGGATGAGCATATTTGAAGTAGAACACCTTGTCGCCCACCTGGTACTCCTTTGGGGATGCAGCGCGATCATAGTAGGCCTTTGCCCCCTGAGCGCTGGCTTCCAAGTTTCCTTGGGCCCAGGAGAAGGTGGTTTTAAGGTGTTCCCGCAAATCGGTCACGTATTGATGTGCAGTGTAGGCTGTGGCCACACTGACATCTTCGGGGTGGTACAACAAGTGGAGTGGAAGGGTCATTTCCCTGCCGGTCATCATCTCAAAGGGAGTGACTCCTGTGGAGCGGTGCGGGGTGGACCGAATGGCCATGAGCACCAGGGGGAGTTTCACGTCCCAATCCTTACCATTGCTGCTGACATACTTCCTGAGCATGTGCGTGATGGTACGGTTGGCCCGTTCAACTTGACCAGATGACTGGGGGTGGTATGCCAGATGGAATTTTACCTCCACTCCTAAGATGTGGTACAGGTTTGTCATGACTTGGGACGTGAAGTGAGTACCTCTGTCGGAGTCGATGGAAAGGGGAAGTCCCCAGCGGCTGAACACGTGGTTCAGAAGGAGCACAGCGGTCGTGGTGGCTGTGTCGTTGGGTGCTGGGAGGCACTCGACCCACTTGGTGAAGGAGCAAGTGACTGTGAGGAGGTATTTGTTACCTCTGGCGGACTTGGGGACAGGTCCGACCCAGTCTACTTGCAGGTGCGACCACGGGAAAGTGACCCCCCTCCTTTGGAGTGGGGCTCGGTTCAGTGGTTGTGACGGTTGGAACTGGCAGCAAACTAGGCAGCTCTGGACGTATAGTTTGGTGTCATGGGCCATGGTGGGCCAGTATGCCACCTGCTGGAGGGTTTGGAGGGTGGCGTGGGAGCCGCGGTGGCCACCCACCGGTAAATCATGTGCGTGTGCTAACATGATTCCCCTGTGGTCGGTGGGAACCACCCAACGGGTGGGACCCTGGCCTTTAGTGTGAACCAACAAGCCCTTCTCTAGCGTCAGGTGTGGCAGCTCGCGGAAGAAGGCTTTCAGTTCGGTTGGGCTGCCCGCTGGAGCTTGTGGGGTCCCGTCCGTGTACAGGTCCTCCACCAGCTGTCGGACAATCACGAGCACGGGGTCTTGTTCCTGCATCGCGATCAGGTCTGCATCACTTGGCTTGCGTCCGAGGTGAAGTGTCTGTGCGTCAGCGTCGGCACCCTCTTGCCTCTCTCGCGCTTGCCTGCGGGTGATAGCGTTGACCCCACACGGTTGAGGAGGGAGCCACTCGTGTCGGAATTCCCAAGGCCTACCCTGTTCTGCCCCCAGCTTGGCTAAGCGATCAGCCTCATCATTCCCAGCTTTGTCGGGTCCTTCAACTTGGGAATGACCCTTGACCTTTTTCCAGTACACAGTCATTCCCTTGTCAGTGACGAGCTGGTCACATGTCAAAAACAGCTCGGCGTGTTTGACGTCTTTGTTCCGGGCATTCTTCATGCCATTCGCTTTCCACGTGGGGAAGTGCGAAATGAAGCTATGGCGGGCATAGTTCGAATCAGAACAAATCACCAGTTGTCTGATGGATTGCCCAGCTGCTTGCTGGAGGGCGATGACCACTGCTGCGATTTCGGCGTACTGACTGGTTTTCGGACCCAGCTGGAAGTGATCAGGCACCTCGCTTCTGCCGACCCAAACAATGCCCACGCCTGCCCTCATTTGGCTGTCGTGGTGGAAAGAGCAACCATCGACATAGACTTTCGGCATGCCGTCACAGATGTTTTCATCATGGTAATGATGATTGGAAGGGAGGGTCTGTGTCTTGACCAGGAGAGGTTGGATGTTGGACTGTCCCTCACAGTCACAATGTTGGCACGCAGCCAGACCTTGGCCCAAAGCCATTTTGTGGTTTTGTGCGTATTTAACCTCGATGTCATAACCTTGGAGTGCCATCATCCAGGCCGCGATGCGGCTGTTGGACACGCGTCCTTCCCTGAGACGTTGGCTGTTCAGGAAAGAGACTGGTTGATGGCAGGTTTCGATTGTCACCTTCTGACCCCCAATGTAGCTGCGGAAGTGCTCCACAGCCCAGACGGTGGCGAGGAGAGATTTCTCACAGTCGGAGAACTTAATCTCTACACTGCTAAGAGGTCGGCTGGCGTAGGCCACGACTCTCTTGTCTGTGTCGTACTTCTGTGCCAGAGCCGCGCTCAGGCATTGAGCAGAGAACCCTGCCTCAAGGAGGAACTCTTTGTCCTTATCTGGGTACGCCAGACAGGGTGCCACGCAGAGTTTCTCCTTCATGAGGCGGAAGGAGTGTTCTTGGGGGGCTCCCCACTCAAAGGCCTTGTCTTTGCGGAGGAGTTCTGTGAGGGGTCTGGCAATGTCCGCATAATCCTCGATGAATTGACGGGAGTAGTTGCAGACCCCAAGAAAGCTCCTCAGTTCTGACACATTAGTTGGGGCTTTGATGTCTTGGATGGCGCGAATCCTCCCCGCTTGGGGTTCGATTCCGTCAGCGCCAACTGTTAACCCCACGTATTCAACCCTGGTACGGCACCACTGACCTTTGCGAAGTGCCAGTTTGGCGCCTGCCGCCAGGAGCTGGTTCAAGACGTGTCTTATCTCGGCTAAATGCTCCTCAAAGGTGCAGCTTCTCATGAGGATGTCATCCACATAGATGAGGTTGCCTCGGGCGGCGGCGTCACTCATCGCTTTGTGGAGGAAGATGTTGAACTCAGATGGTGAGTTTGAGTAGCCGAATGGGCACCGGTTCCAGGTGTACTGGCGGTTGCCAAAGGAAAAAGCAAGTTTGTACTGGTCAGATGGATCCACTTTCATGGTCCAAAATCCATTTGCCACGTCGACTGTGGAAAAGAAACGAGCACCTTTTACTTTGGCCAGCTCCTGATCCAGGTGGATCATGGGCCAGCGAGAAAGAGGAACCTGTTTGTTCAGCGGGCGATAGTCGATGGTAAGCCGCCATTTACCAGTGGGTTTTAATACTGGCCAGATTGGCGAGTTGTACGTCGAGTTGCACTCTCGGATAATGTTCTTCTCTCGCAGTTTGTCAAGGATCTCCTGGATGGATTCATAGGCAGCCAGCGGGATTCTGTACTGGCGTACGAAGGATGGTGGCGCCATTGGGTCGGTAGGAATGCGCACTAGGTGAAGGTCTGTAACCCCACAATCATGTGCATCCCTAGCAAAGATCGCTTGAAATTCGCGGAAAACATTTCTGAGTGCTTCTCGTTGTTCCCGTGTCGTGAGAGCATCTGCTTTTTCAAGTTGCTGCTCAATCTCTGACTCAAAACCAGAGTACGGTTCCTCCGGTGCAGACCCTGGCTGCCCACCGGGGTTCTCAGCACTTTCTGGTTGAGTCGCCAGCGCGTACACTATCATGTCACCTTCGGTGCTGAGGGTTGAACCACAGATTGCCTCCTGTGCGAGGGCTTCGTGACGAGCAATGGTGATCATGCGGGTGGGGAACGTGTACAACACCTTGTCGAGTGTCTCGTCCCTGATGAGGGATGGAGGTAGGTCGCCAATGACGGGCACCCTGAGCTCGAAGTCGTGAAATGAGCTGTCGACCAAGACGCCTAGTGGTTTTCCCGCATTCACCTGAACCGGATTGTGGGTCAGGTTCTGGACTAGCAGGTAGGCTGAGCGGTTGGTTAGCTCTAGAAGGGGTGTGCCACAAATTGTCAGGCAAAGGTCAGAAAAGCACGGTAAGGGTTGAAAGAATGCTTGTGGGCCAAGCATCCTCTGCCCCTTGAGCAGTGCGAGACGGATTGGGAACCCGGCTGTCCGTGCTGGAATTGTGGCTTCCAACTCACTAGCAGCGTGACACGCCTGCGGGATCGTCTGACCGGATGCCATTTGCTCCGGCTCGGTCGTCAGATGCTGCGTGTCCGCGCTCGCCAGTGACCACAAAACCTGGTTCACGGCGTCCAGCTGGACTCCAAGCCTGACAAGGAGATCCGCTCCTATGTGACAAGGAGGGCGGAGCTGCGGGACGACACTCATATAGTGCATGGCTTTCTTCTGCCCTATCTGCACGGAGAGGGCACATACACCAGTTGCTTTGATTAGTGTCTGCGGCGACCCTGCAGCAAGCAGGCGATGGCTGTGCTGCACTTGGACAAGGAGTGCGTTGTGTTGGCACAGATCCTTTAGAAGATCGGCATCAATGGCAGATTTCTCTGACCACAGAGCCAAGAGTGTCTCTGGGACCAAGGTCCCATTCAGGTGTACCCCCCCCACGATGTGGGGATTGTATAGTGGAGATCCATCGTTCGCCAGTGCGCATAGGAATGATGGATGCTCTCTCAGAGACTGATAGCTCCTAGACTGCCGCGACTGCTGGCCGTCAGGGAGCATGACAAGAGGGGTGTTTGAGCCAGATTCTTTGGAAGGCGTACACATGGGATTAGAACTTCTGGACTCGATGGCAGCGTTCATGCTGTCAGAAGAGGGAGGGTCCATGTCTGGACCGATTCGAGTCGGGTTGCGTACTTGGGCCCAAAGGTACCCGCGACGGCAATCGATCAGTGGGGCTAATCGGTTAAGGAGATCTTGGCCAATGAGTAATGGTTCTGTGTCCAGCGTGGTGACATAGATGGGATGCACCAAAGACATCTCTTGGAAAGTGACATCCACCCAGACGCGTTGGGTGATGGGTGAAGTGTCCTGAGTGAAGCTTCTGATGTTAATGCTGCAAGCTTCGACCTGCAGTGGCTTTCCAAGAGACAGCAGAGCTCTCGCAAGCTCGGCGAAGGTGGCTGAACACATTAGGCTTATTTCGGACCCGGAATCTAACAGCGCGAGGGCGTTTACACATCCTCCCACCACCACGGATGTGTAGATGCGGTTGGCGTTCTCTCGGTGCACGAGATTGCCTAAGAAAGTCAGGAACGGCAAATCGGTGGACTGGGAAGCTGTCGTTCTTGAACGTTCTCCCGCCTCACCTGTTTCTCCCCCCCACCCGACAAGGTAAACCTTGTTTGTGGTGGGTCGGGGCCGCCGCTCTAGTCAGGAGGGAGGGGGCCTACGTCCCCGTCCCCTTGAGGGGGGGTGGCGCCCCCTTTGGTTGGACAGGTCCAAGTTCTGTACAGCCTCTTTGATGCAGGTTTGAACCCACTGCTGTAGCTCAGTCTTTAACTGGTCAGCTCTGTAGCGACCGTGGTCCCTTTCCGAACCTTTCATTTTCCACTTTGAATTCGGGTCGGGCCCTTTCTTCGGTTGGAAGTTTTGTTCTGACCTGGCCCATTTTCCACCCTTTTGATTCGGTGGAATACCCTTCTGGCTCTGTTGTCCCCCCTTTTGATTTGGTTGTGCGCCTTTCTGCTCAGACGGAGAGGGTGTACCAGACCCTCCTCCAGCATTCGTTCTGGGTGTCGGCAACTCATCGCCCTCAAGCCTCAAATCCGTGTTTTCCCTTGGCTCCATTTCCAGGACCCTCTGGTCAATGTCAGGCTTCTTACCCGGGCATTGACGCAATTCCCACACCATCTGCGCGTGCTGGCGCAGTTCCTTCATGGTGGGTTTGGCGGTCCTGCAAAATAGAGCCACATCGAACCTCCCACTGTCGTGGAGGTTGTTGACAAACAGAGACTTGAAGGCGTGATCTTCCTCCAACCCCGGTGCATTGCGGCCTTGGAAGTAGGCCACTCGTAGGCGCCTGTAATACTCCTTTGGAGGTTCAGACTTCCGTTGGGTGATCGCGAATGCACCAAACGTTGCCGAAGCAGGGTCATTGTACAATGAATACTCTTCCCGGAGAGCCTGGCAGAGGGTGGAGTACCGGTCTCGGGTGTCTGGCGGCAGGGATTCCATGAAAACATGGACTGTTCTGGACGTTGTTTTCCAGAGAAGCTTTAGCTTCTCCCGCATGGAAGGACGTGCGATGTCGAGGAGGCAGCGTTCAACCTCACGGAGGTAGTCCTCGATACTCGCGTCCTTGTTGCTCGGGTCAAAGCGTTCGATGTCCTTTGCGAGGGATTCGAGCTGGCGGGTCCGGACATCCCACCCCCTCACGGGACTGGGGCCGTCAGAGTCCTCTGACGACAGTTCCCCGTGGACTGCTGTCTGACGCGGGTCGGGGCCGCTAGGGCCATACAAGGGAGGTCTACTGGGGTGTAGAGGCACCCTCCTGGACCCCTGCTCCCGACTGCTAGCGTCGCGTGGGGGCTGCAGATGGGAAGGAGTGGCGGAGTCGTCGAAGCGCACCGTGCTGCGGCTGCGCGTGGGCTGAAAAGAATCACCATCTAAGCTATATGAGGCGTCATACCTCTGCGTTGTGGCGCATGAGGAGTCGATAGTGCCAGACCTCTCTGGCGAAGCCAGATTACGACGACCCCAATTAGGGTCACGTTGCGCACCTAGGGTGGCAGTGTAAAGCTGGTGTCGGAGATTTTCTTCCCTCTCCATGCCCATCGCGATTAGCGACTGAGCTTCTTCTAGGTTTTCCTTTAACTCCTGGATCTGAGGCTCACTCTCTAGTGTGCACTCATCGACCTTCGTCTCCTTATGAGGAGGCAGAGCCCGTTGCTTCTCGGGCTCTGAAGGCTGATCCTCGTCCTTGGAGGCGTCCAGCTCCTGTCGGAGGCGAGCGTTGTCCTTGGATAGCCTCTGGTTGTCCAGACGCAGCCGATCCGTACGCTCCTCCGCCTCCTTTGACTGTAGCTCTGCTCTACGCTGGTAGAGCAGGCTGATCTGGCCCAGGACGTCCGGCACTGTACGTGCCGGCTTGTCCCCTGGGTTGTTGACAAAACTTACCAGCTCTCGGATCTTTTCTTCGCAAATCTCAACGCTGTAGCGTTCGAGATTTGCTTTCTCCTCCAAGGAGAGACGGACGAGGTGGGACACCACGTCTCGTATGGCCGGCTCAGTTAGCACCGGCGGAGCCTCGGCTCCCTGTGCCCGGGAACTCTTACCCTCCATTGAGTGGTTGAGATTTACGCCCGAAGTCAACAACGTTAGCTGTGGTTAACGGCAAATTAGCTTTGCTACTGCACAGGTAACGGCTGTACCTGTGTCTTACAAACCTCTCGGTTTCGTTAATTGCTCGAGCTGCACCCTATCCAAGTTAGTCAGATGCGTCTAACACCTTGGCGAGCAATATTGTTAGTGTCTATTAATCGTAGTCAGAAATCTTAACACAGCGTGTTAATCATGCGTAGAATGCAGGGAAAGCAAGGCACTAACCACTTCACAACTGATTTCACACCACAAGTGACTTTGTTCGACAGTGCTGAAAAAGTGTATCTTGAAAACCAATTCTGGGAGAATAAAGTTAACGGCTACACCTTAAGTGAACGATTCAGGATTATTTTGTGCAGTTATTCGTAACAATGCTGGTTTACAACACCCTCACACGGGGCACCATTATGTTGGGGTCAGCGTGTGATCAGAATATGCAAATTACCCTAGTGGTAGGCTACCGGAAGGTTCTACCCTGTCAGAGGTAATTTACATATAAACGAATCGCCAAACAGAAGTAAATTGTTATTTACGGGTTGACAATTACTGATCACTAGCGGTAGGCCACCAAAGTAATGGATTACTGGAGTAATAGATTACTAAGGTAATGTACCAAGTGTAAGTTATGCAAAGCTATAAAGGTTGATTGGAGTAAATAGTCAGTTATCGGCCAACAGCTTTGAGCTAAAAAGGGTCGCCTGACGGGAGGAACCTCCACGGGGTCCAATCGCGAAGGCGGTCCACCAGTGGCACGACCGGTCAACAGGCGTGACGGGTCACTCCTTTGTTGACAACTGCGGGTCAGTGGCGTGACCTACCGAAGCGCCTGTGGACCCACAGGAGGCGACTCGCTGGAGTAACCGGGGAAAAGCTCAAGCTGCGAAGGCGTCACAAATGGCTATTGACCTATCAATGAACAACGGTACTTGATTACGAGTGATGATTAAATTACGGAGAGCAACCTATGATTCAAGTTATCAATGAAACAAACCTGCGATTTGTAAGTCAATAACTGAGGGGAGGCTGAATTACTTCGGTGGAGTGGACCACCGAAGGTGATCTGCAAGTAATTTAGAATGGATTGTTAATCAAACAAGTTTGGTTATTTATCTAATAACAATCGGGAGTAATCAAGGAGGAGTTGGAATTAATTAAGTAAAGTCGGGGTTTACTAATTAAATACAATGAGTTATTTGAATGAGCTAAACCATTGAAATTGAATTAAATGCAGTTAGGATTATTAATTGGATAAACTTGCGCTTTATGAATTAATAATACTGGATAATTGGATGCTGAGATGCACGAAAACCACTTAAAAATGATTAAAAGCACTCTTGAGTATTAATTGAATAAATTGACTAATTTATTAATTAATAAAGCATACAAATTATCTATCTGCAACAAAAATAAATGAACAATAGCTTAGAGACAATTCAAGTTGTGATTAGGTTAACTGGGTAACAGATCAATCAATAATAGTGCGGGTAATTAACCACAGAAAATGCGATGAAACACTTAAAATTATTTAAAAGCAATGCGGGTTATTCCCGTGGAAAACCTGCATTCATTCGCCAACGCCTCCTAGGTGTGTTAAATTACCCAAAGCGTTAAAATCATTGAAATTGATTTAAACCATTCAAACTATTAATCAATTGAATATTACCGTTACTTAATCAAAGTCGGGGCACCAGCTGAAGTTAGGGTCTTAAACGAAACATCAGTCTTAAAAAAGAAAGTTCAATTAAAATGTTTAAATTATTATTTCTGATTGAAATGATAATCGCAATTTAACTGAAGCAGGAAAGGAAGGCTGTAAATCCGAGCACTGACTGTTACAACCAGCAGTTGTCGCTGAAAAGCACACAAAAACCACCAAGAATCGTTCAATTCAACTATTAAGTGTTTATTAACAAACGTCTATTCCTAAATCATCAATCTATGAATCACATCAAGCAAGATCTCATAAAACAACACAATACAAAACAAAGCCAGCTAATAAAGTGTGTGTGTGTGTGTGTGAGTGTGTGTGTGTGTGTGTGTGTGTGTTCGAGTGTGGGGGAGCGATGTGTGTGAGTGGGTGTGTGTGTGTTCGAGTGTGGGGAGCGATGTGTGTGTGTGTGTGTGCGGGTTTGTGGAGCGAAAGGGGCGTGACTTGGTGAGAGGGTAATGACCACGAACGTCCACCAGAGGGAGGTAGACGTCGGCGGTCCGGTGTAATCACCCGATCTGGCCACTAGGTGCGCGTCGGCGCGCGGGGCAGTTGTGATGACTTAATGCAACCACCAGATGGCGGTACGAGCGGTTGCAATTACCCACGCGACTACCAGAGGGCGCCAAACGGCTCGGCGACCCGGCGAGGAAATCGATGTGATTACCCACCCGGTCACCAGAGGCGCTCGGCGTGCTCTGCCTGGGATAGCGTGACGTCACTGAGCTCCGCACGGGCCGTAGCCGTCGGGAGCGCGCCGGATTCCTTGTGGCCGAGAAATCCGAGCCGCAGTGAACTACACACGGTCCCAGGGACGCACTGAAAGGAGGCGCTTGGAGGCAGCGGCGGCCGTACCGTGCGCTGGTTAGTGAACAGGGAAACAGAGGAGAAGAGGAGAGAGAGAGAGGAGAGAGGAGGGGGTGTCTGACTGTGTACACTGACGCGACCGCCTCAGCTTACACGTACAGAGTCCAAAAACGGCTGTTCAGGCAGATATGGACTCTGGGAGCAGAAGCGTGAGCTGAGGATGAGGAGGCTCGCGCGTGCGTGCGATGATTCGCGTGGATGGCCGTCCACGCGTAGACACAAAAGTACTCAGAAACAGGGATCGGCGTCCCAAAGTTACAAGTACCAACAATAAACACACAGCAATAATAATATCACGTTATTCTAATTCCTGCCCAGACTCTAAGCCTTACTTGGTTGGACGAGGGGGAAACGTGCTTCCGTGGCCAGGTGAAATCCGTCGATTTGTGGCCGCGGGCGGTTCTCTGGCGTCCCAGAAAATAGAGACCTGACGTGGACTACGGAGGGGAAACCCGTAGTGTGATCCGAGGGGCGATCAGCAGCTTCTTGCGATGAGGGGGGGAGTGAAGAAGCGATGCTCAGGTCGGTCTGCAGACGAGCGTGCGGTTGCAGCGCGCGCTCGGGGTCCGGATGATGCAAACAAAAAAAGGGAAGAAAAAAAAAGAAGGGGAAACCAAAAATAAAGGGAATTCCCGCTTTTCTTGAGCTCGTCCAGCGAGGTGAAGAAAATTCAGGCCCGGTCCAGGTGCGTTAACACGAGGCGCTTTGTCTCCTTACGAAAAGGTGCGTCTGGGTTGACGCGATTTCGTTTTGGAAGAGGCTGGATCTCTTCCCGGGCCTGAATTTATACCGTTATGATGTCTTCCGGGCTCCCCGCGGCGTTGGCCGTGGTTCAGCCAATCCACGCGGGGTTGGCTTGCGCGTCACCGGGCCGGTGACCCGGTGATGACGGGATTTTGGGTCCCCCTGCCGTCGAGCTGCAGTGCCGCAGCTAGAGGAGGGGGGACCCGGGGGCCCCCCAGGGGGGGGTCATGTGATCAATGGCGAATTTTCCAGGGTTGAGCACATGGTTTCTTTGTTCTCAAAGAAACGTGGCTCACCCCCCTCCTCGCCCCCCCCCCCCTTCCTCATGAGGGTGAGTGAACAAAGGATTTTGGCTCCAACAGTAGTTATGACTACATATTTTTGTTATTTTTTTAAATTTAAAAATGTGTTTTAGGTCAAACAACATGAGAGAATGATAATAACAATAACAATAATAATAATAATAATAATAATAATAATAATGCATTTTATTTTTATTGCACTTTACATCTGTGAATCTGTTAAAAAACAACAATATAGGCTAAAAGCAGCAATATGAAACATTAAAGAAACAGCAATAAAATCAATAAGAACACTTAAAAAAAAAAGCAATACAAGCTTCAAAACAGGAATGTTTCTAGTCAATACTGCTGACTAATGTTTTCTGCACTTGTTGTTCCTGTTCCAACACGTGGACATTTTGTTATTGTGCAGTAAAGTCAGACTATAAACACTCATAACACACTGCGAGGACAAACCTTTACACGCCCTGGCCTTACCTGCCTGACACTCATCCTGCTCCTTTTGATCCTGCAGATCAAAGCTCGCTGTACTTTTGAACAATGGATATTCTGTGATATAAACACTAATTAACCGTCTGAGTCGAAGGGAATCCGGGGACGATAACAGAGGAGGTGTGCAGCTTTGAGAAAACAGACAAGACCTCAACCTGAGTCAGCATGAAATTCTACATCCACAAGTCAGTCGAACAAGTTCTTTTCATGTGTTTTACCATCATTGCTTTATAATCATGTGTTTTTTAAAAATGAACCATAATTGTCCCCCAAAAAGTCTGATTAAAACAAGCCGTTTCAGCTTCTTTCTGCTCAAGAGGTCCCTCAAACCCTGAATTTGATTCTAATTGGTCTTTTTTATCTTGAAGTCGTCGCTGTGAATGTCAACACGCAGCTTTAATCGACACGGTGGATCACATCGCTGCTCCTGCGTCTGAGACGTGATTATAGATGAAGGAATCCGACATGAACTCGTCGAAATCCACACACTTACAGAAAATGTCAAACTCGGGAGTTTGAGTTCAGACGTTTTGGTTTCCAGCGTTTTTCTCTTGTACACAGTCTCACGCCATCCTGACATCACACTTCATGCTTTATTTGCCATTATGTTAGGATAAGCAGCCATGTTTACAGCCAGGGAGAAGAGGAGTGAGTAATGATTTAAAGAGAGAGAAATGTGTATTCATTAACTAAGATGACAAAAGTAAGACACGCGGTAAACTAGAGCTACACTCGGTAGAGCGCAGACCTTCATCAGCGCCACATTTGTTTTGCAGATAGCAATGCTAGCATGATAGCCGTTAGCTCATACCGATGCTAACTCGCCCGTCAGGTAGCTACATCACTGTGAAACACTGAGCAGGGAGCGTCTCCATGGCAACAGACGCTGATCTCCTTTGATCTCCTCCATGAGGTGCCTCTCTCATCCTCTTTGTCTGGGAATTTTTTTTAGCAGTTTGCCGTTAACGTCCCAAAATCAAATCTAAATCTAAATTTCATGCAATTCGGGGAGAGGAGTTTTTGCAAAAAGTTGGGGAACTACACATAAAAAATTAAAAACCAAAAAAATAAATACACACAGATGAAAACATAACCTTCTCGGCCAACTTTTGTTGGCGAAGGTATGAGATTGACTCCAACTGGAAGGACTGGATGAGACGGGTCTCTAATGGAGCGAAGTGCCAGTCAAAGCTGTGAGAGAGAGTTCACATTGTCTGGTTTGATGTCGGAGATCAAACAAGCAGCAGGATGAAACCATCATCTAGTTTCATCCTGCTTTGGTAAAACACCAGTTATCAACACGGTCCACAGCCATATTCGTGGTCTCCTCTGTGATACCAGTGCAGTTTCCTCTTATCCTTTGTCACTTAAAAAGAAAAGAAACGAAGGTCTAACCATGAGGTTTGCTGCTCAACCAGCTCCGGCCGGATTTCCTCCTCCCTCTTCAGCTCCGATGTGAGAGGCTGTATTTATCTGGGCCTGTAATCAGCCGCTGGTTGGTGGGCGACCAGCGCTCTTAATCTGGCCCCTGATGTCGGCTCAGTGCCGAGGAGGAGATGAAGGGTTTGGGCCAAGTCATGTGATGAGAGTATGACTGCGGCGGTGAAAAAGAATTCACTGACTTCCCACCGAAGTTTCATTTTTGATCTTAACCTCAACAATATCTTCAGAAACTAGTGGAAATGTAGCTAATTTAAATCTTCTTTTAAATGGAGGTCCAAAGTTATTTAACTTGTTTTTTATTGACTGACAAATTGTAGTTTCTAAGTAGAAACAGAAACGATGTGCAGTAACAATGGCAGCCATCTTTAAAGGTGTCGTATTATGCAAAATTCACTTTCTCATGGTTTTCTAGTCGTGATGCGTCTCCGCAGCCTGTGTGAAGCTGCAGGAGTGAAGAAAGTCTGTCATCTCCTTCACTCACTCCGTTTTTTAGTGAACATGTGCTCCTACAGGCCACGCAGAGTTTTTCCCTTCATGACATCATGAGGGGAAGTAACCCCTCCCTCTGGTAGTGGATACACACTGTGACCCTCCCACAGGTAGATGAGCGTTAACCTCGAGAATTGCGAGCGGGTCCCAGTTTTTCATCTTCATAAATACTATTGGACAGCAGACATGAAGTCAGCGTGGACACTCCCAGCTCATTAGCATTTAAAGGTACAGACACGAAACGGCCTGTTCTCAGTAGAGTCACTGGAGGGACTTTTAGACTGGAATTGAGGATCAATGCTCGGGGAAAAACACTTTGAATACAACATTGGTGGACCTCTGATGCAGATGTGGAAATGTTGAAAAATACACTATTGGACCATTAATATTTGGTTTCACTCCCTTTGTTCCTCCTAAAGTTTCTAAAGCTTCTTGAACTGCTGGTATTTTCTCCAACTCTTCCTTTGTTTGTTCAAGCGGGTTTGCAGGATTTCCCCCTCCAATAGCAGATTTCAGCTCAAACCAAAGACTTTCAGTCGGATTGAAATCAGAACTCATCGCTGTCCATTTTTAAAAAGGTCCATTTCTTTCTTTGGGTCTTTGTCTCGCTGGAGGACTCATGATCTTCAACTCAGACCAAGTTTTCTTCCACTGGGTCGGACGTTTCTCTCTGAAATGTCTTAAACTCTCAGATTCTTGGATTTGAAATCCTCCAGTACCAGATGCAGCATGATGGTTCCTCCACCATGCTGAACTGTAGGCCGAGTCTTGTTTTCCTGGCGTGTGCTCTGTCAAAAAGCTCTAGTTTTCTTTCATCTGTCCACAAAATATTAAAGGAGCGCAGTTTGTCCAAGCCTGATCCTTTATATGTCTTTTTATTATAATTCCACATCATGTACTTAAACTTCAGGGGTTCCAGCAACGGTGAGCAGGAACACGGAACCCAATCGAGAGTGTTTCCTGCAGTGCGGGATCATTTAAGTTTTTAAAAAAACAAGCTTGAATAAAATAGAAAGAGTGGAAAACGGACCGCTGAGTTCAGACAATAAACAAACCATTAGACGAGTGTTTGCGGAGATGAAATAGCTGCTTTCTTACTAGAAGAATGAAATCCTGGCAGCCGCGCGGAGCTTTTTGAAACAGCTGGTAAAATGTTTCCCACTAGTTCTTATCCAAATGTAAATAATGCGAACGCCACTTCAGTTAAAGAGAAATACTGTGATTATACGGCCACGCCAGAGATAATCATAACAAGCCTTTTGCTCCAGACTTGATTATTAAACAAACTATTTGAAGAATAATTCTTGGTGATAATCTGTCATTGATGTGTCTTCCAACAGCAGAAGAAAAAAAAAAACCTACATATTGGGATTTCTATTTAAAGATCTTTCCTTCAGAAGGCCTTCATTACAACGACTTTGTGTATTCAAGCAGCCGTGAAGATTCACGTCTAAAAGTCGCAGATTTTTCTTCTACAGTTTCAACTTGTTTTGCTTTTATGAAAAGATGTTTATTATAAAATATTTTTTTAGTGAAACAAAGATACACTTTCAGTTCTTCCATAATTCTTTCATTTTACTTCAAGTCAAATTGAGCATTTCCCCCCTGATCACCAGTAAGTAACTGAATTCTTTACATAAGTATAAATATTAGTGTGACTTTGTGTTAAACTCACTTTAGATCACTTCAGTCTGATTTCTATGTTGGAGGAGCTGGACTAGTTAAATAGTGCCATAATAACTTTTAAAATAAAACTTTGTTAGTTACATTTTTATTTGTTTTAACATAATATTTAAAAAATTTTTACACGTCACAGATATAGTTTAAGTATATTATTAGCCTGTCTAAGAGAGTAAAAGGAAGAAACAAACAGATACGACATGAAGAAAAAAAAACAAACATAAAATGTAATTTAGCATAAATAAAGATAAGACATTCATCTTAAGAAGCTTTAAATTTAAACTTAAAAGATTTTCTATGTTGTTGCGCAAAGTAAAAGTTTTGGGTGTATATTTTTGCACAAACGTTTTGCAATTACTACCTGAAAAACTACGATCTCAAACATCTTCTGGTGCAAGATGCAGCGAAACGTCTAAAAATATATATATAAAAGTTATATTCTTCAGCCATTTGCATTGCAAGTGAACAAAAACTCAACCTGACAGCAGAACATTGAGTCAGTCTGGTTTCATTCCTAAAACAAACCGCAGCGCCAACTTGTGGCCTGACGTGCTAACTACATCGTCTTCAAGCAGTCATATTACGCAAAAATTCACTTCCTACATGTTCTCCAGCAGTAGAAATCGTCCCCATACGTGGACTGACGTCCCAGAAGTGAAGACAGTCTGTCCTCTCTCTCCCTGGCTTGTTTCAGGTTTTAAAAAGTGTGTTGCTCCAACCAGCCAATCAGAAATCAAACCCTATATAGTGTCATCGGGGGTTTAGCCAATCCCAATCAAGGTAGGCCCTCCCTTTGACTCTGCCCACAATTAGGCAGCTCTGCTCTGGCACATGGCACCACGAGAGGAAGTACTTCCTCCTCTTCCCAAGATGGGCATGTGTGGGCGGAGCCAGTCCAGCTCACACAGACACAGCAGATTCTGAATGCAGCTCCTATGATCCAATATTCAAATGAGGAAAATCAAGGAGGAGCTAGAACCTTAGAATACTGAAGGTTTCTGGACCGACTAGACCAGGAGGAGGAGGAGGACAGGAGGAGGAGGAGGACAGGAGGAGGAGGAGAACAGGAGGAGGAGGAGGACAGGAGGAGGAGGTGAACAGGAGGAGGAGGAGGAGGAGGACAGGAGGAGGAGGAGAACAGGAGGAGGAGGTGAACAGGAGGAGGAGGAGAACAGGAGGAGGAGGAGAACAGGAGGAGGAGAACAGGAGGATAATAGAACCCCTTTCAGAACTTTGCCGTGTAAGCGTAAAACCGAAATGAAAATGCAAAACGTTCACTTGAAACATTTTCCTGTAAACGGAGCCTCCCAGTTAAAAATGTTAAAAAGGTGCTTGTTTTATTGCGGTTCTGCCCATTCCCTCGGTGGTCGGCCGGATTGGAGCCTCTTGCAGGATCGTTTTTCTCCCACAGGCTGGATGTTCGACACCCGGTGCTGAAATCACGACTGAGGTTTTCATTTCTAGTCGTATGTTTCTGGTCCAAGTGTTTAGTTTTGAGGCCAACTTCACAACATTATATAGAATCTGCTTGGTGTGTTTTTGTGTGTGTGAGACTCTCTGATTCGGTAGTTTTCTTTTCTGGGTATTTTCACCTTAATGAGATGAAGTGCTGTCGCCTTTCATTGGATCGTTTGTCTTCATCGTACTCCATCCATCCGTCCGTCCTCTCCACCTGCTCCATCCAGCTGGAGGAGACCTCAGCCAATACCGGGGAGAAAAGCAGGCGACGCCCCAGACAGGTGGCCATTTATTTCTAAGTCCTTTGTGACACTGCAAATACAAAAGAAAGAAAGAGCGAAAGCCTCACGAACAGATTCAACACAAAGACACACACTGTTCTGTTGAGTGGAATCACATCTGCTCCCAGTCTGAGTGGGAGGGCGACGTCACATCTAAATATGCAAGTAAAAGAATAGCAAAAGGTGAGAAATAAAGTTTTTAAAATAACATTTTACTTTACAACTTTATTCATCCAACATGTTGAACATTATAGACAGACAGTGTGAAATACACATAGATAGTCACATCTGACTGTCAACACCCTACACACCCACTGCCCTCAGGAAAAAATGTCAGATTAAAAAAATTAAATAAAGAAAATAATTTTTCAAATAAATACAATAACATGAATAAAAAATAAAATCAATAAAAAATAAAATAAAATAAAATAAAATAAAATAAAATAAAATAAAATAAAATAAAATAAAATAAAATAAAATAAAATAAAATAAAATAAAAATTTGTTTTTGTTGTTTCTTTCATTAATCGATTCGAATGATGGAATACAAACACAAAAAGTTTATTTTGTATTCTGGAATATGAAAAAAAAAATTAACAGAAGAAATCATTTATTTTACTCAAATATGGTGCAACGTGCAAAAACAAAAGGTTTAATCGATGAACTATTTCTTTCAAATCAGAGCGTTTGCATTGAATTTAAGTTCCGCTTGATGCAACGCGCTTAAAGTTAAAAGATTTAAACAAACAAAAACAGCTTTTAAAAATCAGTTTAATTTGATTCAGTCTCATATGATGGATTGTGCAGAACCAGTAGAATGAGGCTGGAAGGTCGATTGCTTTTCTACCGATTACTTCCCTCACGATTTACAAGTGACCAACACTGGTCGTCTGTCCACTAGAGAGTCCGAGACAGCGCCACCTTGTGGCCGGGCATTGTGTCTGCGTAAACCTGAAAGTTTTCTGTCTTGAAAACGTAAAAACTTGAAATGTTGTCGTGTAAACGAGACCTAAGGCGTATGTCACACCCCTGATCAGAATAAAATAGAGTTTATATAATTTCCACTAGTGGACATGCAGCTTAGACGAAGGCAAACCACCAGAAAATGTATAAAATGAGTAGAAAGTGTGATGACGGGTGTATAAGTACATGCTGGAAGGAGGTACAGTGACGTTTTCACTGTGAAAGAAACAAACAGGAAGTAATCGGTAGAAAGTCAAATAGAAAGTCTCAATGCTGGATAGACAGCGTCTGTCTTCATGTGTCCCCCGAAACCGGTTTGAAATCTGTTCAGGGAGAGAGAGAGAGAGAGAGAGAGAGAGAGAGAGAGAGAGAGAGAGAGAGAGAGAGAGAGAGAGAGAGAGAGAGAGAGAGAGAGAGAGAGAGAGAGAGCACCACAGCCTGGCACCTCCAGTAAAGCCTATAAGCAGATCAGCTGTCATCGGGACACAAAACAAGAGACGGACTCCGGCTTTTTGTTTTTAAGAGAATTTGACTGCGAATAAAGCAGAAGTAGAGACGAAGGGTGGAGCGAGTTGCTTCTACCTGCAGCTGATTTATCTGGGCTCGTTTAGTTAAAGTTATGTCACCCTCCAGGTCAGAGTTTGTCCTCGTCTGAGGTTTTGTGGCCCCGTGACCTTTGTCCTCTCGCCACTGTGACTTTCACGGGCGCGGCGATCAGCTGTGTTTGTTTCTCTCTCTCTCTCTCTCTCTGTGTGTGACAGATGAGAGATCATCTCCGTGCTGTTTACTACCTGCAGCCGGTGGCGTGGATGAGATTACTGCTGACATCGCCGTGGCAACCGGTTCAAACCAGTTTTTCTCTCTCTGTTTTTTCACCGCTCCTTTTGTCCCGACGCCGTTCGCCCTCCGTGTAAACGACGCGCTGCTGGAGCGCAGATGGCATCACAGAGACGGAGCTCATTGGGACCTGCTGTCCAACCTTTAAATCCTTTGTTTAGTTTTTAAACACACATTTCAAACAACTGCATATTTCAATGTCACACAGCTGATTCGCATCACACTGAGGCGCTCAGACTGACCTGGATGGAGCTTTCAGAGTCACAGGCTGTTGAATTCCAGCTGTATTAGTAGAGTAGAGAGCGCCCTCTGGTGGCAGTAGAAGCTCTGAGCGCCTCACAACACGTTTTCATTCCGAGGCTCATTTATCTTGAGTGGGCCGAGCCGGTGGGAAAGTGCCTCGATAAACTTTAAACTGAAAGGTTTTCTTTGTGACGGTTCAGAGTATGTGATGAAACCGTCTATATTTTTGGAAATGCAAACATCTCAGCGTAATCGTTCATGTTAATGAGACCGTCTGGTGTTCAGAAAGCCAGTGAAATGTCCAGAAGACGTCTCCTGGAGCTGTTGCATTCTGGGTGTTTTAACAAAACACGCCCTGACAGCGCGGCGTTCAGCTTTACGCAACAGCGTCTTGGTTTTGTCTCAGAAATTTTGCATTAATGCGGTGACATTCTGAAAACGATGTTCGTTCACAAAGGCAACGGCAGAAAACACTGAAAATGATGCAGTTGGCATTCCAAGGCCACTAGTTGGCGCTGTTGGTTGTTTTTTGTAATGAAACCACACACACATACATACAGAGAACACGCTATGAACATTACCAATAGGTTAGTACTCGTGCTTTCAAAAGGAATCCATCCGGGTCGCCCAGTCTGACCCCAACACTTCCCATCATTGACCAAACCAGTTATCGGCACATTTCACCTGGAAATTTCCATTAAAATGAGCTTTATTTTGAGATTGTAGTGATTTTCAGTAGTACTTGTTTGGCTTTAGGAATATATAGACAAGTCCATCACGTACACTCTGCACCACGACAAAGAGAAACTTTAAAGTTTAATCTTAAAGGTAATTATGGCACTATTTTATCAGTCCGGTCTACTCAAGAGGAAGCTGTGAGTGACCCCTGTAGTAAAATGTGTTTGACACCTCTGCCCTAAAACACAACCTCTCCTTAAATATTTAATGATGTTCTGCACGTGGAGGTCGGTCATGACCCCCCCCACCCTCACCCCACGGTGACCTGACCCTTCAGGGGGTCAGTGTTGAAATCACACCGCCAGTATAGAATGACCAAACAACACACACACCTCAAGCTGGAGCTCCTCTAACACTCATCTTTGTGTCATTACTCCATCTAGTGGTCAAAATGCCAAACTGCAGCTTGACGATGAGACGTTTCTTCACAGCAGGAATCCGATTCGCTGCTGGATCCAAACTGAAGCCTGATATAAGCCGGCTTTGTCTTCAGCTTCTAAACACACAAACACTCCAGGCAGCGGGGAGAACGGCTATTTCCTGTCCACTCAGCAGGCCGACTCTTTACATTGTGCTTTGTTCGGCCTCCGCTTGCCGTTGTGTTTTGCGTTGGTAAATCCACAATTTGTCACAGGCGAGGCTGAACCGATCCCCACAAACAAAAGAAACAACAAAGCAGGACCAGCATAAAGCTTCTGAGTCGGTGTGAGAGAAACAAAAGCTCTGATCTGCTGAAAGGAGGAATTACATTACAGCTCATTCTCCTGCTGGACGAAGACGTACAGTACGACTTCAGAGAGTTCCTTCACTCGTTAATGAGACGCTGCAGCGAATCACAAAGTATTTCTGCTCCGCCGTTGTTCAGGAGGGGAAACCTTACGCCAAGGACGCACCGGCCACACTTTTTTAATATACAAGCATTAACCTCTAACTATTTGCCCATACCAGTACTGAAATGCTTTAGCATGTAGCATGTAGCGTGTAGCATGTAGCACGACTCTGAGCTGAACAGTAATCAGGGTCGACAAACTTAAAAGCTTAAAAAAGTAGCATGAATGGATGTTATCTACTTTTTTGAGCCGTCACATATATATAAGTGACATGCTTACAAACTTAATGTCAGGCGAGGCGAGGCGAGGCGAGGCGAGGCGAGGCGAGGCGAGACGAGGCGAGACGAGGCGAGGCAAGTTTATTTATAGAGCGCCATTCAAACAGGGCAATTCCCAGTGCTTTACAAAGAAATTAAAGAACTACATTAAAGCTTTAAAGGAAATGAAGCAAAATACATTAAAACAAATAATGAAGGATTATAACCAGGATTATAATCTGGCCAGAGGACGATCAGGTGAACCTCCTGTTCTATGACCTTTAACCTTTCTGGGACTCCAGTCAAAGTCTCTGCTCCCATTCCCTCGTAGGGGGTAACGAGGAAAATAAAACCCCGTGAATACTACTTGGAATTTAGTTTCTTTTGTTAAGTACAAAGAGCAAAACTGTGAACTTGATACAAGAAACCGAAGTATTAATCTACCTTCTCTGGCACGTTTAGGATTAAATTAGAATCGTCCCAAAAGTGACTATTTACATTTGGAATACATTCTCTGGCGATAGTCAGTGGTTGTCGTCAGTTCAGAGGATTTAAAAACAGCATAAAAAGTAGAATAAATAAGGTAAGAGATTTATTAGGATAAATCTAATAAAGTAAGTAAAACCTATTGTTTATTCAAAAGCCTGTACAAATGTATTAACATGCTTTAAGTCCTGATTTAAAAGAAGTGAGTGTGTCAGCATTAACATAAGCACACGTGCATCGTTGATCGAGTTGATCGGAGTCTTACCTGTCATGAAAGAAGGTTCAATCCCAGGTGGCGTCACATTTTATTTCATTTAATGTTTTTCTTTCATTGCGTCTCGTCCTCCATGTGCTGCGTCTTGTCTTGTGTTGAGGAGCTTCAGCGTTTTAGATCTTCACTCCTGGACGTCACAAACATTTCAGTTCAGCTTTTTCTTTGACATTTTTAAAACCAGAAAAAAAAAAGAAGAAACAAATGAGAAAATAATCCTGGATTCCCTCGATAATGAGAACGATTCGCGGGTTCATATTGTATCGGACGCCGCCAGCAGCACTGTGGATTTAATCTTCAGTCTGTTTCACACTCAGGATAATGAAGTGCTACCAGACTTCACAGGAAACTCTTTTCGACGATCCCTGGATTCCTGCAATCTGATCTCCTCAGGCAGGTCATGAAAATCGTTCTTCTCTTCTTCTATCCATCCATTACAGTTACCCGAACGTGAGCGACTGGGTTCTAATGACTTGATAAGGCGTCGGGTTTTCATCTGCTGTGAATGCTCAGGTGCTCGTGGAGCCGCTTTCCACCGTGGAAACGTTTCGGCTCATCCAACCGTTCATCACTCCACTTAAATATTCCCCCGGCCTGCAGATTTCTGCAGCATTAGGAAATCGTTCTGCTGATTTACAACTTAGAGTAAGAATTTCTACCAGAAACTCCACTTAGCAGTGTTATATTGTGGTTCATTTCATGAACAAAGAGCTGCGCTTGTAAAGGATATTGAAGTATTACTTGAGAATTCATGAAGTTCACTATCTTTGAAAAATATCAAGCTCAGGAAGGACGAGATTAAATTCACTAGGTTCCCTTAAAGGACGAGATTAAATTCACTGTGTTCCCTTGAAGGACGAGATTAAATTCACTGTGTTCCCTTAAAGGACAGATTAGATTCATTGTGTTCCCTTAAAGGACGAGATTAAATTAACTGTGTTCCCTTAAAGGACGAGATTAAATTCACTGTGTTCCCTTAAAGGACGAGATTAAATTCACTGTGTTCCCTTAAAGGACAGATTAAAATCACTGTGTTCCCTTAAAGGACAGATTAGATCCACTGTGTTCCCTTAAAGGACGAGATTAAATTCACTGTGTTCCCTTAAAGGACAGATTAGATTTACTGTGTTCCCTTAAAGGACGAGATTAAATTCACTGTGTTCCCTTAAAGGACGAGATTAGATTCACTGTGTTCCCTTAAAGGACGAGATTAAAATCACTGTGTTCCCTTAAAGGACGAGATTAAATTCACTGTGTTCCCTTAAAGGACAGATTAGATTCACTGTGTTCCCTTAAAGGACAAGATTAAAATCACTGTGTTCCCTTAAAGGACGAGATTAAATTCACTGTGTTCCCTTAAAGGACAGATTAGACTCACTGTGTTCTCTTAAAAGACAGATTAAATTTATTTTGTTCAGGAATGGTAAAGAAAATGCGAGTCTTCTCTGAAATTGACCAGCTTTGAGAAATAATTTGCATTTGTTTCTTCTATTGTAGAAGCTTTACTGATATTATGTCGAGGGTTAAGCAAGATCAGTTTAACTTCAGGTTGAACCCCTCGATCTCACATTAGGAGAAAAGATGTTGAATTGTGTATCTGGTTGAACGAATAAACTATTACTACTAGGTAATAATAATAATAATAATAATAATAATATAATAATAAGCTACAGGAAAAAAATTTAAAAGTAAAAAAAACTAAACTGTTACAATTGTAGGTGTTATTGGGTTCAAAAGAAACAGATAAAAAACATTTAAGAGAAGGCTTTTATTTTAAAGTGTAGGTTTTCAGTTTTTGTTTGAAAACATGTGTAGTTTGCGAGGCCCTCAGAACACATAATGGTGAATAAACATAAATAAATAAATATTCCTGCACGCAGTGAAATCCTCAGTGTCTTTTGAACTGAAGTGTTCTGAAGAGAACACTTAAAAACTAAATATCATTGTTGTTGTTATCATTGATATTATTTTCTCATATTTTTGTGAGTACTAGCATAGCTGTTTTATTGTCTTTTATTTGTAAACGTTTGAAATAAAAATAAACCAAACGCAAAAAACATTTGCAGTTTGTTTACGCGACAACAGAGCTACTGAAAACACAACTTGTTTGGAAACAGCAGCCAAGGTGGAACTTTTTCGCTCCGACTCTGTCTCCATGGAAACCGAGGACAAAATGCTATGCTAGTTAAATGGTAGTTTTATTTTGACAGTCACCGTAATAACAATCCAACTTAGTGGTCTGTCCACTAGGATGTCAGTGTTCTCCCGTTGTCGAAGTTTATAGCTCATTGTTCTCTGCTGCATGTGTGTGTGTGTGTGAGCTTTTATTACAAAAACAACCAACAGTGCCGCCTGGTGGCCTGGCATGCTAACTACATCCTTTTCTGCTTTTCTGCCGCTGCAGTGTAAACATGAACTCGCCTCAAACGAAAACGGCAAAACGCTGCATTTTTCACTTGAAACGTTGTCGCGTCACTCATGTTTGGTGTTTTAACTTCCTCTTCCTGTTTAGTTTCCTCTGTGGAAGCGAATTTGGCTCAAAAATCTATTTGAAATGTATTTACAGAAATGCTTCTTCATTTTCAGATATTCTGACTCGTTAATGAAAATCACTAATAAATCATCCAAACTGAATCTTCCTTTTCTCTGCCAAGGCTGTTTTTTTCTGTGACTTAATTAAAATGAAAAAGAAAATGACTGTTAAGATTTAATTTTCAAAAGACACTTCAAGTCATATAGAATTTTGATCCCTTTTTCTCTCACTACGAACAGTATCGGACTGGACCTTTCATAAAGTGTTGCTTGGTAACTACGAGAAACATGGCAGAAATACGACGAATGACACTGGATAGAATAGAAGCAGAGGAAAGCGGATTTAATGAGAAATAATAATAATAAATATAGGCTGGAGGTATGGCCTCAGACGAATGCTTTCATGGGCTAAAGTAAAGCCCATCACCTGCTGCCGGCTCTGACCTGAGGTGAGGTTTTAATAAAGGATCAGCTGTTGAGAGTTATTGCATAGATCAGAGTCAACTCGACAGCAAATTTCATTAAATTAATCTTGTAATGGAGACGGGGAAGTTTTGGTGATTTGTTTGAAAACAGGATGATTATAGTGTTCAGACCTTCAGGTTTCAGAAACTCGACTCACACCGTTTAACTACAATCCAAAATGTAACATGAATGAGTTTTATTCTTTCCAAATTGGTACAAAACCTGAGACTTAAGGAGTGAGAAAGCTGTCGGATGCTTCTTTGTTCACCACTGACAAAGAGAATTGATTTCATTCATTCTTCATTATTATTCTTTTTTCACTTCCATTAATTTTGCCCTGGCAGCTACAGCCGCTCAGCCTGGCTGGAACAAAGATAATTAATTCTTCCTCTTCAGCCGAGTCCCTTCAGGGGTCGCCACAGCCGATCTTCTGCTCTCATCTCACTTCGTCCCCCGAACCCCCCCATTGTTACGCCAACCGACTCCATGTCCTGGGTTACGGCGTCATGAATCTCCTCCGAGGTCTTCCTCTTCCTCTTCCTCCAACGACCTCCGTGCAGCATACACACCGTTTCTCCTCGGCCTCCCATCTCCTCCACAGCGTCACTGTTTCCAGAAACAATCTTCACTTTTCCATTCAGTCCTCCGGTCACACATCAGGTCCAACACTCGTCTCCGTCCACTTCGTCCTGTCTTATTCCTCTTACATTGTCCATTGTTCCAGATGTTTGTCTCCAGGTGTTTAACTCGGTCCTCAATTACACAATGCTTCAAGTGAAAACGCATCGTTTGGACATTTTCTTTTTCAGAAAACATTCACATTGACACGGCAACTTTCTGAAAATGATGTCGGTTTACAAGGAGACAGCCTAAACTGGGAAATCGATGTTGTTAGCGTGCCAGGCCTCAAGGTGGCGCTGTTGGCTGTTTATGTAATGAAACTACACACATGCTGCAGAGCACAATGGGAGAACGCTGACATTCTAGTGGACAGACAACCAAGTTGGATTGTTATTACGGTGACTGTCAAAATAAAACCACCAAATTGGATTGTTATTACTGTGATTGTCAAAATAGAACCACCAAATTGGATTGTTATTACTGTGATTGTCAAAATAAAACCACCAAATTGGATTGTTATTACTGTGATTGTCAAAATAAAACCACCAAATTGGATTGTTATTACTGTGACTGTCAAAATAAAACCACCAAGTTGGATTGTTATTACTGTGACTGTCAAAATAAAACCACCAAGTTGGATTGTTATTACGGTGACTGTCAAAATAAAACCACCAAGTTGGATTGTTATTACTGTGACTGTCAAAATAAAACCACCAAGTTGGATTGTTATTACGGTGACTGTCAAAATAAAACCACCAAGTTGGATTGTTATTACTGTGACTGTCAAAATAAAACCACCAAGTTGGATTGTTATTACGGTGACTGTCAAAATAAAACCACCAAGTTGGATTGTTATTACGGTGACTGTCAAAATAAAACCACCAAGTTGGATTGTTATTACGGTGACTGTCAAAATAAAACCACCAAGTTGGATATACAGAATCACAACACGACTCGATCACGCCTCACGTCGAGCTCCTCTCTGAAAAGATGTTTTGACAAAGTTTCAACTCGCAAAAGAAGATGAAAAACACAGAATCCTCTTTATATTACCACAGGGTGGCTTTCACATACTTTTCACCAATATCTGTTTAATATCTTGGAAATTGTTCGACTGTTTTCTCACCCCGCGCAGCACCTCCACTGAAACCGAAAGCCACGTGAAGAATTGCTGCTTTATGGGAAGCAGAGACAAGTTATTTCAGATTTAAGAGTTAAAGAGCACATAAAGCACGCCGCAGAGTGCATTTTCATTGGCGACCCTGCGCTGCTGTTATTTGTATTCCTGATGCTGCGTTCCTCTTCATTACAGTCATCGTATTGACGTACACTTGTACATTCCCACTTCACTCTGCTGTGAGCTGGAGGCAACGACACACAATTGTCATATTGAATTAGAAGTGAAGGCGAATGCAAATGTATGCAAATGATTTATTTACACTTCGACTGCACTCGGGCTGATTGCAAAAGCTTCAATTAACCCGGCAGACTTGAAGTTGTGTCAGTCAGACACTCTGCATCCAGAAACAACAAATAAGCAGCCGAGACGAGAGACGAGATAGAAACACGCGGCCATATCCACGAGTATCAGATCGCTACAGCTTTATCGGAGCGCGTTTTCACCGTATGACATTAGGGATGTGTCCATTCTCGTCAGGTTTGGTCCATTTCAAACTAGAGCTACACTCGGTAGAGCGCAGACCTTCACCAACGCCACATGTTTGGCTGCTGATATTTAAATAGCATCTTGGCAATATTCACTGTGGCATGCTGTTGGTTCAGTTGGACAACCTCCATATTGATTTAGAAGTTGTTTAACTATTTGTAGAAATGCTGATCATTAAGGAGAATTTTAGCTCCTTTAAGGAAAAAATTTAAGCAAAACGAACTTCCTGTTTCAGATATGTACTCTGTGTCTTTTCATGTGTATCATTAATTGTTTTTTGGAAGCACAATTTCCTGTAAAGGACCAGCAAAGCATCCATCCATCCATCCATCCATCCATCCATCCATCCATCCATCCATCATCCGGATCCCTCACTCTCTTGTCACTGTACAAACTTCCTTCTGCTCATGTGCCTGTAAACAAACATGGCCGACCCGTAGTGGTATGACTCGTGGTATATATTCTAGTTTTATAGTTGAGACGCTCCTCTGATAGCATCTGATGCCTCACCAGTCCATACGGACGTCAGGTTCTCTCCATTTTGTTCACTTTTATAGCGTATTGTTCTCTGCACACATGTCTGAGTGATTTCATTACAAGAAACAAGCGACAGTGCCCTCCGGTGGCCCGGCAGACTAACTACATCATTGTCACCGTGTCCACTGTTGCAGTATAAATGCACCAGTTTTTTGGGTGTTTTCTTTAACGGATTAGGCGTCGTCACATGAAACTTTGTCGTGGAAACGGGGCCTGAGTTTGAACATCATCCACAGAATCCAAGTTGGCTTCCGACTTTCGGGTCCTCCGATTGAGAATCACTGAAATGTAGGTGTAGAGGCCCAGCGAATGCTGAGATGCTACACCGGGGTCTTAACCGACACGTTGTCTGCTGTTGTGTTGGATAAATGAAAGCCCAACTCCTTATTTCAAATAAAATACCTTGTTCCTTTATCAACATTCAGAACTTGGAGTTTTCATGAAACCCTCGCCTGTCGTGGCGGGTGACGAGAAGTGTAGGGCAGTGCAGAGCAGGCGCATGGCAAAACACTTCAGTGTTTGAGTGACTCACATACACACAAACACTGACTCAGAAAGACACACACACACACACATATTACAGTTCATTAGCTTTAGTTGTGACCTTCTGCGGCGTGACTACGAGGATATGCTGCCACTGTGTGACCCTCCCTGGGTGACACAGTCATATGCCACGTACATCCGTTACCGGAGTACAACCGCGAGTCAGTCTCACTACACAGTCTTGAATGATTAAGGACGCAAACACGAAGTCTTTCGTCAGTACTGTATATGAAATCTGCCCATCAGGGATTCCACACACACACCATCAAACTACTTGGCACCAGGAATGCTAATTATGCAATTGTCCTTGTTGTTGCTTCTGGCAGCACGCGGCGTAAAATATGGACGCCGATCCAAATCTGGAGATGTGGTGAGAAAATCTCCTGCCCGTACGGCGCCTGGAGGCTGCACCCCCCCCCCCACCCCCACCCCCACCCCCACCACCCCCTTGCTGCTGCTCGCAATCTTTTGATGGGCACGAGGTGGGAAGAGAGGGAGGAAGTCCGATGGGAGTGCGCAGCGGAGCGTCACCAATTCCCACAAGGCCCGACGGTACAACATCAAGCAGGGGCCACTGAGAGCTCCGGCTCGTCACCGGGCCGCAACAACAGTCGATGGCATCAATGTTTAATGGTTTGCTTCGCAAGGAGACGGCGTGCATGCGGCAGAGTGTGAATCTCACAACCCGCACCGAGACGGACGGCGGCCATATATACTTGATAAGGTCAACGGAGAAGGAACTGAGTGGAACGCAAACATGTCAGACTGGTGTTAAAGCTCCACTTTCACTTGTCTCCCTGTCTTTGCTCCATACTGAGACATAGAAACTGTCAAGGTTGCTGGAATCTCTGCAGTTCGTACGGCTTTCAACGGGGGTGATTATAACGAGAACAGAGCTGCATTTTCTCACTCGTTTTAAAAATCACTTTATCTCAGTCTTTGCCCTTCAATTTCCGTATTCCAATGAGCTGCTGTATGTGTTTGAAGGGAAATAGCAACCTGTGCTAAACTGAATGCAAATAATGTACATTGTACTTTCTCTTGGTATGTTTAGATTAGAATGTACAAACAGGAGCAGGCTTTTCAAACAAGCATATTTGGTACAAGATGTTTTTTTCTGTAGGTTTTTGCAATAAAAAAGAAAAGGGAGGGGGAGAAATTTGTAAGATTATTAGTCAAAAAGTCAAAGCTGTGAGCGCTGAGAAAAAGACAAGCAACAGCGGAGAAAAGACTACAAGATCTGAAGTCTTGTTTAGACGACATTATAAGTGAAAAAGAGTAAATTTTGCGGGGTTTTTTTCAAAAAAGTTTTGCGTTTAGATGATTTTCGTTTACACGGAAAGGGCAAACACGCTGAAAACGGCGTAGTTAGCACGACAGGCCAGGAGTTGGCGCTGTTGTTACCTTTGCCAACGAAAGTTGGGTGAGATGGTACTGTTTTCGTCTGCATGTATTTATTTATTTATTGGTATGTATGTATGCATGTTACAAACGTTTTGCAAAAACTATCCACCAGAATTGCATGAAATCTTCAGAGATGATTTGTCCTCATCCAAGGACCAATCCATTAGATTCTGGGACGTTAGCGGAAAACTGTTTCCGATTAAATCCGAAAAAGCTGCGGAGAAAATTTCCCATACAAAGTGGATGAGAGAGCCCCCTCATGGAGGAGATCAGCATCTGTTGCCATGGAGACGCTTCCTGCTCGGTGTTTCACACAGTGACCCAGCTAGTTAGCATCGATATGAGCTAACGGCTATCATGCTCACGATGCTAACTCGATTCCACAAACAATTGTGGCGTTGGCGAAGGGCTGCGCTCTGCCGAGTGTAGCTCAAGTTCTCGTCTCATATTCTCCTGGGACTTGGTGCTTTTATTTTGACAGTCACTGCAAGAACAACTCAACTTGGTTGTTTGTCCACTAGAATGTCCGCGCTCTTCCTTTGTTAATGTTTACAGTGTATTGTCTTCTGCCGAGTGTGGTTTCATTACAAAAACAACCAACAGCGCCCACCCGTGGCCTGGCATGCCAACTACACTGTTTTCAGTGTTTCTGCATATCTTCGTATAAATGGACATCATTTTCAAACAGAAAACTTTTCTGAAACAAAACAACAGAAGCGCTTACTACTTCTTCGACCTCCGTGTGACCTTCAAAGAAAATCCAGCCCTGAAAACCTCGAGGGTCTTTATATTCTTCAGGATCGAATGAAAGAGGGCATGTTACGATCACTTTTAGCATTATAGAAGATTTAAACAAGATTAAAAGAAAAACACGGCGAGGCAGGTGATGTTGCTGTCGAAGCAATAAATAACATATCAATAGACACTATAGCAGGCAGCCCCTAACCAGCATTAAACTACAGTTTTTATGATGGTGATGATCGCACGCAGTGCTGCCAAAATCCTGTGAGTCAAGATTATATAACGCTTCACGTCAAGGCCTTGTCTCGTCGTCGTTTTATAGCTGCTGTTAGACCGCCACACTCTGTACGGTAAATGAAAGCTGCCGTTACAGGCAACCTTGAAAAGTGGAGACCGTGAGGCTTAATGGGCTTTGTAATGCTGCGAAGAGAAAACTTCTTAATGAAATGGTGGCGACCATACGGGTTCACGTTCACTTTGAGTCGGCAACTTTGTGGGTTCGGCGTATCAAACTGTGTCTCTTCATTGTGATTGAACTTCACTGTCTAATCAATAGGCTATAGAAGAAGCCGTTCCCACAGTGAGACACCATGAAACTACCCCCGAGCTGGCGTATATCAAATTCAACCACAATTAAGTTTTTAAAACACTCTCGTCATTTTACCTCTTTGACTTGTCAAACGGATTTAAAAATGATGAAGCTGCAAACATTAAAACACCAGGATACAGATCGTGGTGCAGTTAAAGCCGGAACAATTTACAGATCGATATTTCAGTCCCCACAGAAGGTTGTGTGAGTTAAGATCAGAGTTAAAGTCTCATCACTGCCCAGCAACAAAGGCGGTGCTTATCTGAGATTGAACCAATTTCTCAGCCAATCAGAGGAGAGGGGGCTTTTGTCCCCTTTTTCGCCATTGGCTGAAGACACAGGTAGTTTTTCCACCAGATATCTCACCAGAGTGCAGCAGAGTGTGATTTGTAGTTGAAGAAAATAAAATTTGACTTGTGGGGAAGAACTTCACGATGATTCAGGAGCACAAAAATATTTTTCATTGTAGGAAAAATGTGAGCGTGTCACTTTTTTTAATCGGTAAGTGTGGTGTTGTACTTATATAAATATATAAATATTCTGCAGGGACACAACTACAAATTCATGGTACACAACTATAAATTTACGGTATACAACTACCGTGTTCAAACCTTTTTCACCAATAATACTTCCATACTCTGAGCATGTGTGCCTGGTTTCCTATTAAAAAAACCAACAGCTCCCACTAGTGGCTCAACATGCCGACTACATCATTTTCAGCATTTCTGCCGTTTCCATAAAAACAGACCTGGTTTTGACAAAGTTCACACATTAAACACAAAACAAAAGCGCAAAGACGACGAACTTTCACTTGTAAAAACTTGCTGTGTAAACGAGGTTTTAGTCAACAAAACGAAAACTTGTCAACACTTTTGGCCTTAATAAGCGACTCCCCTGTACGGATGTTATTTCATCAACTGATGACTTTCAAACTGAAAAGCCGAAGTCATCCGACATTGCTGGTCCTGAAGTTCTTGCCCATCTGGCTCTTCTCCCCCACGATCGTTGATTCTGCTATAAAAGGTGAGTTATGAACAGACTTTATGATCAGTACCAAGAGATACTTGCTGTTGACTTATGAGTTGGGGTCACATGCCGGCTTGTGCAAAAATAAAATGGCTGTTTGATGAGTCAGACGAAGCGGCTGTGGACTTTGGCAGTGGTTAAAACAGAGGCCTCGTATGACGCACTCCATCTCTCTGATTAATGGGCTCACCGTCTTCTTTAAAGAAGTTGAATTTATGGATTTCTTTCAGCCGCTTCATCATTTCCACCTTAGCATACTCATATTACTTCGAGGGACGGTGCCAGGCCTGATAAGTGGAATAGACTCGGCTGAATAGCATTCAATCTATCCTGGGTTTAAATTAAATGGAGAACCGATCAAAGCTGGAATGGAGCTGCAAGCAAAAACAGAGCGAGTCAGGTTTGTTGGCTTCGCCGCCACACTGAGGTGATTATTGTTCGCACAGCAGAAAAGGAAGCATTCGCCAGCACAGTGAGGATTTATGCCCACTAATTCAGTATTTTTTCTCAACACGGATGTTGAATGAGTGAACAAAGGGTAAAGAATACATTTCACAATTTTAATTACGAGCGGCATTTAAAATACGAACAATAATGTCTGAAAGGTGTGAATAATGCAATAATATAACAAGGGAGGAGGATGATACTGAGAGAGAAATACAGCATGTAATTATGAATATAATTCAGCTAAAATAAAGATATTTAGTAAAAACATGAAGATAAGGTGAACTGACTATATGGTGCACTACAAAATACTTAAATCCCATTTTAATTCCGAAATGCAGCGCAGGGAGAAACCAGCAATTCCTCATGAGAGTAGAGGACATGGTGGAAATAAAAAAAACTTTTTTAATGATCTACGTGTGACTTTTGCTGATTTCATGACGACAGTATCAGATGAGTCTTTCCAGGGGGTTTCCTCCGCCGTTCGTCAGACATTTTAATTGATTAAAACTTAGACCGGGTGACATTGATGGTCATCGTTTGTTTTTGTAGAGTAGCAGTGACTTAAAAAAAAAATAGAAAATTAATTCATTCATTTCAGGCACTTGACATTTCAAACATTTTGTGCATTCACATTTGCAGCCAATACACACACAAACAAACAAACCCACACACATATATATATATATATACACTAAACTTGAAGTTTGCATTATTGCTCCCCTTCCCAATATGTACAGAATATCTATTCAGCTCCTTTGAAAAGTTTCTTTCTCTGGTTTGAGCAGTGAAGCTAAAGAAAAAGTCGTCTGAAGAAGAAAGACTGAAACACAGTCCGAGTCTCTGCTGTTGTTCCGCTCCCATAAAGGATCATTTCTGTATCTCCTCCACAAAATGACACGGAAAATATCCGGATGAGGACAAATCCGCTCTGATCACCTTAAAGACAAAGAAAAACCGCCTGCATTGTCTCAGTAAAGCTGAGTGGCAGGTGTGTTTTCTGAAACAGATCTTAGTAATCTGACCCCGGAGAAATGCTGCATGTGGCGTTAATATTCCCCGGCGGTGCGGGTTTTCATCAGAGGGCTTTTCACATTTTAGAACCGTGCTGGGTAATTGACAAGCCTGACAGGAGGCTGTCATATCAATAATAAAAGGTGTCAGTATTTCCATAAAACCCTGGCGCTTAACAGACGATGAGGAGCCGGCTGGACGCCAGGTTACACCTGCTCAATATTTCAGTGCTTCTTCACAGTGATCTCTGACATTAGGAAATGTCAGGCCTTCCGCTCTCACATTCCCAATGCACGATGGGACGTGAGCATTGACCGGAACCAAGAGGCCGGCTTTTGTGGGGGGAATAAATAAAATATAACTGAAAGATTGATATATTATTCATGTGGCATAGGAATAATCCCGTATTATTTGTGAAGGTGACAAAGACATACAGTAGCTCAGCTGATGGAGCAGCATATCTTTAAAAGTGGTGGAGTGTCATTAGGCAAAACAATGAACCTCAAGTTTGTCAAGAAGGAAGAAAAAGGAGGGGAAAATATATATATATATATAATAAAACTAAAAATGTTCTCACCTTGAGGAAACGCACAGCGGCTATAAATAGTTAAATAGCTGAAGTGGCCAAAACAGCCAAGGAGCATAAAATAGGTAAAGAGGTAAAATCCATAAAAAAGAGGAGAAATCTCTAGAAATGGCCACAACAGCTAAAAATGTGATCAAATATATCTGAATTGTACCTTTGACACTTTATGACTGGAGCATGCGCTTGTGGGCTGCCGGAAGAATGGAAGTGAAAGAAGGAATATGATGGAGTGATTGAGGAGCGAAGGAATGGAAGGAGGAGGAGTGAAGGAGATCCTGGGGTGGGAAGGAAGAGGAAGGGGCAGAAGATTTTTTAAACGGGTTTCTAAAGGCGACGGGACTATTGGGGAAAGTGTAGAGCGGTGGGAATGGTATAGACTAACTGGATCCAGCAGATGGCGGTAGTGCAGCTCTGCAAACTCAGGTGGAGAAGAAGAAGAAGGGAAACAGTCGTCAGGGACGAAAAAGCTGCTGATAAGAGAGAGGGAAACAGTCATCAGGGACGAGGAGAGCGCCGGGAAATGATGCAGATAGATAGAACCAGCAGATGGCGGTAATGCAACTTTATGGATGCAAACTGTTGTTAAACCCAAAACAATAAGAATTCGACATAGATTTTCTTTGTATAACAATTTGTATCATGCTTTTTTAAAAAAAATTTCATTTCAGATAATTACCATGTTTTACGGCGCCAGATACATTTTATTTGGTGGAAACGGCTCTTTTGGTTAAAAAGGTTGCACAACTCTTCACTGTTAACGAGTGTATCAGTCACTTTATTCATGTTTAGCATGTAGCATTGCTGATGTGTGAGCCTGAAACTCTTTAGCATGTAGCATGTAGCATGTAGCAGGGCTCAGAGTTACATGCTGAGCAGTCAAACTACTGAGCGACGTCGGGCTAACTCTGCTGGTCCAAATGCTTTTATTAATATTAAAGAATCTCCAAACTGCAGATGTCGCTTGTGTTTTCTCACGTACCTGTGGGCGGCAATCGGAAGTACATATTTTACAGGTGCTTTTATTTTGTTGAAACACAGGAAGTGCAGTTCTGCGTTTCTGGTAATGATCTTTTTTCTTTTTCTTGGAATGCTCACTTGTAACCTTCAGTAAAAGTAAAGCCCAGTTCAGAATTCATTGAAGAAGCTTCCACTTCACAACAAACCAGAACATAAATGGGTCTTAACAGGAGTGTTTTCAGGTGGGCGCTGATATTCCTCCATCTATTCATCCAGGTGAGGAGGGAAAGCTGATCAATATCACGCCGTGAAAATCCCCCAATGATGAAAATCACTGGTGCATTCATGTGTCTCTCAATCTCTGGCATCACGAAGGGAATCACTGCGAATGAACAAAGATGAAGAGTTTCCCATGCAAACAGCAGCGTGCTCGTCTTCGGTGCCACATAATCCTACACAAGTCTTCCTCACATACTATCTGGTAGGATAATCGTCTATTCAGCCTTTCACAGCCAAGCTTTGCACCTTCCATCACAGAAGGTTAGATTTAATCCCGTTCCTTCTGGGACTGGGAATCGAACCGAGGTCCCCCCCATTCAACCTGATGTGCTGGCAGGGGGGGGAGGTCACTACATCCGTTCCGTGAGTAACGATCACCACGTCATTATCTATGGACAAATCAATGGGAATATATCTTTGAAAATCAAAGTAGAGGTTATCAGCCTCAGTGATAAATATATAACTCTGAGTTATACAGTCAAGTCTATGAGCAGGAATCTACTTCTATATTTCTATGTTCTGCATGTCGTCTTCTGTGTTTTTGGTGTATTTGGTGAGTCACAGCCCCTGCTAAAGGCCTGGCATATGTACTACATCCCTTAGGCATCGTGTTGAGCTGTGTTCGTAGTGACGTGCAAACCCCCGATGACACTATATAGGGTTTGATTTCTGATTGGCTGGTTGGAGCAACGCACTTTTTAAAACCTGAAACAAGCCAGGGAGAGAGAGGACAGACTGTCTTCACTTCTGGGACGTCAGTCCAGGTATGGGGACGATTAGTACTGCTGGAGAATCTTTAGGAAGTGGATTTAATTTAAGACTCGTGAATCTAAAGTTGGCAAGGATTTGGACTTTTGCGTTCATTAACCATCAGTTTGGTGCTTTTCATAGATTTACATTTTCTATTCTTCACAAACTCAGGATGTTCCATTTTCAAGTATTTCCTAGTACAACTGATGATAGGCTTGTTGTTTATGGCCGTATTTACACGAACATTTACACGTTTTTCGGTAAACCTTCTCGTTCAGGCGGCAACGTTTTGACAGGAACTGGAAATCGGTGCACTCTGTGCGTCAATCCACTGACCCACAACACCGTTGTTGTTTTCACTTCACAGCGATGTGAAGTGGAAGGAACCGATCAGCGATCACTCCTTCGATTGCCAAGACGCATAACTGTAGTTTAAGACGTCTGAATAAACACGTCTGCACAAAAAGTCAGTCTAAAACAACAAACAATAAGTTGCTGTAGCAGGAGTCCGTGTTGTCGGGCTGCTGAATATAATCTGTACCCTCAGCAGCCTAACCTTTAAAGCCCAACGACAACTGACAAAATATTTCTAGCTTCTGGTAAAATGCACCACTTGTGTGCGTTTTTTTATATTTGCAGATTTTTGCCTTGGACTGTTTTACTGACGCCTCTCCAGAGGAGAGCGTCGAGGAGCTCAAACGCAGCACTTTGTCAATTCGGTTTTATTGAGTACTACTTTGTGTTTGTGTGAAGAGGCGAGTGTGAGAGTTCAACTCGAGGCTGAGCCAACCTGCAGTGAAGAGCCTGAAGCGGCCAGAGATTTATTTAATGCTTGTCAATAACGGCACAGTGTCAAGAGGTACCTCTCGCAGGCTCCGGCAGCTTTTCAGACGCCCTGCATGATATGGATGCAGTTTATGGGGTTAGTTTTCAAACGTGAGGCTGCAGCAGCAGAGAGAACATGAGGGTCGGGGAGGGATTGTTTTTCTCTATTCGTCTTATTTATTAAAAAATACGATTTAAAAAAGGAAAACAATGGAGAATTAAACTATTATTGAAACAGTCCAAGTTGAAAAAAAAAGGCTTTATGATAAAGCTTCAAGTTTTTCTTTAACAGGCGCATCAACGGCAGATGAACTGTAAAGACTCCAGGGCCTCATTACGACGACGTTTCAAGTGAAAACGCTTCGTTTTTTTGCTTTTTCCTTTTAGAAAAGTTTTGCATAAATAGCAAGGCTTTGAAAATGATGTCAGTTTACGCGGCGATGGAAGAACTGCTGAAAACAATGTCGTTGGCATGTCGGGCCACTAGTGGGTGCTGTTAATTGTTTTTAGAATAACTGAATGACCATGAAGAACGATTTACTACAGGTGTAGTGTACCTGCTCAGTAGCAGCATTTCAGAATAAAAGTAGCGTTTATGTTTTTTTTCCCCCGTTTTCCCGGAATGGGAGTTGAGCGTTTTGAGAAAGTTGCATTTTTTCCAGTTTTACAGAAACGGCTCAATCGGTAGAGTCACCGTCCTTCGATCCGAAGGTCGTAGGTTTGATTCCCAATCCCCACGGTTCCAATGTCCTTCAGGTCCTTGAGCAAAACACTGAGCCTCAAACGACAGATTGTTATTACGGCGACTGTCAAAATAAAACTACCAAGTTGGATTGTTATGACGGTGCCTGTCAAAATAAAACTACCAAGTTGGATTGTTATGACGGTGCCTGTCAAAATAAAACTACCAAGTTGGATTGTTATTATGGTGACTGTCAAAATAAAACTACCAAGTTGGATTGTTATTACGGTGACTGTCAAAATAAAACTACCAAGTTGGATTGTTATTACGGTGACTGTCAAAATAAAACTACCAAGTTGGATTGTTATTACGGTGACTGTCAAAATAAAACTACCAAGTTGGATTGTTATTACGGTGACTGTCAAAATAAAACTACCAAGTTGGATTGTTATTACGGTGACTGTCAAAATAAAACTACCAAGTTGGATTGTTATTACGGTGACTGTCAAAATAAAACTACCAAGTTGGATTGTTATTACGGTGCCTGTCAAAATAAAACTACCAAGTTGGATTGTTATTACGGTGACTGTCAAAATAAAACTACCAAGTTGGATTGTTATTACGGCGACTGTCAAAATAAAACTACCAAGTTGGATTGTTATTACGGTGACTGTCAAAATAAAACTACCAAGTTGGATTGTTATTACGGTGCCTGTCAAAATAAAACTACCAAGTTGGATTGTTATTACGGCGACTGTCAAAATAAAACTACCAAGTTGGATTGTTATTACGGCGACTGTCAAAATAAAACTACCAAGTTGGATTGTTATTACGGCGACTGTCAAAATAAAACTACCAAGTTGGATTGTTATTACGGCGACTGTCAAAATAAAACTACCAAGTTGGATTGTTATTACGGCGACTGTCAAAATAAAACTACCAAGTTGGATTGTTATTACGGCGACTGTCAAAATAAAACTACCAAGTTGGATTGTTATTACGGCGACTGTCAAAATAAAACTACCAAGTTGGATTGTTATTACGGCGACTGTCAAAATAAAACTACCAAGTTGGATTGTTATTACGGTGCCTGTCAAATGTTAACCAGGAGGCCCGGGGTGATGTGGCTCATGCTCAGTGAAAGCCTTGATTGAAAAGGTTTCCTGGAAGAACTACAGACAGAATCCCACACTGACACTGACACAGAGTAAAAGGAGCCGAGCCCTCAGAGGTTCTGTTCACCCTGCAGTCACAGCAACGAGAGAAAAAAACCCCTGAAAAAAACCAACAGACATTAAAGTGTAATAGAGAGCAAAATGTCAACACTTTCAATCTCGGCTGACTTCCTATCTCATTTCTTCCCTCTGCTAAGATACAGCCGAGTCCGCAAAGGGTGAGTAATCCCCACATGGCGGTCCTGCCGTTTCCCCGCCTCTACAAGCTGTGCCTCGTTTTTTTTTTAATAATTAAATTCAATGTTCTTTTTACGAGCCCCGCCGCAGAGAGAAGCGCGGAGTCACGGGCGAGTGTGTTTGTGTGAGTGGGAGCAGACCTCTTGAGCTTTTAGCGTCCTGGCCTCACACGCCCTCAGCCGATCCTGTAAATCTGCCGTCGGGATGAAAGAGCGGCGCCGCTCAAGGACGCGTGGAGACTCCCGGCTAACTACCGGACGAGAAGCAGGCGGCGGTCAAATCCAACCGGGCTCCGCGCCAACGAACTCTGATGTGTTTGGCTCCATACGATTCACAGACGAGACCCTCGTTGGTGCGAATGCTCATTGTTTTCGTTAAAACCAGCTCTGTCACATATTGTTCCAAACTTAACTCCACGTAGAAAAAACAAAAAGTTCTGCAGTGGTAATGTATTATAATTATATTCATTAAACCGTGTCGCAAACCGGTGACACGTCCTGCACGCTTTTTAAAAACAGGATGCAGATTAGAAGTTACTGCTAATAAAAAAAAAAAAAAGGGAGTACTTACATTGGGGAAACAAACTCGGTGAATTGAGTTTAATTCGGGAGCCTAATGAGGTCCGTCTTAATGACGCGTGAAGTTTTCTTGTTGTGGAGCAGCTCAGCTGTCAGCACAGCGAGGGTCAGCCTAATGACCGATTCACTCACTAAACGGAATGAAGATATTCTGGATGTTGGTGCATCTCGACTTCTTAGACCCCCGGGTTACACAACGGTGCTTTCGAGTGATGATCGTTTTCTGTGTTTCCGTTTCAGAAAAGTTTCGCGTTCACAGGTCAAGGTTTTGAAAACGATCTCCGACGTTTGGGGCGGCCAGGGCTCGGTTGGTAAAGTAGTCGTCTTTCAATCTCACACATGTAATTGGTTTACAGGTTCGATTCCCCATCTCTTCCTGTCCACATGTCGAAGTGTCCTTGAGCGAGACACTGAACCCCAAACTGCTCCCAACGCAGCAGAGAACAACATGAGAGAAACCCCACAATCTGCCTTACATATATTTATATATTGTGTACTTGCACTATTGACACGGGTCAACCTGTATTTATCTTCTATCGTTCGTGTGCCTTAATTTCCTTTATTATTATCAATATTGTAATATAGTGTGCCATTCTCTTTATTTGTGTTCTAAATTGTAATTTTTCTTTACTTTTTTTATTCTTCTATTCTATAAAAAAACCAACTGTTGTTTTGCTGCGGAAAATGTACTCAAAGTATTTCCCTGCACATTATACTAAGTATAATTGTTGTGTGAGATAAATAAAGGACTTGACCTGACTTAACAATGGAGGACACGGACATTCTAGTGGACCGACGACCAAGGTGGATTGTTATTACGGTGACTGTCAAAACAAAACTACCAAGTTGGATTGTTATTACGGTGACTGTCAAAATAAAACTACCAAGTTGGATTGTTATTACGGCGACTGTCAAAATAAAACTACCAAGTTGGATTGTTATTACGGCGACTGTCAAAATAAAACTACCAAGTTGGATTGTTATTACGGCGACTGTCAAAATAAAACTACCAAGTTGGATTGTTATTACGGCGACTGTCAAAATAAAACTACCAAGTTGGATTGTTATTACGGTGACTGTCAAAATAAAACTACCAAGTTGGATTGTTATTACGGTGACTGTCAAACTAAAACTACCAAGTTGGATTGTTATTACAGTGACTGTCAAAATAAAACTACCAAGTTGGATCGTTATAACGGTGACTGTCAAAATAAAACTACCAAGTCCCAGGAGAATCTGGACTGGGAGTCACGACACTACGGAGGAAACACTGTTCCGATTGTCTCTACTGAGCATGTGCAGAAGAACTAGTTACTACAGACGTGCAGTGGCAGCGTTTCCGCCGTCGACACCGCCACAGACTCGGAGCGTATTCAAAAAGTTACGTTTTCAAAAAGTTCCACCTTGGGAGCAGTTTTCAAAAAGCTTCATATTCGAGGGCTAAGTTAGTCAAATGTTTAGACGGAGACTTGAGCAAACTGGGGTTGAGTAAAATAGTAACCAAACTGCTCTTATTTTGAGATCATGGGGCAACACTAAAGCTACTAGTTACTTACGGCCCAGAGCAGTGGTGTTAGAGTCCAGCTGCTGGTTTCTAATGTGTGATCCACTAAATGCTCATCGGACTTCATCTGCGTCACGCGAGCAGAAAGAGCGAGGCCTGGATTGTGGATGCAGCTGTTACAGCTGTGCCGAAGACCGTCTCTTTCCTCCCACTCGCTGCGAGTGCAACATCGTGTGAACGTGCAAGAGGCCCGGAGGCACGAGGGCAGGAGAACAATCACATCAGCTGCTACTTGTGTACTGGAATACACATGAATATCTGACTGACATGTCAGCGGTCGCTTCCTCTGAGCAGGAAATACTTTGTCTTGGTGAAGATCGACTTTGCTGCAGTGAAATAACAACAACTTTATGTTGAAAAGATTAAATTACCACAAGCTGTTGTACGCTGTTCGTCAGAAGCAGAATCAAATTTAAAGTTCTTCCACCAGAATCCACACGGGAAGAATTAAAACGCAGGATCCAGTTTTAGTTGTTGACGTACATCTCTAATACGTTGTCAAAAACCTTTTCTGAAGGAAATTCCTCATCGCACTCAGACAAACACGCATTTCCAGCATTTTAATTTAGCAAAAGAAACCCGGGTTTGTTTACGTCTCAGCGTCACAGAAACACGACGAGCAAGATCCCGTTTGTTCACCGGATCTCACCAGATCTGGATTCCCACTGGAAGAATGATCTACGATCTTTTCCACAACATTCCAGACTTTTCTCGAGGCTTGAAGACTCTTTCTTTGAAGAAAGTTTGGATTTTTTTTCCCAGGCTAAATCAGTCAAATGTTGATATTCTGACTGAAGCTGCCGCGCCGCCATCTTTGATTTCCCACAATCCCTTGGGGCAGGTTCCCTAAGATGGCGTCAGGCAGGAAACAAAACAGTTTGATGGACACAAATTCCGTTTTGTTTGTAAACATATCGGCTTTGTTGACATTTTATGGGAAATAGATTTGAAAGATTGTTTCTGGTAGAGTAACTTTAAAGTATGTGTTGGAAAACAGTTAAAAGTGTTAAGTTGAGGTAGCGTATTACAACCAGTCCCACCCTGAGATCTTGAGATTTGTCCTCCATGACGGTTCAGTAGAGACAGCGCCCTCGTCTACGCGACAACAGTTTCATTTTAGTGTTTTCGTTTCCGCAAAGTTTTGCGTCAACATGGCAACGTTTCGAAAGCCATGTCCGTTTAAACGGGAAAGGCAGGAACCATGAAAATGTAGTTTTCATGTTGGGCCACTAGTTGGTGCTGTTGGTTGTTGTTGTAATGGAAGCTCAATGACACGACTTATTGTCCATCGACTGAGCAGAAGAACTAGTTGCTCTGGCCGTGGTGCACATGTGCAGTAACACGGTTTCAAAAAAAAAAGTTGCACTGTTCGCTGCCTACGGGGCGACGGAGTCGGCGCGCTTTCAAAAATTCGCATTTTCCCCGTGGCAAGAAAGTTTTTTCAGATAAACGGGGCCAGAGGGGAAAACCTCCCAGCCTCGACGATCACCTGGAGCAGAGACAAAAACAAACTTTCTATATAAATATGCAGCGAAGGAGCAACTACGCTGGTAAAAGCCAGATTGAACGCGACTGCTGATGTGGATTGAAAATGTGTTTGTCCCTGGAAAACTAAGGATTTTCACACGGGGCGTCATTCTCCATGCAAATACTGCAGGTTCAGGTACTTTCCCCATCAGTACCTCTTCAGTTCAAACTTCTGCAAGACAAGCTTCAAAGACGAACCAGGTCCGTCACACTTTCTTGGGAACACGTATATATATATATTTACAGCGTTAACCGTTCTTTCAATCTCTTTAATGTTCCATTAGAGAAACAAGCTCTCCTCAGCCCCGGGCTTTAAGGGAAACGACACCAATGCGCCTTTTTAAAAGTCAAATACAAGTTTGTCACCGTACCTTGTGTTTTTTCGTCGCTCTAAAGCAGGAGGAGGGCAGGGACAAGGCACCCGATCGGGAAAAACAAGAACCCATTCACTAATGGAGCTTTAAAGGGATTACACCGCTCCTCCTTCACTACAGTGAAGGTCAGTCTGCTCCGTCACAGGGCAACACCAAGATGATAAAGTTTATTGTCAGAGTTTCAGTCTTGGTGGGAAGATCATCCTGAATCAAAAGACACATATGGATGGGACACATGAATTCAATACGTTGGTCCATTTTTGTGTGTAACTTGGCCTTTGTGGAAAAGTATCAGAGTGACACTGATGATACTGATGGTACCCATCGTCATGACGACCCTGGCAGGAGTCTTACTGGACTGCTTCCATTTCACCTCAAGAGATTCGAACCGCTCAAAGAACCCGTTTTAAAGTTTTAAAAACTCTCGAGTGTAATGGAGCAATATCTGCGACAGCGCGGGCTTCCTGTCCTCCCCTCGAATTGTTTCACCGTTCCGCGGATGAGTAATACGTCTGTGCTGCTCTCAGGGTCACCTCCTGTTGAATACCATCTCAGGAGGAGGGGCTGCCTCCGCGCTGTAATGGGTTCCCACTTTCTCCTCCAAAACGCTGCAACTCCTTTCAAAATATATTTAAATGTTTCCTGCGGCGAAAAATAATCACCTGCTGGCAAATTCCCATCAAAAACAGAATGCGTGAATGAAAAGATGAAATGCTTTTTTTTTTTTTTTTTTTTTTTTTTCTTTGCACAAGAAAAACATAAAACTTCCAAATTGGTCCAGAAATGGATTTTTTTAGAGAGAAGAAATAGTTTTTCAATCGCCTGAAACGTTAACGATAAACATACCTCTGAAAGAAAAGAGATTTGTTTTGTGAAAATACAAAAAAAAAGTCAATAATACCAAGTAAAATAGAAAAGTACTTGAAGAATTGTGTTCATAATGTTCTCTGCTTCATATTGCGATCAACAAAAACTATAAAGAGGTGTAGCTTTATTTATTTTGTTACTAGTGAGAAGACATCCAATCTGAATGTCTTGAGATGTTTTATCATTCAGTTAGGTCCATTTATGTAAATCCTTCGGAGAGAGATTACTGAACTTTTTAGTCATGAAGCAATAATGTGAATGTGAATCTGCCGTATTGGTTGAATTTAAAACGACCTGATTCTAAGTTTCTTGATAAAAAAGGAGTTATAGCAACGGAGATATAGCATCGTCAAATAACGGTGTTTTTCGCTGTCGACACGGAGTCTGAGCTGTTTCAAAAAGTTGCGTTGTGCCCTGTTTCCACAGCAATGGATTTGTTGCTGTTTCAAATAGTTGCGTTTTCATAAAGTTGTTAACTCCGTCAACCATCATTTTTGAAAGGTTGTGTTTTCCCCATTTTCACAGAGGTGGTGCTGGGGCATTTTCAAAAACTTCCACCTTAGGAGCTGTTTTCAAAAAAGTTGTGTTTTCTGCCGTCTACACAGAGTCTGAGCTGTTTCGGAAAGTTGGGTTTTCCCCCCGTTTCCACGGAGATGGAATCGTTGCTGTTTCAAATAGTTGCGTTTTACCCCGTTTCCAAGGTGACGGAGTCAAAGCATTTTCATGATGTTTTGTTTTCCGTCTTTCCCCAATTTCAAAAAGTCGTGCTTCTCCCCCATTTCCATGGAGGTGAAGTGAGGGCATTTTTGAAAACTTCCACCTTGGGAGCCGTTTTCCAAAAGTTATGTTTTCCGCCACCTTACACAGCCGGATCATTTTCAAAAAGTTGCGTTTTCCACAGAGACGGAGTTGAGGCATTTCCTTAAAGTTGTGTTTTCGCCACTTACATGGAGTTGGGGGCATTTTCGAAAAGCTTTTTCCTGTTTTCACGGAGACAGAATCAGAGCATTCTCAAAATATTGTGTTTTCCATCCATTTTCCATGGAGGTGGCCTCGGGGCATTTTCAAATAGTTTCACCTTGGGAACCGTTTTCAAAAAGCTACATTATCCGTGGCTGGGAGCAGAAAGTTTTCAAGTTTAGACTTGCGAATGTCCTTGGATCATTGGATTAACTATGAAGTTCTATGAGAACCACATCATTTTTCAAAAGTTTTGCTGACCCGTCCCTCCACCCTGACCTCCTCCTGTGAAATATTCAAACCTTCTTGTTTTAAAGATAAAAGCACGAGTTTCGCTGAAGGCTCTTTCCAAAGCTAACCTTCCGAGTTCCGTGTGGGGAATGTCAGCAATTATTAATACAGCACAGCGATTTTACATGGAGGAGTGAGTGAAAGAAACAAAACCAAACAGCCACATAAATATTAAAAATACAAGAAATCCCCTTTGACGTTCTGCTTTTAAAAAAAAGTACGTCACAGAGATTGATGTGAAAGTGGAGAACTATTGTGGGAGGGAGAAGTAATTTCACAGAAAACCGACTTCTCTGGAAACAACCAATTATTTCTGCCAGAGGAAAACACCAGAGAATAATCACATCACCACCTCCCTAATGACACTATTACTGGGAGGAATCATCTAAATACACATTCATGTTATAACGGAGGATGACGTGGACACAGTCAGGTTTCAAACAAAAGTCAGTAACTGAAGCTTTTGGAGTCATTTAGAGCATTTTCATCTGTTATGGGGCTTTTCCACGAGTACCGACTCGGCCTCCGTCATTTCCCATTATAATATAGCACCACCACGGCGTGGGCGGAGTCATCGTTTTACCCGTCGTGCACAGGTAATACCCCTGATAAGATGCGAAGCAAACATCCATTGGATATCAGCTCATATAATACATTAAATAGTATATATTTTTATATTTATTAATAATAATATTACAAAATGTGGATTGTTAAGATGGTGCTTCACTGTCCAGGTGTTTCGGTTTCACTGGTGCCCCTGTTAACTGGTGACTTCTGCCACCAGCCTTTAGCAGCAGCTGATGTTAAAAAAAGACAAACAAACGCTGCGATACTTTAAACTTTATTGGAGATGCGGTTTAACAGCGTTCTCCAGGACAGCTACTGGGTTTAGTCAAGAGTTACATCTGCTGTGAAAAGAGGACAAGGGAGGAATCCGGTCAACAGTTAGCAGGGAAACCAGGTAACCCGAAACACCGGTGTTATCTGCGACTTGGAGACCGGGGTTGCTTTTTTTTCCATTCATTTCAATCATGTGATTTTCTTTTTCTCAGCTTTCACGAAGCTCATTCTATCGAGTGTTTACATGATTGAAAAGGAGCACAAAGAAGAGAAAACGGAACGTGGGTGCTCCATTCTTCAAAACACAATAACAGAAAAAAAAATATATACAAAATGGACTGACGTGCGATTTACAGAATATTCACTTCAGTCACACAGATGCAAACCATGTACTTACATGCAACCTTGATTTGATCCTGCAGTAACTTATTTTAGCTCATAGCGTACAAAAGATAAATACATATACTGTATATATAAAAAAAAATATATATATATATATATATATTATCTGCAGTTCACAGACAAATCATATTTCAGCAAAATCAGTCACATTTAACGATTTAACATTTAACTTAATTATTATGGCTCATAGGATTTTAATTGTTGTCCATTTAAATTGTCTTTTAAATTGGTGCACGTTTCTGTGCGTCTCTCTCTCTGTGAGCGTTATTGTTGTGATCAGTTTTGAAAAATGTGTCATCTGTGTCGTGAAGTGTCGGCCAATCGGCGACCGCCGTCTGCCGACGTCACATCGTCTACTGGCCTCAGCTCGCTGGGAACCTGGAGGAGGAACCAGGGAAGTACCTGGTACCATCACGTACTGGAAAAACGTTATTAGCGAGTAGGACCGAGTACGGCCGAGTAGGACCAAGTAAGGCTGAGTGGGACCGAGTAGGACCGAGTGGGGCCGAGTAGGGCCGAGTAGGACCGAGTAAGGCCGAGTAGGGCCGAGTAGGACCGAGTAAGGCCGAGTGGGGCCGAGTGGGGCCGAGTGGGGCCGAGTGGGGCCGAGTGGGGCCGAGTGGGACCGAGTGGGGCCGAGTAAGGCCGAGTAGGGCCGAGTGGGACCGAGTAAGGCCGAGTGGGGCCGAGTGGGGCCGAGTGGGGCCGAGTGGGGCCGAGTGGGGCCGAGTGGGGCCGAGTAGGACCGAGTGGGGCCGAGTGGGACCGAGTGGGGCCGAGTGGGGCCGAGTGGGGCCGAGTGGGGCCGAGTAGGACCGAGTGGGGCCGAGTAGGACCGAGTAGGACCGAGTAGGACCGAGTAAGGCCGAGTGGGACCGAGTGGGGCCGAGTGGGGCCGAGTGGGGCTGAGTGGAAAAGCACCATTAGTCATGAGTGTGAGGGTCAGAGAATCAGTGGCCACAGTGTGGAGACGGTGTGGTGTTATCGCTCCCGGGCCCTCCAGCAGACCGATGGGCTCACCCTGGTGGGTCGGCTTCCTCTCACAGCTTTTTACAGTAGATTGGAAGGAAAGTGGCCATTTTAATCATTTATTTTCAAGATCAAACTGAAAGTAAGCTTTTTTGGGGGGTTTTTTAACAGCTGTCCTTTGCAGTGGAGAAAAAGAGGGAATTGTAAGCGTATTGGATTCTCACAATCCTTTCCCCGCCTCCGGTAAGGAGAGATTAACTATCGATGGCATGATGGATCGCTGAGGTCGGAGTCTGGAGTTGGAAAGATGATGAATCATTACAACCCCGATCAGGGAAGAAATGGAGGTTCAGATTATCCATGTGTCTTTCATAGGTCACTGGCAGCAGAATGCTCCTGCTTCAGCATTCACGAGAGCTCCGTTAGGCGTAGATTAGACTTTATCTGAACACTACATTAAGGTGGTGGTGGTGGGGGGGGCAATATTTTAATATAAAGCGTTCAACAAATTATTACTGACTAACGTACGTTTCTTTACAAGTCAAGAGAGAGTTCGTAACTTGAGAGTATGTGGAGATTTTACATTGCTGATAGCTCGATCGAAATGTTGGAACACACTGGAAATACAAATCAAGCAAAGTCAAACTATTCACATATTTAAACTTTTATACAAACATCAAGTCTGGTCACAATATATAGAGAGTTGGTCTTAATTTGATATCAATCCTCTGTCCACTAGTGTGGATAAGAGCTTTTGTTTGATTACCATTGTTGGTATACTGTTTATTACCATTGTTGGTATACTGTTTATTACCATTGTTGGTATACTGTTTATTACCATTGTTGGTATACTGTTTATTACCATTGTTGGTATGTTGTTTATTACCATTAATGGTATGTTGTTTATTACCATTGTTGGTATGTTTATTACCATTGTTGGTATACTGTTTATTACCATTGTTGGTATACTGTTTATTACCATTGTTGGTATATTGTTTATTACCATTGTTGGTATACAGTTTATTACCATTGTTGGTATATTGTTTATTACCATTGTTGGTATACTGTTTATTACCATTGTTGGTATACTGTTTATTACCATTGTTGGTATATTGTTTATTATCATTGTTGGTATATTGTTTATTACCATTGTTGGTATACAGTTTATTACCATTGTTGGTATATTGTTTATTATCATTGTTGGTATACTGTTTATTACCATTGTTGGTATATTGTTTATTACCATTGTTGGTATGTTTTATTCAAATGCTGTATGAGTTATTTAACACTGTTGTATAGATGATTTCATAGTCCAGAGTTTACAGAAACAGAACAGTGAAGCTCGTTGTGTAGAATAGTAATTGAACATGGTGGTGGGATTAAATACGTTTTCTTCTTCCTGCTTCCTTTCAGGCAGAATTGGAGCTTTCTTACCTTTTACGTTAAATGTTGATATGACATGTCACGAACCATATCATGACTTTGTCTCCCTTGTGCTCCACTGTGGAATAGCGTTTTCCTGAAATAAATAAATAAATAAATTCCATTAACAGTCTTTTGATGCATCTATCGGCTGCTGGATTGTTTTAATTGTTCTATTTTTGTGTGCATTTAAAGCATGCATGCCGAAATAGAAAAAAACCCCAGCAACTTTGTACTTCCTGACAGTGAATAAAAGCTAAATGTCTCATTATTCTCTTTGTCTACCATATTTAAAATCAGCTCATACGAGCCATTTGTTAATTTAGAGTCCGCCGGCAGGGAAAAAGCTTCACCTGACGCCAATGGACTCTTTCAAGCGGCGTAAGAAAGATGTTCAGGCTCTTTCCAGGTTATTGCTTTGAAAAGACGTCAGTGTGATTAATTTGTTTGAGGGGAAGAAGAACGGCCTGTAGCCTCTCCTCTATGCAGCAGCGACGCCACGTTGCTTCACATTTAACTTGCTGTTGCTTTTGCCGCCTCGACTTAAAGAACTCCGGGACCTGAAGGACACGAGAAAAACCAGTCGCACTAAGTTCTGAGGGCTTTAACAAAACTCTCAGTTCCTGTCGAGAGTCTACAATGTAAAATAGGAGCGCCGAGGGTTTGATTTGGGGGGAAAAGCAGAATGTGGCTGCACCGTGTGGGAAAAGCTTTGGGTCGCTCTGGAGGTGGAAAACGTAGGAGTGAGTTACATTAGAGACCAGACCGGCAGCCGTCTACCAGAACGTCCGTGTTCTCCCGTTCTTAATGTTTAGAGCGTTTTGTTCTCTGCTGTATGTGTGAGTGCTTTCATTACAAAAACCAACAACAGCACCCACTAGTGGACCAACATACTAACTACACCATTTTCAGCATTTCTGTCATCCCATGAAAACGATGCAGTTCGTCTCTATTTCTATTCAAGGATAAATATCGTGCTCATATATTTTTGTAAAAACAAACAAATGCATATAGATTTCTGTTATAATGTAAACGTTTTATTTTAAACGAAGGGTAAATAAATCTCCACCCCCACATACTACAGATGTTTTAAACACAAACTAAAAAACAAACTTTTTAATAAAAAGTATTGTGTTTTATGTTCCTTTTAAACTTTAATTGGTTTTCTTTGACTTACCTTTAAAAAAAATTTCCTGTTGCACTTTGAGATGTGTTTAAATGTAAAGTGCGTTATACATACAAGTTTATTATAATTATTAGGATCATAACTCAATGGTAAATGGTGAACAGATTTCAAAGCACTTTGTATTGTTAATCACATTCAAACATTCACACGGCGGCTGCCATGTAAGGCACTCAGTCCATCCATCAAGGATTAAACTAAATAAAAAGATTAAAATAAACAAAACAAAAAAAGACAAATATGTAAATGTACACGCCATTGAATTCCTCACGGACTTCTTCTTTAAAAGAAATGGCTGCGGTTAGAGCACAGCATCACCACCTAGTGGCTGAACGGGAAGTTGCAGCTGTTTTTTTTACGACTGGTTGTTTGATCGAGACAAAAACCAAACTAAAGACAGAACAGACCATTCTGTTGGCACAAAAACATGCAATGTTTCTCTTAGTAAATCTTGCAGTATATAGTATGTTCATGATGACACAAATACAGTATAGCCTGTATATCATGTGAGTAATACCCCGGCCCATGACTTCAGTCTAAGAAAATGAATAAAAGGAACCGGATCGGTTACCTTTTGAATTTCATCCCCACTAACCTGAAAACCTTTTCGCATTTCCAACACGTTCAGGTCAACTGATCATTGACTCAACGCGCTGCGACTTTAATTCTGCAGCAACTGAACAAATGGAGGTTTGAACGAATCCCTGTAATTCTGTTAAGAAGCGAGAGTCTCGTTACTTTATGCTAAATCAGGGCAGCTGTACATATGGAGGGGGTAAAGAAAAACATTGGCATCAAACTCACTGTGTGTATTAGGTCTTTCCTGCCTGCCAAATGTCATACTTTGACATCGTCCTGGCCATCGAATAGAAAATGTTGTTTTTCTTCTGCGCGCTCCGTCTCATAAAAGGAAACCTTCCTCACTCCGATGATAATTAACTGCAGCTCCTGCATCTCATCACCTTCAGCCTTTATTAAAAAGATCCAGATCATGACGGGTCGTGATCTGAAGCGCCGGATGAATCAGGAGTCAGCGCTGTGCTCTGACAAACACAAACATCGCACGCGGCCAGTTATCAAAGATCTTCTTTTTTCTGCCTCCATTTTGTTTGTCTGATACGAGCCCCCCCGCTGTATCTATATTATTAATGTGGTTATTCTGCTGGAGACGGTCGGAATAAATTTGCCCCAGACAAGATCAGTGTTGGTAAAATGGCTCTGTGGAGAAAAAAATAGTTTACAGTGTTTTTAGATGACCTGAACGGTTACAGCAGAGGGGATGTAAAAGAGAGAAAGGAAGGCTCGGCCGTCTCATTAGAATAAACTGGTGAAGACGTAGAGAAATAGTCATTTTATCTTGATTGTCATCAAAACGTTTATTTTGGCCAATAGATTGCCATTATCTATACTTGCATATACTTTGTGTATTTGAGATTTGTGTATTTTTCTTTTCTAAAACTAATTCTTTTTTTTATACTTTTTATTTATTCAATATAAACGAGCCCGTTTCAATTTATAGTCAACCTAATATAAATCATATTACCTGTACTTCTACTTACAACTTATGAGTAAAGTTAAAGATAAATCTAACGTCAGAATCACGTGAATTAAAACTGTTCTGACGTCTCGTCTCCTCGTTCTGAAAGGACAAGCAGTTGGCTTCAGTCAGTTGATTGTGATCATTTTCTTTTAAAGCGAACGCTTCATATAAAAAGTCGCTTTAGACGTTTCAATGTGACAGTTATTGACTGTTATTGTAATTCCCATCCCATCCTGTAACAGCTATGATGACCAAATGAGAATAACACAGAAGGCTGAGCTGAGACGCGTTCCAGATTAAATTACTCGGCCTCGCCATGAGATAGACGGCTCCCAGTGTAAAGGATGGCCGCAGATGTTGTGTTAGTTTCATTTTAACACTGCCATCAACTGCTAAAGTGTGCTAATGTTTCCCGAGGAAGGTCATTCTGACGATGAGTGCCGTATAAGCGACAGGGCCGGGGATATTTATGTCCATTCACGATGGCATTAATCCGCCTCAGAGGAGCACAGCGAAGGGTTGTGCTGTTATTTAAGATGTGGCGACGGATGAGAATGACTGCTGACAGTCGCCTCCTCCTGGGTGCGGTGTGGGGGACGGCAGATAATACCTTTCAGGAGTAATTACCTGCAGCATGTGAAATCGACTGAAGTTGACTAAGATGAAATAGGCACTCCCTAAAGCCCTTGGCTTCACCTTGATAGACGCCCCGAATCGCTCCAGTATCACCTAAAGGTTAGTTTTACAGTATTCCCACCACAGCTGGTGCTGCAAACAGCTTTCGTCACACCTTCATACCCCAGGAACTGATGCTCAACTTCTATCGGAGAACCAGCGAGAGCTTTTTCTGTGTGAATCTGTAGATTCTTGAGAGTAATATATTTCCTATATTTCATTTTGAAAAATAAGATAGAACATAGGTCTATAGAATTAACACCACCTGTGTGGATTCTGAAGATATAATTCCTCAGCATCTTGGAAAGGGAATTCCTCCTCTCTGCTTCAGCATTTGAACGCACCAGAATTTGTCAGAGAATTACGAACCAACCAGAGGCCGCCTTTCAAAAGGTGTAAACCACATGGTATCAATTGGCCAATCCCGTTGCTCGTTACTGGGTGTCATACAAACAGGAAGTCAGTTGTGCGTTGTGTACAGCAGCCGATAATTCACGATATTTCAGCGAAAGAAGACGAATTCAGGCAAAAATAGACGGTGACAAATAGTGATGGACGTTATTCACAGATTTCAGAGGCTTTCAGCAACACGGACGCTATTATTTCGGCCGTCTTTTCCTAAAACTGACCGCCTCCATGACGGCTGGACGGCTCGCTGCCTGAAACCAAGCCATATCTGGAATGTCGCCCAGAAGTGAAGAAAGTCTGTCCCCTCTCTCCCTGGCTTGTTTAAACGGTTTCTGAGAGTAACTCCGTCGTCTTTCCCTCAGGTGGGAGAGCGAGACACCACGCTGCACCTCCTCCAGGAGCTCCGGTCCTCATGAACACTTCATGTAATTACCCTCTGACAGGACGGCGGGAGAGAAGTGAGGAATGGAATCCAGTTGAAATGTCAAATGAGACGGTGCTGAATGGCCGATGCACGAGAGGCCAAGGTGACGGCACAAGGACCGAGATGAGGGGAAGATCGTGACTCGCAGCAGGGAATCGTGACGTTGTCTTTCAAATATTAACCCATCAAGCAGCTCAACCCCAAGATATAGACGCTTAAATGCATGAGGCATGAATACAGGATGTCCAGCTGGTGAATAATCGTCTTTTCTGGCCGTGATAGAGCAGCTGGGTTTCTCTTCTGATTGAAATGTTGTAGGTTTAATGTTTAATGTTTTTCTTTTAAAGCTTTAATGTACGTCTTTTATTTCTTTGTCAAGCTTCTCTGCATTTTTTTCATTTATTCTATGTCTTTGTAAAGCAGTGTGAATTGCCCTGTGTTTGAATAGTGCTCTATAAATACATTTGCCTTGCCTTGCCTTGTCTTGCCTGGCCTTGCCTTGCCTGGCCTTGCCTTGCCTGGCCTTGTCTTGCCTGGCCTTGCCTTGCCTGGCCTTGCCTAGCCTGCGTCCACACAACATCATGAAAACTGCTCAAAATGGCGTGGTACATGTGCCAGGCCAGTAGGTGGCGCTGTAACGCTGCCACAGAAAAGCATGAAAACACGGAGAAATCGACTAATCCAACATGTGGTCTTATTGAGGCGACGAGCATTTATTGTTGGATTGATTTAGTTTCTTGTTTCTCTCAACCTTTGTTTATATTTACATCTTCATGATTTCTGAACGCCGATATTCAGAAAGTTAGTTGTAAAACTTTTCGTTGGAAGCCAACCGATCATAATGTCACAAGGCAGATTTTCCATAATTGAGGTGTTTTCGTTTGGGTTTTTTTTCGTTGTATGCAAGATGTTTATAGTTGAATTTGAATTCGATGAATTTTCCTTGTTTCTACCGTTTCATTGTTCCGTTCGCATCGTTTTTGTGTTTTTGTTTTTCATGCAGGCAGAGGACCAAACGCTCTAAACATTAACAACGGGAGACAGTTGATGAATTATATGCTACTACAGGTGACTGTCAACTATAAACTACCAACAAGGACAATAAAACTAGAATATCAGGAAGCTCTTCACCACGGCAGTGGTGTGGCGTTACTGCGGTCTCCACGGCAACGCAGCCCGAGCGTTTTCCAAAAAGTTCCACCCTCGTGGAGTTGTGTTTTTCAGCATCTCCGGGCACCACTGTCGTGCAAACGGACTCCAGGAATGAGACAAAACCTCTGGGTCTGGTGCTGGTTTGGTCCGGGACAGACTTGTGGTCCAACAGGACGAACTGGAGGAGGAGACGTCTGGATCTCTTTGCGTTCTGAACTTCCGCCGACGTTCCACACGGACTGAGCAGGAAAGAAGACAGATGGATTGCCTCATAATGCCTTCCTCTAAATATTAGACTCAGCGGAAATCACAGTATTTGATTTATTGTCGGCCAACCGGAACTCGCCTGAGACTCAGAAACCTCGTCAACGTGTGCCGCAGTCGTGAAATAAAGCTTTTTTAGAATCACAGTGTTACTTTATAATTCTTGTAGCCGTCATTTCAAATGACTGTATACACCGTGCAGCCTAATTAACCTCCATTTATTATATTTCCATTCAAGCAGCTTATTAAAATACACAGTCGACACGTATCATTGTCCTTGGAGGCAACAAGATTACTCACAATAGAGAAAAGCCTCTTTTTCAAAGAGTTTACAGTTTTCACATTGAGAAGAAGTACATTGTTTGGAGGTAATAATTCCTCGGTACTAGATAACCTTAAATATATATGATGATAAACGAATAAATACACTTCAAAGAGGGATCAATGTGTTGTAAAAGTAACGAAGCCGCCAAGTTTTAATAAACAAAGTAAAAATAAAATACCTTCAGTGGTTCGATGCTCCTCCAATCTGATTGGCCACTACGGCTTCACACTTCACGTAACGTACCGCTGCACTTCACTTACACAACCAGCCATGTAATTAAATTAACACTTCCTACATTTCGGCTCTTCAAATCGAGTCGGGGGGATGAATCAGTGTGGAAATCATAGTCGCAGCTGCGGTGGAGGATGTGAATTAATGCGGCGTCCAAATTACAGCTGAGAGGAGGGATCAAGTAGGTCCGCCGGATATTCAACAGTAAATAGCTGCGATGGAGTCACTTAGCGCCGTAACTCACACCACGAGTGTGTGTGTGTGTGTGTGTGTGTGTGTGTGTGTGTGTGTGTGTGTGTGTGTGTGTGTGTGTGTGTGTGTGTGTGTGTGTGTGTGTGTGTGTGTGTGTGTGGGTGTGTGGGTGCATCTGCAGCGATGTCAGATCGGTTCACCCGTCTCAGGAAAGTAAACAATCGAAGCACTACTTCAAAAGAAATCTGCACAAATGGACAGAAGAGGTAAATAGCAGGACTTGAGCTCAGCAACGTTTGTAAAAAGCTCCGTCAATCTCATTATCAGACGGCGACACCTTCACCTCGTATGAATTGCTAAATTGGAAGCGGGCTGATGTGCTCGCAGATAAACAGCAGCGTGTAATTTGTTTGCCTGTGTGATTATGATCCGTCCCGCTCTGACGATAAACGATTCGGCCGCGCTGATTGATCCGGGAAGAGCGTCAAAAGATAATTGGATTCTGTCGGACCGAACAGGACAAATAATCCTGGGTAGTCCAGTACTGAATTCAGTACTTTTATAGAATTCTGCCGGCAGTACTACTGCAACTGAAAATGCAACGTTTTTGAAAAAGGTTCCCAAGGTGGAACTTTTTGAAAAAGGTTCCCAAGGTGGAACTTTTTGAAAATAGTCCAATTCTGTCGTAACTTTTTGAAAATGATGCGACTACACGTGTACACACCGACTGTAGTAAATTGTTGTTCTGCACATGCTCAGTAGCTGGACACTAAGAACAGCGTTTCCTCCAGAGTATCATGACTCCCCGTCCAGATTCTCCTGGGACTTCGTACTTTTATTTTGACAGTCACCGTGATAACCATCCAACTTGGTGGTCTGTCCACTAAAATGTCCTTGTTGTCCTGTTGTTAATGTTTATCATGTATTGTTCTCTGTGTGCATCTCATTACAGTTAACCGTTAACGTCCCGAAATCTAATGGATTGGTCCTTGGATGACGACAAATCATCCCTGAAGCATTCATGCAATTCAGGTCAATAGTTTTTGTGAAAAGTTGGTAAAATCCATCCATACAAACTAATAAATAAATAAATACACAGACAAAAACAATAACCTTCCTCCAACGTTCATTGGCGAAGGTGACAACAGCGCCCACTAGTGGCCCAACATGAAAATGACTCATTATGACTCGTGACAACTGCTGCATAAACAGACAACATTTTCAACATGTTTCCAAACGTAAAACGCGAAACATTTACGAAACCGAAACTTGAATCGTTGTCGTGTCAACGGAGGCCAAAGCTCCTGATGTGGTGCGAGCAGGTCGGCGAGCTCCTACGACCGCTGCTTATTGCACTGCCCGAGAAATGATGGGCTGATGGGCTCAAACTGGACCCACGTGGATATTTAAGTTTCAGCGATCCCCCGTTGAGGGCAGATGGGCTCCGAGAGAAAAATAACTGTCTCTTGTCAAAAAAACAAACAAACAAACAAACCAAAAAACGGATGCTTGCTGATGTGTTCGCCTCATAAATGGCTAAATGAGCAAGAGGATAGAGCCAACATGTGTTAAAGGCCTGATTAGAAATTAAACCAATTACACAAGCAGCACGACCGGAGCCAGAACAGGAAGCTCCATCTGGGTTGTGAAACACCACCTGCCTCGGCCTCCTGGAACTTCTCTGTCGAGCTTATGACTAATAAAAAGCAGCACATTTAGCGAACGCTCTGACGGGAACCGACTACATTAGCCCAAATATTGCGGCCAATCGTCTGGGCAACGCTTCAGATCTAATCAGAACAGAAGCTTGGAGGACCGTGGAGCGTACCCACGACGGCGTTACCTGCAGTTTTATCGTCAACATTTTCAGAAACAATATGAACCCGGACTCCCGTGGTTACCACGCTGCTCCAGAGGCGGGAGGGGGGGGGGGGGGGGGGGCTGAGGAATTCATTTATTGGTCGAGTGTAGCCGAAGACACAGTTGTATAATTTATGAGGATGAGAAGCTATATCTCTGCTGATGAAGAGGAAAAGCCTGCTGGAGCATCTACAGGCAGGAGAGATACTTCACACAAACACACTCATGGAGGATTCTTCACAGTGGGCTTTTAAAAAGGGGCCGTGGCTAAATAAAGGAGACTGAACATGCTGTGATTGTTCTCTACCATCTTTGCTATGGATACGCGGAATACCTCACTACTCCAGTCATTACAGAGCACTCTCATCCAGAGATGTAGAGGAATGGTATTAGGGCCACTCATTGGAAAAAGAAAAAAAAAGAAAGATAGGAGGTGGATTATTCTTACATCATGCACTTTGAGAAAAAAGTCGAAATATGATGTTGAGAAAAAAACAGAAACATAACGTGGAGAAAAAAGTCGAAATATAAGGTTGAGGGGAAAGTCTAAATGTCGAGAATAAGGTAGAAATATAACGTTAGAAATTAAGTCAAAATCTCGCGACTGAGGGTGAAATATAATAGTGCGAATAAAGTTGAAATAATATCAAGGATGACGTCCAAATGTTGAGAAAAAAATGACAAAATGCCTGAAAAAACATTGAAAAATGATCTGAGAATATAGTCGACATATGATGTTGGAAATCAAGTTTAAATGTCAGGAATAAAGTCAAGATACAATGAGATTAACACCAAAATGTCGAGAATCTGCTGAAAAGCATCTGATTAGAATGATGTACAAATCATGATTATTACGTATTGATACTCGCCCCTGATACCATCCAGTTTGTCATCTGTCCATTCAAATGTCGACTTCTCGTGAATTTGTTCACGTTTTTAGCGTATTGTTCTCTGCACACGTCTGTCCGGTTTCATTTCGAAAACAGGCAACAGTGCCCCCTGGAGGCCCGGCATACTAACTACATCGTTGTCGGTGTGTCGGCTGCTGCAGTGTAAATGCAATACTTTTTTTTTTTTTAAACTGCCATTGTGTTGTCACGTGAAACAGGGACTCAGTCAGAAGAAGCACAAAGTAAAGTTTGTTTAGTTCAAAGCTGAAGCTGCAGGTTATTTGTTATTTCATGCGAGGTGTCCTCTTAATGTGCAGCTCTGACACTGAAAGCAAATATCTCATTCTAATATGAGCAGGCGGTGAAACAGAAAATCCAAACAGAGCTTTTTCTCAGAGTCAATAACTGGCACACACTGCTGGAATAACAACACCGTCTATCTCTGGATGTCAGCATAAAAGATAAACATCCTGGAAATGATTACAAAAAACCCCTCATGAGGTCATCTCTTTATAAACATGTGAGGTATATTGAGAAATTCTAGGAGATATATCTAAACAAGCTCCTCAGCAGTTTATCAAGCACTTTCATCAGCCTCAAACAGAAGAAAATAAGATAAACAGTGACTATAACGTGCAGCAACAATCATTAAATAATGTGAGAAGTCAGAAATAAGACCTGGTGTTTGAAAGACCTACCATGTTGGTGCTCAAGAGTCATGGAAACGAGGGGCTGGATGGTTTCATCCTCACACTGGAGGGGAGATCAGCCTCAACCAAGGTTCCACATCCTATTTCATGCAAGAGAGAAAGCAAACTTAACTTTAACAAGGATTATGTTGGAACGCAAAAACCCCAAAAGAGTGTGTGTGCGTGTGTGTGTGTGTGTGTGTGTGTGTGTGTGTGTGTGTGTGTGTGTGTGTGTGTGTGTGTGTGTGGGACAGAGTTTTCCAGTATTTATTTGAGGCCATATTAAAAAACAAAAAACAAAACATTGGTTAAATATTATTCTGCTGAATTCAAAACAATGTAATGTTTACCTAAAAATAAAAACAAGAAAACTAACCAATTATTAAAATAGTTTATCAAACCATTTACATATATATGATAGTTTTTGTAGATTTATCCTTTGTTTATTGTCGAAAAACCAACTATTATTGTTATAATATTCACAGACTAGTACATGTACTCACCCATCATGACGTCCAGTCCCGGAAGTAACCGCAGGTTATCCCGCCGCGGGGCTTAGCAACTTCTAACCTGTCGGCCCAACGCATGTTTAACCTTCTCCAAAGGCTGAATAACTTTCCTACTTTGAATTTTATTCAACTTCTCCATTTAAACACCGTCGTTCGCCATTTCATTGACAGCCGGAGCCGCCATATTGGATGAGTCTCCTTAAGTTACTGTGTTGCCAGATTCTGCAGGTTGCCAGTTTGTTTTGGACAGGTTGGACTCGGAAAGAAAATGCTTTGAGTTGGTTGAATTCTAACATAGGATGCTTTCCCCAAACATTAAACTGTTTTATTTTTCTAAAATATTCCAGGGAAAAAACATTAACAAAATACTTGCCACCATATAGTAAAAAAGTAAAGAACTATGTTACAATATAACAAGTAATAAGAGGAAATAAAGACAAATAAAGACAACAAAAAGAGAAAAATGAAATGAAATGTTAAAAAGAGGCAGGAGATACTATATACTATAAATAATATATAGTATAGTTTATATATCAATGAAACTGCATATCAAAAGCAAATTTATTTACTGTATTTTGTATCATAACTACGTGTCTACTTTTTAACAAAAGAAACCATGTTGAAAATTCAGTGAGTTACAATTAATTAATAGTGTAAAGACCTCCTTCCTCAATAGAAATGAGGCAAAGCGGAGACCCACCAACATGGCTGCAACGATGATTGTTTTGTTTCTGGTTTTTATCTAAAAATCTAAAAGAGCTACCTGAAAGGGGCGGAGCTTCTTTGACTTCGGCCAATTAGAATTCAGGATTGTCTTAGTGCCCAATAAAAGACGAAAGTGCAAGTAATATGCACAGAATATTAGTTTTATCAATAATAGAAATAATCCATTCTGTTTTCCTGTTATAAATTAAACAATGGATATCAGAAATTATAAATTCGAAAGATTTCCAAATACAGATGCAAATACAAATATTATTGTGGAATAAACATATAGATGATATTTCTTTTATGCATTCAGTATATCCATACTTTAAATCGGTCTTCATTGAAATGCCCCTCAAGAACAAATACAGTGATGGAAATAGAAATTAAAACCCATTACGGTGTATAATGACATAACCTGCATATTTGGCCCCCAAAGATTGAGGATCAGGTTTGGATTATCCCAGTAGGGATTTGTTTTTCACACTATGGCGGAGGGCTGTCAACCGTTTCTCAGGGGGATCCACAGTCCCAACTTTTCTGCTGACCGGAATGAAGCAAAGTAGAATGCGATCACATTAGCCACCAGCTATTAAGCAACGGGTTGCAGTTGCCCTGGGCGAGATAGGGCATCGTTATGAACGATTACTGCCTGGATTCACAGAGCGGGTAAGAAAAATCACATTTTAACTATTCAGAATATATTGCTGTATTCTGACTTGCAGTAAGCAGGACTAGAAATGTGGCACAGACTCAGTTTCACTGCCTTAAAAAACCAGAACATCTGGTCTTGATCGGAAGAATGTTTGGGCTTAATCTCAAACAATCCAAACTGAGGTCATGAATTACGAAGCATAAACTTCCTGAGCCACTATGGTTGTTTTTAACTACTGTTGTATAAAGATGCTCACAATTAAAACAATGAAAAACAACGAGTTTAGGTCCGTTTACACAACGTTACCATTGAAAACGCATCGTTTTAGCGTTGTCATGCGACAGAAATGTAAAATAAATAATTAAATAAATCCTTATTGATAATACAAAAAATAATACAAATAAATAAGTTTGGATTTTATATATTATATTATATCTACATCTACATCTACATCTAAAATATATCTCTATATCTATATCTAAATATCATATCTATCTATCTATCTATCTATCTATCTATCTATCTATCTATCTATCTATCTATCTATCTATCTATCTATCTATCTATCTATCTATATCTATCTCTCTCTCGCTCTCTCTCTCTCTCTCTCTCTCTCTCTCTCTCTCTCTATATATATATATATATATATATATATGCCTGAAAAGGGGAAGACAGAAGTAAAACTTCTATAATTCTACCTCTTCTACAATATTCAATACTCTTATTTATCTTCCTGTATTTAAAAATATAGTGTTATATATCAATAGGTATACAGTAAGAATATCATATAATGTCGAAGATGTATTAAATATATATATACACACAGATATATATATATGAAGACATAAATACATCTATAAATAATTATATACGGTAAAGTATTGCATTCATACACATTCATACAGACTGTGTACCCCTTCCCAATATACATGTTCTCATCCAAACAATTAAATAAAAATACGAATAAAGAGATTTAAAATATGCATTTGTAGCGTGTGCCATCATCCATACGTCTTCTATCTCGCCTGGTCCAACTTGTACGAAGGCAGGACCACCCAGAGAAAAAGCGCATGAGGAAACATGCAAACTCAGCAGTGTGTTTGAGCTCCATGCTGCAATATGTCAGCCAGAGTTTCTGTCCTGTACGAGGTCCAGAGGGAGGCACGGGTCAGCACTTTGTCGTCAATCAGAAAAATACTTTCCCTCATGATTTTTTCCGTCAAAAACTTCACTCCATCTAGTTTTTTTTTCTCTCTCTCTCTTTTCACCGGTCTACATTATGCATGAAAACTGTGATCCTGCACTAGAACAATAGGAACAACCTGTACGAATATGACAAATGTCCAATGATCGGCGTCAAAGCAGAGTTCCTGCTGCATTATTGAAGAGGACACGTCCTAAATCCTGCTGGGCAGATATTACCGGTGGGCAGATATTACCGGTGGGCAGATATTTCCACCAATACTTATTTTTTCTTTTCTTTTTACCCTCCAACAGCATTTCTTCTTTACACTGAGAGTGATGTGTCAGCTGCAGCGGGTGGCATTTCAGATGACACCGCATCAAGCACAACTCTCGTAAAATAAGTTTATACTCTTAACTCTGAGCGTGTGTGTGTGTGTGTGTGTGTGTGTGTGTGTGTGTGTGTGTGTGTGTGTGTGTGTGTGTGTGTGTGTGTGTGACAGAGAGAGGAATACACACCTAAATTACCTTTAACTTTACAGATTGATTTTAGTCCAGCCCAAACAACTAGACTTCCTTGAACAAAACCTTTGAATGAGCGGAATACATTTGATTGACCGGAGCGGAGTTCCAGTTTGGAGCCTGATACCCGGCAGCTACTCGGCCAGAAGGCTGTTTCATTGTTTTTACTCCGACGCTGATTTCCCAGCAGAGACGTCGTTTCATAAACCACGAGTCACATTCCTCCCGTGATGTAACTGTTGAGGAAGAGTAAACAATTCAGGGCATCGCCATCAACTTTCCAATGCAGTAATAAAGTGTTTGTGTTTTATATCCAGGTCCAAGTTGAAGCATCACAGCACCTCGTTTTGTTCATTTTCATCAATCTTCTCTGCAGCTCAGTCCACATTGCTTTACGCTGGCGGTTTTGAAAGACGTCGCCTGTTAAAGCAGATTCATCCTCCATAAGAACAAAAAGAAAATTTGGCACTCTGCGGTCTTGCCGAACAAAATTACGTTCGGCTGTGGCAGCCATCTGGGCCGAAGTATGTTGGTGCCGCCCTGCACGTGCACTTTCCAGCTCACTAATGACTATCGGTCATATTTTAATCATATTTAGCATGTACCCTCCCTACTGTATGAGCCCCGCAGCTCATTAACATGTGGGCGGGCGGGTTTACGTAATGCACCTGAACGCATCACTCAGCTCCTGCGGTTAGAACCGGACTAACATGGCGCCTCGGACAATAACTTTCTCTTTTATTACTGAAACAGTTCAGCAAAACGTATTTGTGAAAACATTTGAAGCGAGAAATGCAGTGAATGCAGTTGAAAAGTGAAATCGGCCCGTCACAGAAGTGTGCTGGCCGCGAAGGGGGCGTGGCCTGCAAGGTCAGCAGCTTCTTCTCGGAGTATGAACTCCCCTACCGACGTCACGGCAAAACTTTTCTTCCTGTTCTTCTTGTTCTTCTGGGAGTCTGCAGGTTCCTTTACCCACAGCTTCCTCCAGCTCTGTGGAGACCCCCAAGCTGCTCCCAGACCAACAGGTTTGGGTCCTGGGCCGACCTCTGGCCTTTTTTGAAAAAAATGTCCCTTTATACAGAGAGGGCAGAAAGGTTGAAATCATGTAGTTCTTATGTAGGGCCACTAGTGGGTGCTGTTTGTTTTTAATAAAGTAATAAAACCACATGCACGTGCTGCAGTTTCTCTTGGTCTGGTTGGTCCAGAAACCTCGTATTCAAAGTTTCTGGATTTTCCTCCATTTGAATATTGGATCATAGGAGCTGCATTCGGAATCTGCTGTGTCTGTGTGAGCTGGACTGGCTCCGCCCACACATGCCCATCTTGGGAAGAGGAGGAAGTACTTCCTCTCGTGGTGCCATGTGCCAGAGCAGAGCTGCCTAATTGTAGGAGGAGTCAAAGGGAGGGCCTACCTTGATTGGGATTGGCTAAACCCCCGATGACACTATATAGGGTTTGATTTCTGATTGGCTGGTTGGAGCAACACACTTTTTAAAACCTGAAACAAGCCAGGGAGAGAGAGGACAGACTGTCTTCACTTCTGGGGTGTCGTTCCAGGTATGGGGACGATTAGTACTGCTGGAGAACCTTTAGGAAGTGAATTTTTATAAAATATGACCCCTCAGAAAAACTGTCTGGGCTAGATGAGACCAGAACATATAAAAGGACACCACACGAGACATTCAGGTTTGCCAAGACAGTAAATCTTATATTCTCTGGCTTTGGGTGGAAAAAGTAGCAAAGAAAAGTTAATAATGTAAAACAAAAAGAGGTGGAGACTCCGGCCACGAGGAACAAAACAGAGGTCAGCGCAGGGCCAACCACGACGTGGCCGTCACACCCTGTAGCTGTCACACCCTGTAGCCGTCACACCCTGTGGCCGTCACACCCTGTAGCCGTCACACCCTGTAGCCGTCACACCCTGTGGCCGTCACACCCTGTAGCCGTCACACCCTGTGGCCGTCACACCCTGTGGCCGTCACACCCTGTAGCCGTCACACCCTGTGGCCGTCACACCCTGTGGCCGTCACACCCTGTGGCCGTCACACCCTGTAGCCGTCACACCCTGTAGCCGTCACACCCTGTAGCCGTCACACCCTGTAGCCGTCACACCCTGTAGCCGTCACACCCTGTAGCCGTCACACCCTGCACTTCCCTCAAACCAAATAAAAAAGAGGAGGAAAAAGGCTTTTAGTGTGACGATGACAAAAGTGTGACTGCAGGTGACCTCCAACTCAAATTAATAAAACAAACTACAACAAAAGAACTCCGCTCTGCTTTAATTGAGTACGCTCCGTCACTTCTCACTTGTACTTAATTAAGGGAAAGAAACATCAGAACCATTTTATTCAACAACAAAAGAAAAATCCATTATTAAACCTGACGTGTCTGTTTCGTGTCATTTTCCCCAAATGACAGATTTATTACAACTATTTTAGTGCCTCCTTGCACAACGATATGCATTATTTATGAGTGTGTTGCTTTGATCAGTGCAGAGCCTTTCTTATTGTTTTGCTTGTTCTGAAACTCTGGAGCCTTTCTCAGTGACTTTGCAGGATCACAGAGTACGACAATAGTCTAAAAGGCATTTGTTCACTATAACGAACCGAGATCAACAGAGCCTGTGATCGCTTTTTTGGAGATACATGCATCCTTTGATAGGGCAGAAAATAGAGCGTATTGATCTTTACCTTTCTGTCTTGATAATGACATCAAGAGGCACATAAATAGTAAGTCAACTGCAGAGTTGTACAGCAGATGCTGTAAACACACTTTCTGAAAGTAAAGTTTATTTTTCTACCTCCTCAGACACTTTGTCAGGTTGTTGTCATCGCGGGTCAATATCAGTTTTCTTTTTTCTGAGTTGGGCGACCAAAGAAGTTGGCCAAGAAGGTTATGTTTTCGTCTGCGCATTTTTATTTATTTATTGGTTTGTATGTTTGTATTTTACCAACTTTTCAGAAAAACTATTAACCCAAATTGCATGAAATCTTCAGGGATGATTTGTCAACATCCAAGGACCAATCCATTAGATTTTGGGACGTTAACAACGAACCGTTTCCGAATAAATCCTAAAAAAAAACTGCAAAAAAAATGTCCCATGTAAAGCGGGTGAGAGAGGCACCTCATGGAGGAGATCAAAGGAGATCAGCGTCTGTTGCCATGGAGACGCTACTGCTCAGTGTTTCACAGTGATGTAGCTTTCTTTTATTGAGCAGTGGCAATAGTGTGGACTCGCTGGAACCAGCAGATGGTGGTAGTGCAACTTCACGGATGCCAACTGCCGTTGAACCCAAGCGAAGAAGAAGAAGAAGAAGAAGAAGAAGAAGAAGAAGAAGAAGAAGAAGAAGAAGAAGAAGAAGAAGAAGAAGAAGAAGTAGGGGGGAAACAGTCATTAGGGACGCCTTACATTACTTGTTACTGAACAAAGTGATACCAATACTAGTATCGGTATCAGTGCATCACTAGTGAACTATATATATTTAAGTTTATTTTTTTTCAAAAGCTGTAATCGATAGTCCAGGAATGTTTGAGTCCACTTGAGCAGCAGTAGATTTCATTCACTCGTCAAACTAAATAAATAAATTCAAATCTACCCTCTGGTACAAGAGCTGGACTCAAGAGTGTATTTCATCATCGCACCTCAGTGGGTCTCAAATCATTTCACTCTTCTCCGTTTCATTCACCCGTTCACAGCCTCGGTTGCGTCAGAGCACAAGGACGAGAAGAATCGTCAAACCTTTCAGCTGGAGTGCGACTCAAGGCTGCCCGGCTTGTCCGGAAGATTAAATTAATCAGAAACAAAACAATAAAACGACGACAGGAGGACAATCGAGGTTCTCGTTTGTACCACATTCTGATGAAATATCGCCGTGTTATTTAAGAGAAATGGTGCCAATGTGCATCATTTAATGCTTGTAAAGCCCCCGGTGCTGTTTTAGCGCTGGAGAGGCTCAACCTGGAGCTGGATTAAAGTCTCACGCTCAGCTCCAGGGATGCATTAGTGTAAATGGTGTGTAGGGGGATGACCTTCACTATTTTCTACATGGTGGTCACAATACACCAAACACATTAACTACAGGTCAAGACTGCGCATTAGCATTAATCGTGGCATTCATTTCACATAATGTAACCCATTCAAGGTAATGAAGCCATGTTAGTGCTGATCACACACACACACACACACACACACACACACACACACACACACACACACACACACACACACACACACACACACACACACACACACACACACACACACACACACACACACAGCAAATTATTTTCTTGATTATGGTTCTGAATCTGAATGAGGTGACGTTTCTGACCTTGATGCTTCAACCTTCATCTGATATGATTCTCTGGTGGTTCGACTTTATATATTTATGTCTATGCTCTTTAAGGCTCCGTTCACACGGCTGTGGCGCCTGGAGCCAATGACAACGCAGTTTTATAGAAACGAAATGCTGCTACTGGTCCAACACACCTCGGTCGTCGTAACTAGTAGTTGTGCACGCGCTCAGTAGATTGACAATCAGAATAATGTTTATTCCCGAGTGTCATGACTTCCAGTTCACCTTCTTCTTCTTCTTTTGGGGTTTAACAACAGTTTGCGTCCATAAAGTTGCCTTACCGCCCCCTACTGGTTCTATCTATCGACAGTTTCCCACTGCTCTCATCGTCCCTAATGACTGTTTCCCTCTCTCTATAACCAGCAGCTTTTTCATCTTTGATGATGGTTTCTTCTTCTTCTTCTTCTTCTTCTTCTTCTTCTTCTTCTTCTTCTTCTTCTTCTTCAATTGGGTTGAACGGCAGTTGGCATTCGAGACGTTGCACTACCGCCATCTGTTGGTTCCAGCTAGTCCATATCATTCCCCACGGCAAGAAAGAAAGAGGAAAGAAAGAAAAAGAAAAAAAGAAAGAGGAAAGAAAGAAGAAGAAAGAAACAGTAGTTTCATCACAAAAACAAAACAACAGCGCCAACTTGTGGCCACACATGCGAACTACATAGTTTTGAGTGTTTAGTAAATCTAGTTTCAGGTAACAACGATACAGAGTAACACCCTTATAATGAGTAAAGTAATACGTAGTAACGTGAATGAAATCAGCTTGTTTCTCACTGGTAATATCTCACCGTCTACTAAGAGGTATACTTCTACTAAACACATGTCACTGTGGACGGCGGCCCTCGTGGGAGGAGACGTTTTTATAAAGCCGATAAGATGAAGAGGCCATGATTCAGCCAGAGCGGCTGTAACCGGAGCGGTCACAGTCGGCTGCCGGTGCAGGCTGCCTGTCAGGTGACACTGGATCCAGAGTTTTCTGCTGGCTGCCGCCGCCGCCGCGTCCTGGCAGAGGACTGACAGCGGGACCGACACTGTCCCCCGGCTCGTCCCGTCTCACTTCAGCTGATGAACACAACCTGATAGGGTTCAGAAGAAACGCTCTGAGGGGCACGCCGCCTCGTATCGGCTGGCAGGACGCTTCCAGAGCTTTTCACACTCTGTATGTGTGTGTGTGTGTGTCTGTGTGTGTGTGTGTGTGTGTGTGTGTGTGTGTGTGTGTGTGTGTGTGTGTGAGCATCTATCTACTAATTGTCGTAACAACATCTGAGAAGAAGATTTCGTTTAAAGTTAGTAAGAATAGCTGTGGTGGAAGTAAGGATTTGAATACTGTCATTTTTACATAATTCATCTAGATATACATATATTTATAAAGAAATAGCAATGAATCATAAAATAAATCTTTTTTATTTCCAGTAGTGTAACAGAAGGGGCAGCAGGTGCAGCAGGCGCTTGGTTTGGTGTTGCAGGCCTCCTGCGGTGCAGAGCTCCTGACGCCTGGGGCAGTGTGTGTGACGAGCGCTCCTGTCACCAACCATTAACACTAATTATCACCTCAAAGGAAAGTGGAAACCCTCTGGTGGTAAACTACGCGGACCTCTCTCGGCCATCGCACCGTGTGTGAAGATATCTGTTGGTTTTAGGTGTTGAAGCTACAGATTTGTACTTAGTTACTCTACTGAAGTGGATTTTTCACAGTATAGGAGAAGGCTGATATGATAATTAACTGTATTTTGCGTCATTAAAATTTGCTATATGTTCAGATTATTGTCATTTTTTGTTTGTTTTTGCTAAAATATAAACATTTACATCATCTGCATAAAGGAAAACTTCAAAGTTTTAATTTAGTGATTATTATGGCACTATTCTAACGATGAAATTGGACTGTATGTGGCCCCTGGATGACAAATAACTTTAATACACCAGATTTCAATTCAGCTGCACTACAGATGGGTAATTTTCATGCACAAGTTTTTAATCAGATTAGCCACAATGATAGATTAGTCCGCGTTAATTAAAATAGAATTTAAAGGGGTCACATTAAGCAGAATTCACTCCCTAAAGGTTTTCCTACAGTAATAATCGTCCCCATACCTGGACTGACGTCCCAGAAGTGAAGACAGTCTGTCCTCTCTCTCCCTGGCTTGTTTCAGGTTTTAAAAAGTGTGTTGCTCCAAGCAGCCAATCAGAAATCAAACCCTATATAGTGTCATCGGGGGTTTAGCCAATCCCAATCAAGGTAGGCCCTCCCTTTGACTCCTCCCACAATTAGGCAGCTCTGCTCTGGCACATGGCACCACGAGAGGAAGTACTTCCTCTGCTTCCCAAGATGGGCATGTGTGGGCGGAGCCAGTCCAGCTCACACAGACACAGCAGATTCTGAATGCAGCTCCTATGATCCAATATTCAAATGAGGAAAATCAAGGAGGAGCTAGAAACTTAGAATACTGAAGGTTTCTGGAGCGACCAGACCAGGAGGAGGAGGAGAACAGGAGGAGCAGGAGGAGGAGGAGAACAGGAGGAGGTGAACAGGAGGAGGAGATGAAAAGCTGAATAATCTGACTCCTTTAACATCACATTGTTTTGCAAAGAGGATTAACGAGAACAGACAGACACTGGTCTCTTTTTTATAAAAACATATATTCAAAGCACGGTGGCCTTGATACATCAGAAAAACCAATCAAAACCAGCAGCTGACATTTCATTTCGCCTCTCAACATTTAAAGTCCAGGAAAAAAAAAAAAAAAGGATCATCTGTCTTCATATCGTTTCCATCTTTCCTGGTAAAAACCTGAAACAGGAGGATCCACGCATGACAAGTCTAACGCGGCGCCTGTTGTGTACACATATGGAATTCCTGCCGCCGTGAATTTACATTTCCATCAAGAACGACAGAGACGCTCCAACGTTCCCTTTCTCTCAGTGTCACCTTCACCCGCTCACGTCCGGCCGTCCCTCTTATCTCGCCACGGCTGCATAAACACAGCGAAGACGTGAAAAGCGGCGATGTTCTGGACGCTGACTGGTGGGCGGGCGGCGTTCAATCACAGCAGCGGGCGGCGGTTTATGCTTTACATGGGCAACAAACGTCGTTCCTGTGGTTGATCGAGCGTGGTTTCTAGTTTGTGATCAACTGAGAGGAACATCATGAGTGACATCAGCCGCTAACAGGAGGACGAGGGTTTGCGTACGCTGTTGTTGTTGTTGTTGTTGTTGTTGTTGTTGTTGTTGTTGTTGCTGTTGTTGTTGTTGTTGTTGTTTGACGTGTTGGTGGGAGAACTTATCTCACTTATCAGGAGATGATTGGCTAAAAAAGTCAAGGTGTTACTCTAACGTGTTGCAAGATGATGTGCAAGGAGGTGGGTAGAGGAGGGTGGAGGAGGGTAGAGAAGGGTAGAGGAGGGTGGAGGAGGGTGGAGGAGGGTAGAGGAGGGTGGAGGAGGGTAGAGGACGGTGGAGGAGGGTAGAGGAGGGTAGAGGAGGGTGGAGGAGAGTGGAGGAGGGTAGAGGTGGGTGGAGGAGGGTAGAGGAGAGTGGAGGAGGGTATAGGAAGGTAGAGGAGGGTGGAGGAGGGTATAGGAAGGTAGAGGAGGGTGGAGGAGGGTAGAGGAGGGTGGAGGGTGGAGGAGGGTAGAGGAAGGTGGAGGAGGGTAGAGGAGGGTGGAGGAGGGTAGAGGAGGGTGGAGGCGATGCAGTGCAGGCCTCCCTCTTTCAAGTCCTTTTCCTCGTGTGGATTCTGGTCGAGTAACTTTAATTAACCTGCCGGAAAAGGTCAAACTGGACGAGGTGGCGAGGAGTCATAAACTCTGGTGTGAGGAACAGCGGGTGTCACTCTGGTGATTTTTGTCTATAAAAACTATAAAAACTGGTTGTACTGAGACAACAGTCGGAGTTCTGCTCAGAGCGGCCGCTTTCCTCTCGCTCAGCTGACTTGTGTTTGGATCCTCTGCGGCCATAAATAAAGCTTTAGTGCACGTCGAACCCCGGACTCATCATCTTTGGCACTCTCTCATAAAACCCCACAACATATAGTACCTGCTCGTTGTACACGCCGGGGTGTGCTGGGGATCTTTAAGTCCCCGTCTTCAACCATCTGTTCTGAAATTTGGCGTTTCTCGCTTCAGAGGACTTGAAAAGATTTCTCCAATTTTAAACTGTATTTGATGCCAAACAAACTGAGAGCAAAGCACATTTACATGTCCTATGTAGCGCTGATAGAAAAGACCCACATGAAGGGCTTCACTCTGAAGGACAATCCTCATTAATCAATGCATTTGGATTCATTTTTAGTCTTTTTATTCTGAATATTCCACAGTAAAAGCACATCTATCGGCGCCAGAGTGGTTTGTCCATGTAATTTCATTTATTTATTTATTTTCTGTGTGGGAACGGCTCTTCAGATATTCACTTCATGTTGCTCATTTCATCAGGCCGTCAACTCGCCGGCTTTTACATGCAAATTGGAAATTCCTGCAGCCCACCATCTGACGGAGAGCCAGAGGAGATGGAGATGACGTGCAGTGGGAAATAAAAAGGGGAGGAAAGAAAAAATGCATTAAACACTCGGGGAAACAGGGATGCGAAGGTTCCTCTATTTCTGGCTGCACTCTCCACACACCCACACACCCACACACACACACACACATACACACACACACACACACACACACACACACACACACACACACACACACACACACACACACACACACACACACACACACACACACACACACACACACACACACATACACACACACACACACACACTGCACTGCACCAGTCCCATATCTGTCATTAGAGGATTCCAGTGGTCCTGACCACCGGGGCAGCAGATCGATACGCTGGCAGCCTCCGGCCCCCCCGAGCACATAATAGTGTCATCAGCAGGCTGCAGTCAATGCTGATAGAGCAGCAGTGATTACGAGCTCGCTGGAACAGTTTCTCCGCACGCCGTCAGCACTGATGTCCTCCCCGCAAAACACAACGCGTTTCCAACCCGGCGGTCCGGCAGCGGTGGACTTCAGCCACGTCCTTCCTTTCTGTAAATGAGGAACGACCACATGTAGCTGGAGCTGGTGTGTGGAAAGTTCTGAATGTTCTGTGCAGGGCCGGCAGGCCTGTTCAGCAAGACGGGGAAAAGCTGAAGGGAACCGCGGCCTCAAGGGGGCGCCACTAAATCTGGAAAAAAAACTTCACTATTGTGTTACGGCTATTAACTCTCACAATGGAACAGCTCACATGTTGGCTGGAGTTCCACCAGAATCTGGATGTTAGAGGAGGAACATGCTCTATAATCTGGATGTTAGAGGAAGATGCTCTATAATCTGGATGTTAGAGAAGGAAGATGCTCTATAATCTGATGTTAGTGGAGGACAATGCTCTACAATCTAGATGTTAGAGAAGGAAGCTGCTCTATAATCTGATGTCAGAGGACGAATATGCTCTATAATCTAGATGTTGGGTGATGCTCTATAATCTGGATGTTAGAGGATGAGGATGCTCTATAATCCGAATGTTAGTGGATGGATATGCTCTATAATCTGGATGTTAGAGGGGTGATGCTCTATAATCTGGATGTTAGAGGGGTGATGCTCTATGATCTGGATGTTAGAGGGGCAGTGCTCTATAATCTGGATGTTAGCGGACAGAGCTGCTCTATAATCTGGATGTTAGTGGAGGAAGACGCTCTATAATCCGGATGTTAGAGCAGGGAGATGCTCTATAATCTGATGTTAGAGAAGGGAGACGCTCTATAATCTGATGTTAGTGGAGGACAGTGCTCTATAATCTAGATGTTAGTGGATGGAGATGCTCTATAATCTGGATGTTAGAGGGGTGATGCTCTATAATCTGGATGTTAGAGGGGCGGTGCTCTATAATCTGGATGTTGGCGGACAAAGCTGCTCTATAATCTGGATGTTAGTGGAGGAAGACGCTCTATAATCTGGATGTTAGAGCAGGGAGATGCTCTATAATCTGATGTTAGAGAAGGGAGATGCTCTATAATCTGATGTTAGTGGAGGACAGTGCTCTATAATCTAGATGTTAGAGAAGGAAGATGCTCTATAATCTGATGTTAGAGGAGGAAGCTGCTGTATAATCTGATGTCAGAGGACGAAGATGCTCTATAATCTAGATGTTGGTGGGGTGGTGCTCTATAATCTGGACGTTAGAGGATGAAGATGCTCTATAATCTAGATGTTGGTGGGGTGGTGCTCTATAATCTGGACGTTAGAGGATGAAGATGCTTTATAATCTGGATGTTAGTGAAAGAAGATGCTGAAATAAGATTTTGTCAGGTTTTCATGCATGAATATTGAATGGATGAATAAATATACAATGTTGGCATATTAACCTTAATCGGTTTGTAACTTTAAAATATCATTAAAGTAAAAAAAGAAAGAGAAAAAAAAGACCAAAAGCCAAATGGACTGGACTGTTCTTTCTAGAGCAGTATTTCCAGAACTGCCCTCTGTAGAGTTGAAATGGTAGATCTAGTAGGAGCCTCTTATCTTGGTTTCACCTCCACGGCACCATTTTCACTCACATATCGCTTTTATTGCTAAATTGAGGTTCATCTTTCAGCAGCGGTGCAGAAACCAGAGTTACCCGTCACGTGGAGGAGGAAAGCTGGAGGAACCGTCACATGGAGGACCATGTTCCACTTTCGTTTCTTCTCACGGACACTTCCACCGCGACTGTCTTTAATTAAAACCACGAATCCTTCGTATGTTGGCGCACCGGCGCAGCTCCGATCTCGCCACGTCTCTCGTTTGTTGAAGTTAGAGCGTAATTGATTTTTTTCATTTGGCAAGAAATAAATTGCTGCTGATTGGATCCCGGTAGAAGCGTCGATTATTATCGTTACGTAAGAAGATAGGTTCGTGAAAAAGATGCGCTTGTTGTTGTCAGAAGAAAAATCTCTACAGATTCAATTCAACTCAACTTCATTTATTTAGGACCACATACAACTCAGTCACTTCTATGTGCTTTTAACAGAGAGAAACCCAACAAATCCACATTATATCATATAGACATATATAAATATATATAGAGAGAGCTTAATCAGTCATGGGATCACTTATAAGACCTGATTAAATGCTATAGATCGCTATAGAATTTGTTGATATTGCAGGAGTGGTTGTAGATAGTGTTTATACCTTATGTCCATGTTTTTTTTGTTTTTAAACAATTGTTGTTGTCTTAAATGTACGAGGATGGAAAGTAGCCTATTGCTAAATCCAGAGAGAGATAGATATTAAGCACCACATGGGTAGATTTATTTCAATATATATATATATATATATCTATATCTATATCTATATCTATATATCTATATATCTATATAGATATATATAGATATATATATAGATATATATATATATATATATATATCTATATATATATATATATATATATATATATATATATATATATATATATCTATATATATATATCTATATATATATATATATATATATATATATATATATATATATATATATATATATATATATATATATATATCTACATATATATAGATATATATCTATATATATCTATATATCTATATCTCTATATATATGTATCTATCTATCTATCTATCTATCTATCTATCTATCTATCTATCTATCTATCTATCTATCTATCTATCTATCTATCTATCTATCTATCTATCTATCTATATATATAATTATCATATCTTATTGGCACGACTTAAAGAAAAAACATGGAGAAGACTTTGAAAGCCAAACTTGCATTCTCATTGGAGGATATCTACCTTGGAAAAGTGAAGCCCGGGAATAAGATGATAAATATTAATTTAGAACAATGTTGGTGACAGGAAAGAAAGCCGGTACCAAGAGAAGGACAAGGAGGAGTGGGTAGCGGTGGTGCAAACCATCTATAGGGCGGAGAAACTGACTTTCAAACATTTCACAACATTTTTCAGCATGTGACTAAGTTTTGAACAAATAAGTTTCCTGATCCCGACTCTGCCCTGTACCTCCACAGGTGTGGTTCATATCGGCAGGCCTCGGCGGCAGACGGACGGGTGAGGGACGGGTGAGGGACGGGTGAAGGACGGGTGAGGGACGGGTGAGGGACGGGTGAGTGTGAAAATAAGTGACGTGTGTCAAGAAAGGAGAGGCTTCTGGGTAATGAGGGTGGGCAATAAATCTTTGATTGAGTCGGTAAGTAGGGAGTCCTTCCCTGCCTGGAAGTCGCCCTGATGTGCAGCAGGCACGCAGATGAGCAGCATGAAATCTCAACACAGTCTTCCTCACACACACACACACACACACACACACACTGGAGCACGCAGCCTTCAAGCGAAATAAATAAATAAATAAATAAAAGAGTGACTCGCTAATTAAAAATATATGACTTTTGCTGATGCGAAGGCCTGTAAATCTGCATAACCCCGAGGCTGCAGCTGACGGTGGCGTGCCGCTGCACATGCAACACGCGGCGTGGCGTCGTTCAACCTGTTGAACGCGCCGGCGCTCCAGAAGAGACGGTATCGGAGGAGACGAGTCAGCTCACCCGGAAACCAAAAAAAAAAAAACCCCCCCCATGATTCGCGCGCTGATCGACGCGTCGAAATGTGACGCTGATCCGAAAGAACCGTCCGATGAACCTCCGCAGAGCCGCGCCGTGAAACCAGACGCGGCGGAAACAAGTCGTGATCGGCGGCTAAAGGTCAGATCCCCCCCCCCTGTTGCCATGGCGCTGTCATTACCTTCATCTGGGGAGGGGGGGTTCAGAGACGCTTTGCTCGGCCAACGTCGCCGAGCTCCGGGGGGGCGGCTGGAGGGACGGCGTCCCGTTGCCCTTTAAGCTCATCAATTATGAACGAGCAGCGTTTGTTGCTGAATCAAGACGAGGCTGTTGGTGACCGGCGTCCCGGCGGCTTTACGTCTCAGCGGCTCATTTGACGGGTGAATCCGTGGAGAACGTCGCCACCAGACTGAAACTGAAGGTCTTCTCTTCAGCCTGGTGATTTTTTCTTCTTGTAACAAATCAATGCATTGATTTTGTTTGTCACAAACTCTTTCACACAGAAATTTCTGCCTTCTTTTCTTCTTTTTTTTTTTAGCTTCTGCCTCCTGAGACGCTGCAGCAGTACCTGAGGAAGCGTCTCGACTGAATAATGGCCGCCACACACTGCGATCTATAGAGATCTATTATTCAGCTTTTCAACACTTCCACATCGGTCTTTCCACATTTCTTCTTCTTGATTTTCCTCCTTTTGAATATTGGACCATATTGGTATCTCCAAGTACTCGTACTCGTCCTTTCCGTTGTTTATCCGACCTCTTTGCGTGTTTGTGTCGCCGGCCGAGCGGCTCGGGGGCGGGGGCGGTGGTGAAGGTGCTGCACACCATGGACTCCACCTCCAGCCGCCGTAACGGAAACGCCGTGCCGCTCAAACACTCGCCTGCTTGATTGGCAGCGCTGCCTCGTGGAAAACAAACACACACACACACACATGGATAAACACACACTCCACCGGCGACACTAAGCTGTAGTGACAGGACCGACCCCCCCCCCCGGGATGGGAGCGTCGGGGGGGGGGGGGGGGGGGGGGGGTACAGTTCCGTCTGCTGAAGGGAAAAAAGAAACAAGAGAGGAGCTGCTGTCACATAAACTGAACACAAAAAGTATGGAAACGTGTGCTTGGGAGATTAATTCTTTGTTCCCACGATGCTTTCCAGCAATAAATATCCTAATGTTGGGAAGCTTGTTTGTTTCTCTATTAAACGGAGCCACACGTGTGAAGAAGATGCATGTGTAGGATGTGAAGCTGTTTATGTGAATAAAAGGATAAAAGCTAAGAAGCTCTCTGCTCGTGAGTCTTGTTTGGTGGATTAGAAATGACACGTTGACCTTTTGACGACTTATTAATTCAATTATTAGAGTAAATAAGAGTAAAACACGCACGCTCCTGCCACACTTGGCATCATTGGAAAGGGAATCAGACAGACTGTTGGATTTACTGCTGAGAAAGATAAAGAAATACAGTATTTCCTTACTTTTGTGTCCCGATTGACTGGATTCTCACTTTAACCCTTTACAGGCCAGTTTACCATAAATGCTCACTTGAAGCTTTTTCTTGTTTCTTCCCACCTAACCACTATAAATGATTGTGTATAAAAACACAGTTTTTGCAAAACATTAATACCATGTGGTGATTGGGGTAAAAAAGGTGAAAGGTTTGAGGACATCCAGTAAAGATTTGATCATATTTAGACTTTTTCTTTTAACAATAAGTTGTGAAATACGTAGTAATTTAAGTCAGTTTTACACTATAGATTGTTTTATCACATTAAATTGTATGTTTTTTATGTAGTTTTTTTTAAGATTGACTCTAAAGATATAAAAGTCAGTCTTAAATCAAAGATTCAATTAATTTCACACCCTTAAATATGCAGCTAATAAAAGAAGAGCTTTCCTGTTAAAAATATGTATTGTTACTGACATTAGAAATGACTGAAAATGTACAACTTAGAGAACGTGTTCATTCTGATGTTTCCTGCTTCCTAAGAAACAATTGATATTTTTTAATCATTCTTTATCTTCCTAAAGGTTCTCCAGCAGTACTAATCGTCCCCATACCTGGACTGACGTCCCAGAAGTGAAGACAGTCTGTCCTCTCTCTCCCTGGCTTGTTTCACGTTTTAAAAAGTGTGTTGCTCCAACCAGCCAATCAGAAATCAAACCCTATATAGTGTCATCGGGGGTTTAGCCAATCCCAATCAAGGTAGGCTCCTCCCTTTGACTCCTCCCACAATCAGGCAGCTCTGCTCTGGCACATGGCACCACGAGAGGAAGTACTTCCTCCTCTTCCCAAGATGGGCATGTGTGGGCGGAGCCAGTCCAGCTCACACAGACACAGCAGATTCTGAATGTAGCTCCTATGATCCAATATTCAAATGGAGGAAAATCAAGAAATAAACTATGACTACTGAAGGTTTCTGGACCAATGAAGTGTTGAAAACTGTGTATTATGACCTCTTCAAGGTTCACTTGCTTCAGAGTTGTGTAAATCAGAAACACAGCTTGTGTAAACCTAGAAGTCTGTGTACAACCTGGAAACACCGCCCCCTCTCCCCGGTTTCAAATGAAAACACATTTCTATATGCGACATGCTCTTCCGTGACTTGTCGAGCCACCGGCGGAGTGCAGAGAACACGTGGACTGATACACCTCGACAAGCCTGAATTCCCTCCAGACATGGTGTGCCAGTTCAACCTCACAACCGCAGAGTGGTCGTCTCCTCCCCTTTCTGGGTATTTCATCATCCACCTGTGTGTCCCGGTTTCTACGTCGAGCATCGGCGGATCGGGGTGGACGCACGTGATAATCTCACAGAAGTGGGGAAGAGCCGCTGGGTTATTATTACGCAGCGACCAGATAGTGTTGAGAGCGATGGAAGCTGTGGCTCCAAGGTCTACACTGAACATCTCATGGCTGCAAATATCACTCCTGGAAATAACCAGACAAAAAGGTCAACCTTACCGGAAATATTGGCGCCAACAAAGAGGTAACAAATGCAGTGATTATATCTCAAATAATTGCGGACGAGTTGTCCTACAATCCCGCTCACTGACTATCGCCAGCCTCGCCAGCAGGAGAGAGACGGCAGTGCTTCTGATAGGCTGTGGGAGTCGTTTATTTTCACCGACTAATCCTTTATTCTGAGTATACGCCTATTAATGCGTGTGAATTTGTGTAAACATGTTCTGTCCTCTCACATGCGTGTAAAAAGATCAGCGGCTGTAGCGAGCCCCTCTTTGCATATGTAAAAAAAAAAAAAACGTAGTCGTGTTAATGAGAGCAGAACCCGCAGACAGCTTCGGGGAAGTTTAAGGAGGAAATCATCAGGCAAAAAATATTTTATTAATGTTCCATTAAAAATTGATTCATGCTCATTACTTTCCGTGATAACTTTCATCCACTTTGTATGCGGGGGGATTTCATTTCCTCCTCCATGAAGACGCATTAGTCGTTTGATGCAATAAGTGCTAAATATTCTTTCTCCGTGGATGAATCACAGCCTGCTGCTGAGAATCTGCATACAAACTGATTATAGGATCAATATTATGAAGCTCCAGTCGGGTTTTAGTCAGACAAATGAAGATGTGCTTCACTTTGCATGTAGCTGATGACCTGAGGACGCATGTAGGTTAAACATCCATAGTCTGATGCCTTTATAAAGTGAAAAACTGAAAACTGTGGTTTGCACAGAGGCGGAGCTGCTCGGGGCCCCAGGCCACTAGGGGGCGGTAAGTGGAGCAGAGAGCTACGCACGCGAGCCAAAATCTTTTTTCTCCCCGACATTCTTAAAAAGTTTCCCGCCACACGGCACCATGAAAATGACACAAAATGGTGTAGTACACATACCGGGCCGATAGGTGGCGCTGTAACTCTGCTTCATAAACCACAAAATTAGAGCAGAAGATACGGAGTATGAAAAAAAACAACCCATAAAACATTCATATTATTCCACAATAGAACTCATTAAAATAAAGTTTTTAGGCTCCTAACACGCCGCTCCGTGTGGACGATCGGCCAAAAAATGATCCCGTTCCATGAAACGGCGCCATCGTGTGGACGGGGCCGAAAACTAGCGCTAGCTAAACACCTTGCTGGCGGAGCGGGCTGATGTCTCCCGCTCCGCCAGCAAGGCGTTTAGCTAGCGGAGCGGGATGTTTTCAACTGAAAACATCGCGTTGTTTTGTGTTTTCATTTCAGAAACGTTTTGCGTTTACACATTTTGAAAAACGATGAGAAACGGCAGAAACGCTGTCCTGAGCATGCCAGTGACCTTTTGTAAAGAAGTTCGTACAGACACGCCACCAAGTTCGATTGTTATTACGGTGACTTTCAAAGTAAAACCACCAAGTTCGATTGTTATTACGGTGACTTTCAAAATGAAACTACCAAGTTGGATTGTTATTACGGTGACTTTCAAAGTAAAACCACCAAGTTAGATTGTTATTACGGTGACTTTCAAAGTAAAACCACCAAGTTGGATTGTTATTACAGTGACTTTCAAAGTAACACCACCAAGTTGGATTGTTATTACGGTGACTTTCAAAGTAAAACCACCAAGTTAGATTGTTATTACGGTGACTTTCAAAGTAAAACCACCAAGTTGGATTGCTATTACGGTGACTTTCAAAATAAAACTTCCAAGTTTACGATGACTGTCAAAATGAAACTACCAAGGAGAATACGTACTGGGAGTCATGACACAACGGAGGTCGCCATGTTTGTGTAGAACTGTAGAAATGTATGTGCAGAACAACTCTTCACCACGATGGCGGAGATCCTGCCATCGACACAGAGACACAGAGACCCATCGACACATTGACACAGAGACACAGAGACCCAGAGACACAGAGACACAGAGACCCAGAGACCCAGAGACACAGAGACCCAGAGACACATCGACACAGAGACACAGAGACACATTGACACAGAGACATAGAGACACATTGACACAGAGACACATTGACACAGAGACACATTGACACAGAGACCCAGAGACACAGAGACCCATCGACACAGAGACACAGAGACCCATCGACACATTGACACAGAGACCCATCGACACAGAGACACAGAGACCCATCGACACATTGACACAGAGACCCAGAGACCCATCGACACAGAGACCCATCGACACAGAGACACATTGACACAGAGACCCAGAGACACAGAGACTCATCGACACAGAGACACAGAGACCCATCGACACAGAGACGAGCCCCGAGCATTTCCAGAAAATGCCGTTTTCGCCTGTTGACACGGTGACAGCGTTTTCAAAAAGATCCACCTTACGAACCGTTTGTCTTTTCAGTGAACTCCGTCGTCGAGGAAACCGACACCAAGATGGAACAAAAGTCCCTTGACTCGTCTCCTCTGGCTCAGATTGTCTTTCATAAAGCGCCATTGTCTCTAAATGTATATAACAACTTTCACTACAGTGAACCACAATAGTAGAATTAAAGGCGGAAAAAACCAACTCTCCTTTATTAATCACTGAAATGTTATGAGCCGATTCCATTTTGACGAATGACTCGGATCAGGAGACGTGTCAGTGACAAATGAATGGCTGCTTCACCTTCCTCTCATGTTTGGAAAATATTAACGACCCTTTGAAAGTCAGCAGAGACTCTTCACCCTGTTTTCTTTTTTTTTCTTTTTCCAACACGCCCCCTCATGCAGAAACCAATTTGGGTACCCTTTCCCATTTTACATTCTATTATTCAAATTTTTAAAGGAGCGAATTAATGAGTCCTGCCTCCTGATGGGCCGCTGTTGTCTGCGTGGCTTAATTAGAATAATCTATCTTCCCGGGTCAGGAGACGCCGAGCCCGGCAAGGCTGAGACATTCCACCGGAGACAGACATAAAGAAAAGTAAGGAAAAATTTGTGGCTGACAGAAATCATGCAGAGGAATCATGGTGAGACACATTTACCTCCGACTGGAATAATCCAGGGAGACGACATGATAAATGATGACGTCACTAACTGCCTGATTGCCGGTCCGGAGCGGGTTGACCCGATCTGGTCCACAGGGGGACTGTCTTCCTGTGTCACGGCTCTTTGTGGTTGCCTCACTTGGGAGTGTCGGTGAAATAAAAGAGCTCTGGCACCGCCAGGCCGTCACTGGGAATTGAACCGCAGCACGGATCACATGATGAGTCTAAGACGAGGGGAAGAGAGTTCCTCAGCCTTCCAACTCGTTTCCACAGATTATTTTATCTCGTGAGGAACTTGATTGTCCAGTTTCGAACCTTCAGACTGCTTCCAGCCGTCTTTTGGCTCTTCGTTTCTTTTTATTAGTCTTAACTTGGATTCTAAAACTAAACACGTCGGGCTTGTTGGAACTCAATATGTACTAAATACACAAATTGTTATAGAATATAATAAAACCCAAAATGTAACAGCTGATCAATAATTTAACAATTATTATTATTTTTTTTATAAAACTGAAAATGTAGTACCTGGTCAACAATGTAACACGATTTAACAACAATTAAATGTGTTTAATGTATTTGATGATTATATATTATTTTATACTCGTAAGTGGAGAAATTGATTCCAGATTATAGAGAACAAAAGACTATAAATGACTTGGAAAACAGCAATCATACATAAAGACCAAATAGTGAAATAAAAACAAAACAAATAGTTGATAGGTTTTTGTTATATTATCTATCAGTTATTCTATCTATCTATCTATCTATCTATCTATCTATCTATCTATCTATCTATCTATCTATCTATCTATCTATCTATCTATATGCACAGTATAGAAAACGAGGCACGGTGTTCACACAATGTTTACAAGTGAAGGGAGGAAACTTTTGGGAGTTTGTTTCCATGACAACATTGCTCAAAGGTTTTGAAAACAGGCCCTGCTCAGGGTGGAACTTTTCGAAAATGTTGTGGCCGTGGAAACGAGCGAAAACAACATTTTTTGAAAACGCTTGTGCTCCGTCTCCTTGTTGATGGAAGAGATGTTGCAACAGCACTACGTACTATGGCTGGGATGAATAGTTCTGCACATGCTCAGTAGAGCCCATCAGAACAATATTCTGGGGGGGTCATGACTCCTGGGACTTGGTACTTTTATTTTGACACCGTGTCACCGTGACAATCCAACTTGGTGTTCTGTCCACTAGAACGTCTATCAATATTCATCGCGGATTGTTCTCGGCTGCATGTGTGTGTGGTTTCATTACTAAAACAAACAACAGCACCCCCTAGTGGCCCAACACGAAACCTACAATGTTTTCCACAGTTTCTGCCATTCCTGTGTAAATGTGAAACTTTTCTAAAAAGGAAAACTCATAAAACGATAAAACTTTTCTAAAACGTTCCGACTCCGTAGAAACGGGGAAAACAAAAACATAAAACATAAAACAAACTTTTTGTGAAACGTGCAGAACTATTTACTACGGCCGCGGCGCACATGCGCAGTATCACATTCTGCGCCTAAAACACAAAATAAACTTTACATCCTCACTTGAATATCGTTTTGGTGTTAAAATCACTGTTTCTCACTGAAACAGGCCCCAAACCTTAAAACAGAATAACGCGTCTGTAAGTGCTCAGAATTAGCGCCACTAATAACCACAGAATAAACATTTAAAAAGAAATGTGATTTTAAACTATACGTTTAAAGAGCTTTGCTCCGCTGGTGCTCTAAATTGCTTTCTTCTGCGGCCATCTTTGCGTCCGCCGGCATTAATTACAGCAATTAAAACAACTTACCAGGCCGTCGAACACAGACATTAAGGATTCGCACTCTTTAAACGGCGTAATGAAAACAACACAAGGCTGCGAGGAGCTTTTATAGTTGCAAGTGTCTTTTATTCTTTTCTCAGACACAATAGAGCACATGACCCAGAGCACAAGGAGACGAGAGGGTGGATGAGAGGTGGACGTCGGATGATGAGGGGGAAAAAAAACAACAAAAAAAAAAACCGACCCGTCCAAAGCAAACCTTTGGACAAATAGGTCGTCACTCAGGCTGAGCAGAAGCAACTTAGTGAAGTCTTTTATTTTCTAATTCTTCTTGCAATAACAAATTATACGTGCACGTCTTATCTGCTTTATCAAAAAAAAAAAAAAAGAATTAAGTATGCTGTGGAGTCCGTCCGGCTGGCGGCTCTGACATCAGCCAGCAACACTTCCTGTGACTCTCAACATGATGATTTCTCCCACTTTTGCTTTTACAGTACAAAACAAAACAAACAAACAAACAAACAAACAACCTCTGTGTTCAAGTGATTTCAGCTGTCGAGAAGTCTGAGAGGTTTCTGCAAAAAGGAACAAAAAGGCTTCAACAGCAGGAGTTAAAGCTACATATTGGAAATGATGGGAGATGAAGTCACTTGTACTGTAAACAGAAAGCATTTACAACTCAATCTGATTCACAACAGTAATATATATTATTCTTTTAATAGTTTGTCCTCGTAGCTCTTATTTATACAATACTGGATTTTAAAGTCTTCCATTTTGTTTACATGACATGTAAGAAAGAAGAATGCTACATAAGCTTTGAATCATATGAATTACCCTCTAGAAACTCCACGATATCAATTTTTCTTTCTTTTTTTATTGGTGAGACCGTCGCCGTTGAGTCCCTGGTATCTTATCTACAAACACATTCTACAAGGCGGAATGGATTCAATGTCGGACTCTCGACAAGCAGATGCCAAGAGTTACACCTCCCTGAGATGAAGACCACACACCCAAAACTGGAGACGCTGCGCTGCACAGCGGGGGGGAAAAGAAAAAGTTAAATAAAATCCTGGTTTTGACCTTGTTTGTATCGCGTGTTCAAAGGCAGGAGTCTCAAACCGACGCTGGGCTGCAGACGACCAGTGGTGGCGCTGTGTTCGAGTAGGACAAAAAGCACAGATTACCAATTTTTTTAAAATACCGATGGAAATGGTGGAAAGTTTGGTTTTGTATTGAATTGTTAAATTTTTTTACTTTTATTTTGTCAATAAACTAAAGTACTGAGCGACATGGGACTAACGCTGCTGGTCCAAATGTCTCCGGTCTCTCTCTTGTGCATCTGTGGGTGACGCATGACGTCACATAGTACTGGCCGGGTTGATTCCAACAGTGATACCAGTATGGATGCATCCCTCGTATTATATAAAATATTCCATGAAAGCTGATCCACCTCAACACTCCATCATCTGTCCTGGTCGTTTGAATCGCTTCATGTCGTCACTGTTTGACACTGATGTACACATTTTACAATTTCCATGTGACCCCTTGACCTTTGACCTCCAACCACTAACCGGGATAATGATGTCACTGCGTCATCTGGCATATCAGAGGATATGGAATTGAAAATGGAACATTTCGACATCGTTTTGACAGCAATCGGATTAAAACTGACCGCGTTATGACGAACACACGTTTTTGACCTTTTCGTGACCTCGACCTTGACCTTTGACCCAACCGATCTCAGTATTTAATGGAACCATCCTTGGATGATGAGAAATCATTCCTGAAATTTTCATGCAATTCGGGTGAGTAGGTTTTGCGGAAGCCAGGTCTCCATGGCAACAGACGCTGATCTCCATGTGGTGCCTCTCTCATCCGCTTTGCATGGGACTTTTTTTCACAGTTTTTTGGGGATTTATTGGAAAATCTTAAGCCATTAACATCCCAAAGTCTAATCGATTAGTCCTTGAATGATGACAAATCATCCCTGAACATTTCATGCAATTCGAGTGAGTGGTTTTTGCGAAAAGCTGGTAAAATACGTACAGACTAATAAATAAATAAATAAATCCACAGACGAAAACACAAACTTCTCGGCCAACTTTCATTGGCGAAGGTACAAATTTAATTGTTTAAGTTTGTTGCTGTGAGTAAAAAAACCCAGAAAATATTAAATGAAGCTGGTTATATTTTGGACGTCAAATTGCGTTCGCCTGGATTGTTGACATCAGAACGTGGACGAGGACCCCGAGCCGACGGTTTGAGACTCCTGGTTTAGAGTAAGAAAAGATGGATCAGGTAGTTTGTCTCGTGAGAAATCGGATGTTTGTTTTTTGTTGTTGTGTTGGGAAAATCCCATCATGATAACGACGCTCCCACCGGCTCAAACTCAAAACCTGTACGTATCCTGCTTCGTTTCACCCATCTAAAAGTATTCCTAAAATACTTTTTTTCTGTATCTACTCTTTGTTACTTCATGTCTTAATCCTGTACTGACACGTAAAAATACTAGCTCATGATTATGGCTGAAATTACTAAAAAGGCAAAGCATTTTCCCAAAAGTTGGGATTTTCCTTCGTTTATATGGAAACGAAGCATTTTCAAAAAGTTCCACCTTAATGGGGAGCCTTTTTAAAAAAAAAAATTGTATTAATTAAATGTGTCTCCGAGCAACACTGTCATGTAAACGGTTAGCCTAAATGGAAAAAAAAAAGTTTTCTGTTTTCACTTGAAAACGTGTAAACCGAGCCTAATAGAAGTACCGTAATTTCTGGACTATAAGCCGCTACTTCTTTCACACGCTTTGAACCCGCGGATTAAACAATGACTCGACTAATTTATGGCTTTTTACTGGTTAACGAGCTGGGTGATGTGTTCAGGTGCATCACGTAACTCCGACCTCTCATTTTAAATTTGATGGGTATGGCTTGAATTTAGGTGCGTCTAATAGTCCGGAAATTACGGTACTTGAGAGGTGCTTAAAATTTTAACCCTTTGCTATCCCGGGAATAGTCACATTGGTTAAGAATAGATGTAGGACCTGCTATAAAGCCCCCTTGGTTGACCCAATTAACCAATAGTCTCCTCTGTGTGGCCATTACCCTCATGGGCTTCACCTGTGTCTTCCCCGACCTACACCCTTCCCCTCTTTATCCCGTTGCTCGGTCGTCACTGAACCACGTTTACACGTCCCCGGGTATTCGGAATAAACTGTCTCTGCATTTACTGCATCTAAAGTGCAGTAAGCGGATATTTACATCACAATTAGTGACGTTGTGTTTTCATCAAGGATTCTGATTGGCTATCATGACTTCATGCTTCTCGTTACACTGCCCCCCACAGGTCTGGCTGCTCATAGCAGCTCTGAATCAGGTGGACATGCGGGTTTTTTTGTAAACGCAGAGGGTGAAATATCAGTTTTTTTGTACGTGTGAATGTGTCCTCAGTGTGATGTCGCTCGCTTCTGTTTCACTCCGTGTTTTTTTTTTTTTGTGGTTTTGGACGTCGCTTTAGATTTTGACCTCTGCTCCGCCACGCCGTGATAAACTCTGTTCAACCTCATCCATCCTGAAAATCTGCTTTTGGGTTCCAACTGAGCCGTGACAAACATGAACTTCATTAATTCTCTTGTCAAGTGTTCTTGAGCCTCGGTGAGAGCGAAGTTAACACCACTACCAATGACCAGAAAACACTGGAGAGTGGTCATAAACTCAAGCCCCGCCCCCTTTAAAGTGGAACTTTTGATTCCGGATGTATGTGGTGTGCCTGTTCCAGTGGTCTTCTCACAACACAGCCCCAGACTAAGGTTATCTACTGCTCAGTGTCGTCAATAGAAGATTATACCGTTACAATATACAGCAAAAATAGTCCAACTGGGTCATTATTGCCATCAACCCCTGTTTATCCACAAGGGGATTTAGGTCCACTGTAAGATTGTGACATTACACTGTGTGTGTGTGCCGTTCAGAGATTCAAGGGCAAAGACATCAATTTAATCTTATTTGAAGCCCACGATGTTAAAAAAAATAAAATAAAAAAATAACGGTGATGTTTGCCCGTTTATTTCATATTCGGCTTCGTTCCATTCAAATAAAAGCAAACGAACCCAATCGATTCCACCTACGAGTTAGAAAGTATAATCTAGTCCATGCATTTTCAGAAAGGCTGTTGTGAGAGAGAGAGAGAGAGAGAGAGAGAGAGAGAGAGAGAGAGAGAGAGAGAGAGAGAGAGAGAGAGAGAGCAAACACAGCTGCAGTGGAATGTAGGAGGTGGATGATGGGAGGGCGGCCGGCGACGTGGAGGAAGTGACGGAGCTGGACTTCATACCGACTGAGGAGGAGAGCTGGTGTGGTGCGAGAGAGTGGCAGGAAAAACTAAACAAAAACAAAAAGTCTTGATTCTCCTCCGTGTGAGGGCCGCCCAGAGAGAGAGAGAGAGAGAGAGAGAGAGAGAGAGAGAGAGAGAGAGAGAGAGAGAGAGAGAGAGAGAGAGAGAGAGAGAGGAGAACGATGCGGAGGAGAGCGAAGCGGGGCAGAAAAAAAAAGAAAAAAGAAAAGAAAGCAGGGCAAGCTGACCACAGCTTGTCTGACATCAATCCAATAGTTGGTTTTTATTCGGCGTCCCACGCTCACTGGACACATATCTGGTTCTTCAGACTGGAGAGAGAGAGAGAGAGAGAGAGAGAGAGAGAGAGAGAACAAAACAGAGAAAAAAAAACCAGTCAAGAAATGTCAGAACTATATTAGAAATACATGAATCCACAGAACCGGTGAGAAGAACGAGCTTTTGCTGCGAGTTGCAGAGAAAGAAAGACGCTTTAAATTATTTTGTTTTTATTCGTCTGTTTCCAGCTGAGCTCTACTGTCATTTCCAGACTAAATAAGGTCTTGAACCTGCAGATAACAAATAATGTTCTGGTTGCCGATCAAAACATTTTTGGAAAACCTCGATTTCTGGGATGAAAACGCAAATTTAAATAAAAATGTTCCGACTTCGTGGAAATGGGGGAAAACCCAACTTTTTGAAAACGCTCCGACCCCCGTCACCATGGAAACAAAGGGAAACAACTTTTTGAAAACGTTGAGACTCCATCTCTATGGAAACGAGGGAAAAGTCAACAACAAAAAAAAAAAAGCTCCAACTCTGTAGAAATGGGAGAAAACACAACTTTTTGAAAAGGCTCCATTTTTGTGGAAATGAGGGAAAATGAAACTTTTTTTTTTTTTTAAACTTTCAGACTTCGTCTCTATGGAAACGAGGGAAAACAACTTTTTGAGAAAGCTCCAATTCCGTCTCCGTAGAAACGAGAAAAAGCGTAACTTTTGAAAACGTCTACGTGGAAACAAAGGAACCATAGCACTAGAAAAATAACAATTTAGAAGCTTGTCCGTCGCTACTCGGCGCCCGTGGTTTATTATCCCCCATGGAAACAAATCCGGAGACGTCTAGCGGCGGCGCCCCGGCGGGGATACACGGCGGCGGCGGAAACATGACAGATCGACAATTAGCATTGTTTGCCTTGCTTTGTTTTTGCTGCACATAATCAATGCGGCGTCGTGAGGGCTGCATCATGTCGTCTGGAGGTGAAGGGAGGAGAAGAGGAGCCTCCCACTGAGTTCATCCCGCCAGGACAACAACAACAACAACAAACTGTCGTGCTTATTTGACTTGAAGGCTTAATGTGGCGGAACGCGGCGGCGCGGCTCACGAGATGCAGAGTTGCTGCTGCCGCTTGAGACGCAAAGACGACGTACGAGTCCTGGTTCCAACACTTTTATAGATCTACAGAAAGAAAGATAGATCCACGTTATGAATACTGTTTGGAGTGAATCTCTATTTCTCGCTACTCTACAATATGATTTCACTATAAACGGACGTCGTTTTCCAAATGTTGCCGTGTAAATGTAAAATCTGTCTGAAACAAACACAAAAAATGTTGGACTTGAAACGTTGTAGAGGGGGCCTTAGCGGCAGTGGCTCCATCCAGCTCTTACGTCTCTTCATCCGGCGTCCAGTCCTTCGTTTGTTCAAGTCGATTCCAGCTGACGTCGGTTGAAATCAGGAAACGAGTCACCAGCTCGTCGCTGAGCGATGCAGCGCTAAACACTCACACACAGAGGAACGCTACCAGAGTGCTAACCGCTACCGCTAACGTCTCACTGTAAATAAACAAAAATCAGGAGCTCGACGCGGCTCTCTCCGATAAATTAAAGATGTGCACAGAAACACGAAGCAGCTCTCTGGTTATGCAATCGAAAAGTTCAAGGGACAGTCTGGTGATTTTCTGTTGTTGAAATCAACAACAACAACAACATGCTGATGCTGCTCAGGTTATTTATGGGGCTTTTAAATCACTCATGAATCCTTGAAAAGGTGGAGGGGAAGGTGGATGTGGAGATGACGCAGTGAGCTGAGGATTCAGACTGAGAAGTCAATCTTCCCCGAATTACTTCACAGCATGAGAAAAACGTACGAAGTGAACGCCGTCGTTAATCTGGCTTGATTTGATCTGTTTGGTTCAGCCATTGTTCGCTGTATGTATATTCTGTATGTACGTACGTATTTTACAAACCTTTCACAACAATGACTCCCCCAAATCACATGAAATCTTCAGGGATGATTTGTCATCATCCAAGGACCAATCGATTAGATTTTGGTTAAAACTGCGAAAAATGTCCCAAACGAAGTGGATGAGAGAGGCACCTCATGGAGGAGATCAAAGGAGATCAGTTTTATTTTATATAATTTTAAGAAAGCATCAATGGGCCTAAAAAGAATTACTAGTATATTTTATGACAACACAAAAATGCGATTATTTTTCCTTTTATCGTGGAAATAATGGAGAGTCCACTGGATTGATGATGAAAAAAAAAAGAGTGATCTCAATAGGACATAATGACTTCAGAAAAGTAGGGGGAAAAAAACCCTCAATAACCAGAGCTGCATTATAACGTTTGTTAAAAAAAAAGATGCTCATTCTGAGGAAACCAGTAAGGAGGACACAAAGCAGCTTTACATTTCTGGCATCGTTCGTATGCATGAATACACTCAATCCTGTGCCGTCTGTGAAAACCTGCCTTAATTACAGCACTCAGGATTAGGTGGAATCTCCCTGGAATGAAAACACGCGACGCCCGTCCCACTCAAAACACTGGCTCTTCGCCTGCGAGGGATTCGCCGCCACTTAAGTCACAATTTGACTATGATGCCGCCTGCGAAGCCTCATTAAAGACGCGAGGTTTCCCGCGGAAGCCCGGCGCTATTTTGTTTAATTTAACATCTCATTACACCAGCAAGCAATCGGCCGGCCTTCCTCCCGGGGCCGCTGCTTTCATCATCGCTGTTTGCGTGGTCAAATGCCGGCTGCGGTTAGCGAGGCGGCCTCGTAAAGAGGCGGCGGTGAGTTTAGACCCTGCAGCCGTCAGCGTGTTCGTCCCTGACTCACTCCAGGGGCCGGAATATTTCAAACACTCTGGGAATCCTGCACCTGCCCACAGTCTAGACGGCAAACCATGTTTTCCAGCAGCTTTTTTGGCGTCTGTGTTTTAATTTGAAAGACTGTTGTGGCGTCCTTGCGGGTGTTTATTTGACCTCGGATGCTTCATGTAGGGACGTAGTGGGTAGAACGAGCCAGCGCATAGCAAAATCAAAATGTCTGGGTTTGAGTCCAGCCCGGGCGTCGAGACATTTCTGAATATTTCCAGTCCAGAAGCAAGAATCTGAGGTTAAATGGTTCAGAAACGTTTCACGTTTACATCACAACGTTTTGAAAACGATGTTGGTTTACACGGGAATGGAAATGTCGTTAGCATACCAGGCCACGAGTTGGTGCTGTGATTTGATTAGGAAACTAGAGCTACACTCGGTAGGAGCGCAGACTTTCGCCGACGCCACATTTGTTTGCGAGTTAGCATCACTAGCATGTTAGCTGTTAGCTCATATTAATGCTAACTCGGCAGCTACATCACTGTGTGAGACACTGAGCAGGAACAGACGCTGATCTCCTTTGATCTCCTTTGATCTCCTCCATAAGGTGCCTCTCTCATCCGCTTTGCATGGCAAATAGTTTCTGCAGTTTTCTGGGATTTATTTGGAAATGGTTTGCTGTTATTGTCTGAAAATCTAATGGATTGGTCCTTGGCTGATGACAATTCATCCGTGAAAATGTCATGCAATTCGGGTTAGTAGTTTTTGTGAAAAGATGGTAAAATTACACAGCAACGCTTTGAAAACGACGGATTGTTATCACGGTGACTGTCAAAATAAAAGTACCAAGTCCCAGGAGAATCTGGACTGGGAGTCATGACACGACGGAGGAAAACATGGTTGTGATGGTCTCTCTTTGTTTGCCCTGTGATGGACTATTGATCGGTCCAGGATGCTCTATGTCATCACCTCTGATCGACTCCTCCCCGCCTGCGACTCTCAGATTGACAAAGCGGTAAAGAAGATGGATGGATGCAGTTGGAGGAAAAGGGACGCTCATGCGGGTTTCTCTGAGTAAATTGGCAATTTGAACAATGTAGTGATTTCTAACTGATGTTTATTTGTGTAACTCGGGTCCAATTTCCGAACTCTTATTGATGCTTCTAATGAATTAATGTAATGAAAGAGGAGATGAAACGCCTCCGACTTCAAAACTCAACAAAGAACTGTCCTCTGACACCAAACTTCTAGTTAAGTGAGAGAAAATAATGTAGAAAGTTACGCTGAGTAGGTAAGAACCGATACCGAGACCAGTAAAGATAGACTGCAGCACATATCCTTCAAGTATCGTTTGCATATGGAGTATAAATGATGCTTTATGGCATTTTAAGTACTCGTATCAGTGTTTGCTATCGGCAAGTAACTAAAGGTTAGTACTTGTACTCGGTGCATACCAACAAATATATTATCCATTTTAGCAGATTAACATGATCATCATGGTAAAATCTATATTCTGGTTGGAAAGTTTGAAAATATCCCACAAACAAACATTCGTCGATGCTTCAATTGTCGTCATGGAGTTTTGGCGAATTTCAGTTTCAGTATGTAAAGTATTTAACCCTTTATAGGGCACTGAAGTCATTGATAATAGAATCTGTTAATCAGAAATCTCCTCTTTTATTGTTGAAAGCATTTTTAATGGTGATTGAACTGATGTGAACTCTTATTTAAAGGCTCATATTCTGCAAAATTCACTTCCTAAAGGTTTTCCATCAGTATTAATAGTCCCCATACCTGGACTGATGCCCCAGAAGTGAAGACAGTCTGTCCTCTCTCTCCCTGGCTTGTTTCAGGTTTTAAAAAGTGTGTTGCTCCAACCAGCCAATCAGAAATCAAACCCTATATAGTGTCATCGGGGGTTTAGCCAATCCCAATCAAGGTAGGCCCTCCCTTTGACTCCTCCCACAATTAGGCAGCTCTGCTCTGGCACATGGCACCACGAGAGGAAGTACTTCCTCCTCTTCCCAAGATGGGCATGTGTGGGCGGAGCCAGTCCAGCTCACACAGACACAGCAGATTCTGAATGTAGCTCCTATGATCCAATATTCAAATGGAGGGAAATCAAGGAGGAGCTAGAAACTTTGAATACTGAAGGTTTTGCGACGAACGAGACGCATATGAAAGCTTTGAAAAGCTGGAGGATATGACCTCTTTAGTAAAAAAAAAAAAAAAAAAAAGATAATTAAATATACTAATCTATAGGAAGCTCCAAAACTGACTTAAATGACTTTGGGCTTCACAACTTATTGTAAAGGAAAAGTCTAAATATGAATATTCTCACGCGATGTCTTCAAAATTCTCACAAATCCATTTTTGTGTAGTTTTCACCACATGATGTCATAAAATATTGTGGGTGATAGCTTATAGGTGTTAATTAAAAAAAAAAAAACCCAAGCTAAAACAGGGAAGTGGCCATTTACAGTCAGGAGTGAAGGAGAAATCTGATGAATCGCGACACAAAAAGTCAGGATGTAAAGCGGTATGGGGGCTTCGGGAAACCATTGGATGCTGCTTTGGCCTGATTAGCTGATCTAACATACGAGTGGACTGAAGTTCCGCTTGACTGAAAACTGCAGAGGCACATTTAGCACCGTTGCGTTGAGTGATATGACTCTCCATATTAATCACCAGGGGATGACGGTGCAGAAGACGTAGCCGTGGTTTGATGGATTCCTCTCCAGCGCTGCGGCGTGTCCTACACGTCACTGACGAGCGCCTGGAACGGATTAATCACTCCAGTGATTCGCAAAACCTTTGAAGGACACTTGTCGGTGTGAACGGATTGAGGAACTAAAAAAAAAAAAAAGAACTTGACGCCGCTTCTCCAACTCTCCAATCAAAATCTTCAAACGTGCGTCCTCCTCGAATTGACAGCAGATTTCTGTTTGTTTTGAGAGCTTGAGGATGATACAGACTCAAACCAGCACACAATTGAGTGGAATTCTTCAAACTACAGTAATGTTGGAAGAAAAAGAAAAAGGCTCCCGGCGATCTTCTTAAGGTGAAAAGCCTCTTCATGAGTAATTCAAGGTGCAGCTGGTGTCGGTTACACAGCTGCACAACCTCCGCTGGCCCAGATTAACCACACAACCTGGCTGCTCCGACTCCTCCAGCGCGACCACTCAAACAACTTACGTATTCCTGTGGCGTGTGACAAATTGTGTCAGCACATTACTCTACTGAAGCATTTTTTTTTTTTTTTCTTTCCATGCATAATTCATCCCGGAGCCCACATTCCCCACATGGACATTCTCAAATCCCTTTGAAGTTAATTCCCTCTTCGTGATAAACAGCTCCGGATGCGTTGTAGCTTATGATTGTCTGTGTTGGAAGAAGTCACCTGTCCGAAACAATTTTACTGTACAACGCTGGCATGCGGCAGAGATTTGTATCTCATAATCCACCGTAAAAAAAAAAATTTCTGCACAGTTGCCCGGCTTTACGGCTGATAATATATGACTGGAGGTCATCTTGGTGGAGGCTGAAGCAACTGTGTGTTAGAAAAGCTGTCGACGTCGTCAGGGGAAGAAAAAATAGATAGAAAAGTAGATTGTTGTGGATCTCTGCTGTCTAGTCTTATTCTGGAGTAAAAAAAAATGATCCCAGCACATACAAGTCACATCTACACCGCCAGGTCATTTTAGCCTTGTTTACACAACGTTTCAAGTGAAAACGCATTGTTTCTGCTTTTGTTTGCTTCAGTAAATTTTGGCGTTACGTCGAGGCGTTACGTCGTGGCGTTACGTCGCGGCGTTACGTCGCAGCGTTACGTCGCGGCGTTACGTCGCAGCGTTACGTCGCGGTGTTACGTCGCGGTGTTACGTCGCGGTGTTACGTCGTGGCGTCACTTTTTGGCTTCACGTCGTGGGGTCACGTCGCGGCGTTACGTCATGGTTCATGTCGTGGCGTTACGTTGTGGTTCATGTCGTGGCGTTACGTTGTGGTTCATGTTGTGGTGTTACGTTGTGGCGTTACGTTGTGGCGTTACGTTGTGGCGTTACGTTGTGGCGTTACGTTGTGGCGTTACGTTTGTGGTGTTACGTTTGTGGCGTTACGTTTGTGGTTTCACGTCGTGGCGTTACGTCGAGGCATTACGTCGAGGCGTTACGTCGAGGCCTTACGTCGTGGTGTTATGTCGTGGCGTCACTTCTTGGCTTCACGTCGTGGGGTCACGTCGCGGCGTTACGTCATGGTTCATGTCGCGGCGTTACGTCGCAGCGCTACGTCGCGGTGTTACGTCGCGGTGTTACGTCGCGGTGTTACGTCGCGGTGTTACGTCGCGGTGTTACGTCGCGGTGTTACGTCGTGGCGTCACTTTTTGGCTTCACGTCGTGGGGTCACGTCGCGGCGTTACGTCATGGTTCATGTCGTGGCGTTACGTTGTGGTTCATGTCGTGGCGTTACGTTGTGGTTCATGTTGTGGCGTTACGTTGTGGCGTTACGTTGTGGCGTTACGTTGTGGCGTTACGTTGTGGCGTTACGTTTGTGGCGTTACGTTTGTGGCGTTACGTTTGTGGTTTCACGTCGTGGCGTTACGTCGAGGCATTACGTCGAGGCGTTACGTCGAGGCCTTACGTCGTGGTGTTATGTCGTGGCGTCACTTCTTGGCTTCACGTCGTGGGGTCACGTCGCGGCGTTACGTCATGGTTCATGTCGTGGCGTTACATTGTGGCGTTCCGTTGTGGCGTTCCGTTGTGGCGTTACGTTGTGGCGTTACGTTGTGGCGTTACGTTGTGGCGTTACGTTGTGGCGTTACGTTGTGGCGTTACGTTGTGGCGTTACTTTGTGGCGTTACGTTTGTGGCGTTACGTTTGTGGCGTTACGTTTGTGGTTTCACGTCGTGGCGTTACGTCGAGGCATTACGTCGAGGCGTTACGTCGAGGCCTTACGTCGTGGTGTTATGTCGTGGCGTCACTTCTTGGCTTCACGTCGTGGGGTCACGTCGCGGCGTTACGTCATGGTTCATGTCGTGGCGTTACATTGTGGCGTTCCGTTGTGGCGTTCCGTTGTGGCGTTACGTTGTGGCGTTACGTTGTGGCGTTACGTTGTGGCGTTACGTTGTGGCGTTACGTTGTGGCGTTACGCTGTGGCGTTACGTTGTGGCATTACGTGGCGTTACGTTTGTGGTTTCACATTGTGGCGTCACTTCTTGGCTTCACGTCGTGGCGTTACGTCGAGGCGTTACGTCGAGGCGTTGCGTCGTGGCGTTACGTTTGTGGTTTCACGTCGTGGCGTTACGTCGAGGCATTACGTCGAGGCGTTACGTCGAGGCCTTACGTCGTGGTGTTATGTCGTGGCGTCACTTCTTGGCTTCACGTCGTGGGGTCACGTCGCGGCGTTACGTCATGGTTCATGTCGCGGCGTTACGTCGCAGCGCTACGTCGCGGTGTTACGTCGCGGTGTTACGTCGCGGTGTTACGTCGCGGTGTTACGTCGCGGTGTTACGTCGCGGTGTTACGTCGCGGTGTTACGTCGTGGCGTCACTTTTTGGCTTCACGTCGTGGGGTCACGTCGCGGCGTTACGTCATGGTTCATGTCGTGGCGTTACGTTGTGGTTCATGTCGTGGCGTTACGTTGTGGTTCATGTTGTGGCGTTACGTTGTGGCGTTACGTTGTGGCGTTACGTTGTGGCGTTACGTTTGTGGCGTTACGTTTGTGGCGTTACGTTTGTGGTTTCACGTCGTGGCGTTACGTCGAGGCATTACGTCGAGGCGTTACGTCGAGGCCTTACGTCGTGGTGTTATGTCGTGGCGTCACTTCTTGGCTTCACGTCGTGGGGTCACGTCGCGGCGTTACGTCATGGTTCATGTCGTGGCGTTACATTGTGGCGTTCCGTTGTGGCGTTCCGTTGTGGCGTTACGTTGTGGCGTTACGTTGTGGCGTTACGTTGTGGCGTTACGCTGTGGCGTTACGTTGTGGCATTACGTGGCGTTACGTTTGTGGTTTCACATTGTGGCGTCACTTCTTGGCTTCACGTCGTGGCGTTACGTCGAGGCGTTACGTCGAGGCGTTACGTCGAGGCGTTGCGTCGTGGCGTTACGTCGTGGCGTTACGTCGTGGCGTTACGTCGTGGCGTTACGTCGTGGCGTTACGTTGTGGCGTTACGTTGTGGCGTTACGTTGTGGTGTTACGTCGTGGCGTTACGTTGTGGCGTTACGTTGTGGCGTTACGTCGTGGTGTTACGTCGTGGCGTTACGTCAAGGCCTTACGTCGTGGCTTCAATACTAATCACCATCCCTCCTACCATACGGCCTATTGGTTCCCAAATATTTTCCAAAACCTCCTGATATCTCTAATAAAGGCACTCAAAGAGGGAGAGGGACATAATCTGTCATCGGGTCAGAATTTGTCCAATCATGTGTTCAGATCTTGTGCTTTTTATGTTTCACATGCGAGAGCCGGTCTTTCTCAACAGCGCTGAGCCGTTCCCGTGCAAATCAGGAAGCAAAGAGAATATGTGAGCACCCTCCAGTGAGCGACAGGCAATCAAACGACGGAGGGTCGGAGATCTCATCTCGCATCTGAATCAGCGGCCCCCGGGGGGGCGGCGACGAGCTCCAGAGCGAGAGAGAAGAAGAAGAAGAAGAAGAAAGCAGGTGAGCTGACAGGCAGTGGCCCCACTAGGAGCTCTGAAAGCCAACTGGGTCCCGGAGTTATCTCCGTCTGCACGGGGGAATTAATTAAGGGCTTGATGATCGAGGGAAATGAGGCTGATTAAAAAAAAAAAGAAAAGACAATCTTCCTCTGTGGTTTTGCCTTTTGTCCTTCCCAACATTGATACTCCGCCCATCACACACACACACACACACACACACACACACACACACACACACACACACACACACACACACACACACACACACACACACACACACACACACACACACACACACACACACACACACACACACACACACACACACACACACACACAGGAGAGGATGGCTGGGTCCTTCGTGCTGCTGAGTCGTTCCATGGGAAGCAAGAACCTGGGCGTTGGAGAGTCCTTGTGCCTCGGCCTCGACTGTTTGATCAATCAATCAATCAATCAATCAATCAATCAATCAATCAATTAAAAAACATTTTTTTTTTTTAAAGGAATAATTTGCCGAAGTTTACAAAAGCAGTTTCCAAAGTTCTTAGACCCCGTTTTCGTCTCAATGGCAAATTAATAATTTTTGAGTTTTCGTTTCAGAAAGGTTTGGCGTTTACACAGCGATGTGGAAACGAGGCAGTTCGGGATGGAGTTTTCAAAAAGTTGTGTTTTCGAGCACCGTTGTCCAGTCAACGGACGTCCCAAATCGTGAGGAAAGTTTTGCGTTTTCACTCAAAAACATAAAACCATCATCAAAGGCCAGATACTCCTTTACTCAGTAATTACAAATATCATGGGGACTATTCTGGATGATAAGCGAAATTTTACTCATCACACAGGGAACCTTCACAATCAGTGGTGGACCTGGCTGGTTTTCCGCCCTAAAGGTGGAACATTTTAAAAACGCCTGTACGACTGAATTGTCGTGCAAATGGGCAAATATATATATATTTTTAACATTTGGGTTCCATCTCTTTGTTAACGGCGGAAATACTGCCACAGCTCATGTGTAGCATCGCTCAAAAACAACCAACAGCTCCAACTAGTGGCCCAACATGAAAACTACACCATTTTCACTGTTAATGCCATTTCTGTGTGAACGTGAAGCTTTTCTGAAATGAGGGATGAGAGATGAGAGATGAGAGATGAGAGATGCACTCAAAGCACCTCACCAATCTTGAATTTTACAGCTGAGAAGCTGCTGGAGTCGACCTATTTGCTTCATTTGACCTTTTAGTCACTGTTAGTGATTGTTTAATGTTGTGTGCCATGTACAGTATGTTTGTTGTATGTATGAGCTGAATGTGTGTTATTTATGCTTCATACTTCGCTGCAACACAAATTGCCCCACGGGGACACAAGTGAAGTGAAGTGAACGTTGTCGCGTGAACAAGGCCTTATATTCTCGCTTTGAATTTCTGAAGCTGTAAATTATGAATTTGCAGAATTCTGTAATTGTTTTTCGGTTTGTTTCATTTTCTCTGAGCACGCAGGGATCCGACAGCGCTGTTGCTGCAGATTAATGACATGTGGACTCTCTTGGTTCCAGGAGGGCCACCGTCCCAACGTTTTATTGCTCCAACACACCTGGTCGTCATTTATCAGGCTTCGTGCAGAACTTCAAGAGGACATGTTCATTAGATCCTCATGCGGAAGCTGCAGGGCTTCGAGAAACCTGCGAGATCAACTCTGAGTTGGACGGTGAACGGACTTTATTGAGTTTTAACGACACGCTTTACATGATGAACCACGGTTGTGCACAAACTCACACTAACGGCTGCCATTGGGAGCATCACGGGCTTCAAACCAACAAAGGAATAAGCTAGAGCTACACTCTGTAGAGCGCAGAACATCGCCAACGCCACATTTGTTTGGCAACTTTCATTGGCGAAGGTAAAAAAGATGGTTTACCAGACATATTAGCTGTCTGCTCAAAACGTAGATACTGTCACCTCCAGTTGTTTTCTCTGTCGATTACCATTTTCACAACTCGGAAAGACAAAGTTCTGCCACGCCTCCGATTTGAAGCTGGACGGAGCTTCCTGAATGTCCAAATGTCCTGAAGCTACAGACACAATAACTCTGCCGCCGTCTGCGCCGATCGTCTTGCCGCTCTGCGTGACGTAGGACGACGAACAAGGAAAGATTCTATGTTCAAAAACAACCTCTGTTGTTTGCACTTCTTTATTCCACCTATTTAATTCCATACACGTGTTTATATTTAACTGTCTGACGATCCGTCTTTGCGTCCCTGATAGCTAATATTGACCGACCAGCGGAGTCAAACAATTAAACAATTAAAAGACACTGGTTTCTCACACATTATTTATCTTATTAATCCAGTGACTCAGAACCACAAAGTCAAAAGTGAAGCTTGTCTATGAAGGAGCAGACACACATTTTTTTCTTCTTGTACAGTGTTTTCTCCTTTGAAATGCAAATGTTGATGGAGCTGGAATGGGACAGAATATGCAGGCTGACTGATATTTCCCCCCCCAGAAGACCCCAGAGGCCGTTTTGCTCCCATGTCCATTTACAGCTGCAGTGTTTATTTTTTATTTATTTAAATTGTTTTACCAGAGTGCAGCGGTGTAACTGCACAGAAAACAAATGCTACGACATAAATCTCCTTTCCTACTGAACGCGGAGTAAATATGTTGTCTGAATCCCAATGAGGGCGAGTGTCAGGGCTGATTAAAGGAGTCCCGTCGCATGCTTTGAAGATGTGATCATTTGTATGCACATGTTTTACTCGTCTGGAATTGCCTGAGCGGGAGCAAGCCGCTCGGCGGGGGACGGAATCACGTCGGCGCTGACGGAGATTTGCGGCCGTCAGGGCGGCGCCCCGAGGGGCTGATTGCTCCCCGGGTTGGCCCGCCATGCCTGAGAGCACATTAAAGGAGGCGGTGGATGGACCTGTCAATGACACCCAGAGGAACGCTCCACCGCCGTTCTGTCGTCTTATTCAACCGTCTTCCACACGGACTCCAGCTCGCTATGGGCGAAGTCAGGGATGCCAATCACAGCGACGCCTGCTGGCGCCGTTAAAGGCCCCAATTTAACTAAAAGTACTGAGTTGTAGTTTATACAGTATCAAAGAAACAGGATAAAACGCAGGTACAACATGCAAACAGAAAGACGCTGAACTTGAGAGTGTTAAACACCTTAAGACCGTAGAACCAGGGTGTGAACTACAGGGGGGGCCAGGGGGGGGGCTCAGACCCCCTTAAAGAGACAGGAGCCTCCCTTAAAACATGATTTGTGAAATTTTGGGGGGGGGGGGGGGGTCTCTAAAATATTGGTAAATGCTGTTTTTTCCTATGTATTTCCTTTTTGTTTGTTTTAAGTTTTGTCATGCTAATTTTATTTATCTCTATTTGTGCGTGAGGGTGAATCTTCACGCTTTCACTTTAATAAAGTTGCGGGCCTGCATGCAGTTCTTGTCCTCACCATTGAAGTGTGGGGGGCGCTAGTCTTAAACGTCACTTTAAATCAGACAGCCGCTCAATTACAAACAGGAAAACCTGGTAAATGTTGGATTTAACTAATAAAAAAAATGTGGGGGACTCCGAGGAGCAGCACCAGAAGCTGATCCAGGTCTGTGGTGGTTTCTGTCTGAAGGTAATGTCTATAAACTGTAGTATTAATATTCAGCGCTGTGTAGCCAAGGCGTGAACTGTGGATATTCTCACCTGCTGACCACGACAACGCCGCGCCGTTTTACTCAACGGGTGAAGAAGAAGAAAAAAAAAATCAATCAGGCGGGTTTGATGTTTTTCATAATTGTGAGCTCGGCTGAGTGAAGCTCTGTTACCAGCGCCGGCTGACAGGAGCGTTTTCAAAAACAAACAAAAATAGATATTACGCCCTGACAGCGGAGTTTGACACTCCAGTGCGTTCGACATCAGCGCGATGACAAAAACGCCCCGAGCTACAGGGTGACAGACAAGAGGAGAGCTAAAATAAATAAAATAAAACTGAACTTCTGTTTCAGGAAGCATCTTCAGGAGTGAGGCCTTAAGTTGAGCCGTTAATGCGTCTGAGCAGCTCCTTCATGCTGCTGCTCATTAGTGAAGCTAATGCTTTGAGGCGCCGTGCGTTAGCGGGTGCGTTAGGAACCCGAGGGCTGCTCTGCATCTAACGTCGATAACGATCCCACCGACGCTCCTGTTTGATGTTGTGTTGATAGTAAAAAGAAAAGAAAAACCCACAGACATTTTATTTTTTATTTTGACCATGCAATGATAATGAGGATTTATCTCTCGTTCCATCGCGTGCAGAGGGGTTCGATGCAGGAAAACTATTCGATATTAAAGTTTTTAATCTGACACGAATAAAGTTTGACTGCGGTTTACGAACAACCTGGACAAAAATCCCTCGTCGAGTAACTTAAAGGAGTCATATGATGCTAAATTCACTTCCTAAAGGTTTTCCAGCCAGACTAATCGTCCCCATACCTGAAACGACGCCCCAGAAGTAAAGACAGTCTGTCCTCTCTCTCTGCCTGGCTTGTTTCAGGTTTGAAAAAGTGCGTTGCTCCTCCTACAATTAAAAGACGACATGCGTTTGAGGTTCATTAGGGACTCTAAATTGCTCTTATGTGTGAATGTGGGTGTGTTTGGCCAGTGATGACCCGTCCAGGATCGGCCGCGACCCCGATGTTAGATCAAGTGTTAATGAAGGTGCATGGATGGATGGATGGATGGATGGATGGATGGTTGGATGGATGGATGGATGGATGGATGGATGGATGGATGGATGGATGGATGGATGGATGGATGGATGGATGGATGGATGGATGGATGGATGGATGGATGGATGGATGGATGCGAGCATTAGTTCAGAGCATTAAAGCTCCACTTCACAGAGCTGTTCAACCGCAAACTCTCCTCAGCAGGTGAAACTGCAGAGTCTGCTCGGGGGTGCTGAGATTTCTGCTGCAGTTTCAAGCTGAAGATTTGCATGAACTCATCAGATACAGCTGGGATTTATCCTGCGAAGGGGAATGATCTCGATCAGACAAGAGGGGTAATGCAGGAGATTAATTATCTATGACTTACCACTTCCAGAACAATTTTCCAAACGGGTAGGCGACTGTCAAACAATGTCAGAGTAAATAATAGCCTCTGACGCTGACGGTAAGAGGACTTTCAGACTTTTTGTTTTTGTTTGTTTTTTTGTTTGCAAATTTTGTGCTTCTGAGTTCTAAAGACGTGCGGGAAGTTTTGCATATGCTTGTGTTTTATTTTCACCGGATGTGTGCGGCCTCACACAGGTTCGCCTGCTTGAAGGTTGTGAATGGAGCTCAACTGTGAGACAATAAAAATAGTAGATACACTTTTTATATTCGCACATTTTACCCCACAGATACACATTAATGTTGCACACTAGGGAAGCTCCGATGCCACTTTAGTAAAGGGAGAGTGCAAGTACGAGTACTGACCTTTCCCTACTCGCTTCCGATTCCAGGGAGAATTTATGCTTCACATGCTAGTGACACGCGGAGGCTACGTGTTGCTGCGAACTGGCGAGAATCTACCGACGCACTGCGCTATGCTACTGTGGGCCGATGGACAGAGGGACCGAGCTGTTAATGAGTGTTTCATTCTTACTTTAGTCATGTTTAGCATGTAGCATCGCTGGTGTGTGATCCTGAAACTCCTTAGCATGCAGCATGTAGCACGGCTCGGAGTTACATGCTACGGTGCTGCGGAGTTAATCTAATGAGCCACATCAGGCTAACTGCTGGTCCAAATGTCTCTGCTCATTAAGCTGCAGGTGATGAAGTTGCTGGTGATGAAGTTGCTGGTGTTGTACGAACTATCTATTTCCTCTTGATATTTTGGCAGAACATCATTTACAGTCTCTTTCTTTTTGTGATTCTCATTAATATATTCATATCTAAACAGTGGACATAACTTCTACACACTCTTGTCTACCAGCTGGCGACATTGCCGACGTCACATAATACTCAAAATGTTGTATATGGGTTTTTTTTATGGGTACAATTACGTGCAGTATCGGAGCCGATACTGGTTTTGGTATCGGCGCAACCCTACTTTAAAGTCAGTTGTTTTGGATGTATAAGTTTGATCCATGGTTTCCTCCACAGTCTCTCTCCTGTTGTGAAAGTACAGTGCAGCTCTATCTGCTTAATAAGGCACGTTAATGTTTCTTTAATAACACGCCTGACCTTCTGACTGCATGATTTAGAGGCCCACGTTCTCCCATATCACATATTACATGCAAACTGTAAATGAATAGGGTGGCTGTGGGATGTCAGACTGAACTCCGGAGTTAATAAGCAATACCGCCATGATTAATTGTGACTTTCTTAATGTGCTCCTCGCCGGACGCGTCCATTCCAGAATGTAACTCGGGTTAGCAGCGTTAATTATAACTCAAATGCAAAATGCACCCTTTTCACGCCGGCCCAGTCACTCGAACATCTCATATCCACAACTCCGACGGTTTTAAAAAAATACCTCTATTATAGGTTTAATGACTGTCCCCCTCAGGACCTCAATCACAGAATAGAATCATCAGCGTGTCAAACCTTTGTAACATGACTGATTTCAAAAAAAATTTGGTGTCACAACATTCATTCTTTGGGAATCGCATCATCGCACTGCAGTTTTAATCCATTTCAATTATCTTTTCGGTATCTCACTCCCGCAGACATTTCTGCAGAATAGGAGTATTCTGTCAATAGATCAACACCAGCTGACGGTGTAATTATTGTGCCGTCACCTCGTCTCATGACCGCGATCCCTCCGTGACCACACAGTGTCCGTGTGTTGACCAACTGACTGCTGATAACCGGGTCCGATACTACACGGAGTTCTTGTACTTGGAAAAGGTCAGAGGAATCGAGCATACATCAGTACATTTCCATTACACCGTCGACGCTCCATGCTAAACATGATTAAAGTGTGACTGATAGTCATTACCAGCGACTTCGGTCACTCTGTTGATGATAAAGCCCCAGGGTTGATTCTCCTGGATGTTTTTCTCATTTTAAAAACACTGTAGCGTCTGGACGTCTGAAGACGAATCGCGCTCCAAGCACCGTGAAGGTTTAAAATTACTGAGGCCGATTGATAAATTACTGCCTTCCCACGTTTGCTTTTGCAGGATCAGTGGTGAGGAAACACAAAAGAGAGCTTCAGCAGTTACCCTCAGAGGTCAAATGGGATCTTTCTCCCCCGCTCGCTTGTTTAACACTGACCGGTCAAACAGCTTTTAGCCTCCCGACTGCACCTCTTCCACTACAGACCACACGAGGCTGCGCAGCTATTTCTGTCTCACAGGCTTTACTGTGACGCAAATGAAAAGAGAAGAAGAGAGGAGCTGCGTTGGGTTCCCTTCGCCCCAAAAAGGAAATAAAGACGGAGCCACACGAAGCCGAGCATTAAATCGGAGGTTTCCGTTGTGGATGCATCAGCAAATCAGAGTGGTGGCGCTCATGTTGCTGGGTTGTTAGAGACGTATCGAAGTATTGATCCCTCATTAGTACACTTATCAGGAAGGGGTAAGTGTTTCCCTCCCCGACCCAAAATGGAATTCTCTCGGTGCTTTCCAGACCTCGGCTTATTTGAGGAGCGACAGGCGGCGTATCGCTGTTGTTTGATGGCTTTGTTCCGCGTTTTGTCCGACACCAGCGCGACTGTGCTCATACTGATGTAAGACAACGGGACAGCAAGTCGTCTTCCAATTACGAGGCCGTCGTGGCGTCAGAGGAGGAACACGCTAAACCCAAATGGTTCCCAATGGAGATTAAGCCCCTCGCGTGGCGTTGGCAGAACATCGCCTTCTGGGTGTGAGGGTGTGAAGTGGTCCGAGCGTGGCAGCAGCGAGGATGTGCTCTAGATTTACATACTTACACCCGGCACACACATGCACACGACCTTATCTGCCCCGGGGAAGCATGCAAATGGAACCATTAATGGAAACCGCATCAATAACTGAGGCTACACGGACACTGGCACGCATGTTTGAGTGGACCTCAACGTTTGATTGTGATTCACTGGGGCCAGCGATGGCCGACACGTTAGGAAACAGTTTTAGTTTCTTTTCAGGGGTTTGTTTGTCCAAAAACATGCATGTGAGGTTAACTGCTGAGTCGAAATTGCTCTTAAGTGTGAATGTGAGAGTGTGTGGTCGTCTGTTCCATTCAATTTTAATTGTATAGCACCAACAAACATTTCAAGGCACTTTGACAGAGTAAAACTGAACAAGTCCACACGAGCAGAAAAAAACGACTGTGGGAAAGTTTCCTTTCAACAGGAAGAAACCTGCAGAACCAGGATCAGAGGTAGAGGCTTTCTGCTGGTCCGGCTGGTGCGAGTGGACAGGAGAGGAAGAGATATGACAGACAGATTGTGGGGAGGGATTCATACCCTGGTTCAGGTAGAGGGTAGGGATTCATACCCTGGTACAGGTAGGGAATCATACCCTGGTGCAGGTAGAGGGTAGGGAATCATACTCTGGTTCAGGTAGAGTGTAGGGATTCATACCCTGGTTCAGGTAGGGGCTAGGGATTCTTACCCTGGTTTAAGTAGAGGGTAGGGATTCATACCCTGGTTCAGGTAGAGGGTAGGGATTCATACCCTGGTTCGGGTAGGGGGTAGGGATTCATACCCTGGTTCAGGTAGGGGGTAGGGATTCATACCCTGGTGCAGGTAGGGGGTAGGGATTCATACCCTGGTTCAGGTAGAGGGTAGGGATTCATACCCTGGTGCAGGTAGAGGGTAGGGAATCATACCCTGGTTCAGGTAGGGATTCATACCCTGGTGCAGGTAGGGAACCATACCCTGGTTCAGGTAGAGGGTAGGGAATCATACCCTGGTTCAGGTAGATTGTAGGGATTCATACCCTGGTGCAGGTAGGGAATCATACCCTGGTTCAGGTAGAGGGTGGGGATTCATACCCTGGTGCAGGTAGGGATTCATACCCTGGTGCAGGTAGAGGGTAGGGAATCATACCCTGGTTAAGGTAGGGATTCATACCCTGGTGCAGGTAGGGAACCATACCCTGGTGCAGGTAGGGAACCATACCCTGGTGCAGGTAGGGGGTAGGGATTCATACCCTGATTCAGGTAGGGTTTTCTTTGACAGACCGGCGAAATGTCCCCGTGTATCCTGCCCCCGCCCATAGTAAAATGGGATTAGCTCCAGCGACCCCGCACTGGATTAAACAGTAGAGAAGATGGATGGATGGTTTGCAGGTTCAAATCCCACCCGTGGGTTTGGTTCACAGTGAGTTTTGTAGGTGCAGAGGCCAAGAGTAGGTAAGTTAAATCAAATGTTCAGTGTTGCAGGAAGCTGAAAGCAACAAGTCCACTAATCATACTTTACTGATGCCCTTAGGAACCTTTCTTTTCCTGCAGTTGCCCATCATAGTTCTAGGAAACGGTGAGAAACCACCTTAAATGCAAGTTTTCCATTTTCACATGAAAGTATTAAGTAAACAGGGCCGACGTCTGAGTTTTACAATTGTATTATGTTTCTTTACAACATTCTGATCAGTTCATATCTGAATCATATTCATGTATTACGCTCCATCGTGTGAATGGGACGAGGTTGGCAGACTGACGCCACCAGAAAGTCTTATATCATCCTATATAGAAGATTCTATGAATACAAGCCCAGTCTTTAACAATTCAACTCTTTTCTGTTGTCTCATAAAGAAACTGCACATCTCCTTAAGCTGTTCAGTGTTCCCCCGGTGATTTTCTAAACCCGTGAAGTTGTGAGCTGTCGCCCTGAAGCATCCAGGTGATTAAACGGCGTACGGCCGAGGAGATTCGCAGTTGGATCACGTCGAGAGGAAACCCGTCACACACTGGACTTTGTAATGCGATCGATCCATCAGACCCTGACTGGCTGTGCTGGAGTACAAAATATCAGTACTACTGCATACTGTTTGTATGTTTTTACCAAAAGCTCTTTCACTTAAGACCAGGTATTATTTAACTTTGTGATATTGATACTACACTCCATCCATCCATCCATCCATCCATCCATCCATCCATCCATCCATCCATCCATCCATCCATCCATCCATCCATCCATCCATCCTCGATTAAGAAGCAACGATTGGGAATACCATTCACAAGCCTGAGTTTGCTCAAATGGTTAATCTCAAAGTGGAGGAATGGAAATGTAATCCTTCGGTCGTTGTTGGGAACTAATATTCTTGGGATTTTTACTTGTTGGTTGAGTAAAGTGTAAACACTCGTTCATGTAAGTTATTTCCTGTTGACAATTGCTTAACTAACACATGTTAGTTCAACCACAAAGGGAGGTTTCCACACGCACACGCACACACACACACGCAGGCACGCACGCACGCATGCACGCACACACACACACACACACGAAATGCCTTTGTTCTCTCTGCGTAAACTGAGCAAATGACCTAAATCCAGGCAAAGTTGTGGGCTATGTGGGGGAAATTAGGTTGGTCGGGCCGGAGGTGGGAGCTGGAGGGGTCGCGTGTGGTCTGACTTCCCCGTGTGAGCGCTGCCTTGCTTTCCATCGGTGGCGAGGGGGAGGGGGTTTGAAAAACCCGGTGGCTCTGACAAGGCAGGCATCCACAACTAAAGCACGGGCGCTGCTGAAACGTCACGTCTCCTGCTGCCGTGTCCGCGAGAGAGAGAGAGAGAGAGAGAGAGAGAGAGAGAGAGAGAGAGAGAGAGAGAGAGAGAGAGAGAGAGAGAGAGAGAGAGAGAGAGAGAGAGAGAGAGAGAGAGAGAGGCCAACAGGGGGAATTAATTCCAGGACACGCACCGAGTTACCCCCATCAATTCACACCTTCTGCGCAGAGCCCACACAGAAACACACCACACACAGTCTGAGGTCCTCGTCACTCCACCGGGACGTCTTCAGGTCAAGATCTCAGAGTGGAGGAGACGCCCAAGAACAACAGAGAGCAGTGGGAGGTAAAATGGGGAAACAAATAGCACAAATAAATAGGGATATACCGATAATAGCACTGAGAGCTCTCTCTCTCTCTCTCTCTCTCTCTCTCTCTCTCTCTCTCTCTCTCTCTCTCTCTCTCTCTGCATTATGACTGCAACTACATTTTAAAACGTCACCGGACTCTTGTCCCCCCAAAAAATCCAGCACATGTGAAAATTTGTGTCCCGGCGGCGCGGCTCACTACAATAACCGTCATCATTTATGCATGCGTCGAGGAACGCACTGCATCTCAAGTGGAGGAAGCGTCCTGGAGAAGCGGGGAATTTCAAGGGGCTCGGATGAAAGCGAAAGAAAAACAACACATTTCGTGCCAGAAGACGAGGTGTAGCACTTAAGAGCTTTGCTCTGCAGCATCTCCAGTCAGAGATGGAAGTGGGCTGGGTCGCCGGCGGTGAGCCACTCACTTGTTTTGGTGCTTTGAGCCCTGCAGATGTGCGTGGTACTGTGCCACCGAGTTAAGTGTGACGCTGCAGATTTCACAGGTGTAGCTCCTCTTCAGACCTGGGGATCAAAAACACAAACGGATGCGTTAGACGGATGAAATGAGGAAATGAATGCGCCGGCTGACTCTCAGCCGCCGCCGGAGCACGGCGGCTTTTTCATGCTAATGCGTCGCTCACTCTGCCCTGCAGAGTCGACGCAAAAAAATCAATCCATCAAACCCAGACGGGCACTCTGAGAGGACGCCTTTCCCCTGTACACGCTTCAGCCGTGCAGCAGGCGAGCGTCCTCGTGGCTTCCTGATTGATTCCGCAGGTGTTGAAATGGAAGAAAATCAATTAAACCTGCACATAGGATGAAAAGGCATGTAATTCAAATCTCTAGAAAAACAGATTTCACAGTCAAACCTGACTGCACCTCCCCACAGGAAACGATTTCAGTGAGCATATTTCCATCCAGCCATCCACTTCCTGTAGCTTCATACGACTTTGCACCGGAGCTGGGCGCCATCGCAGGCCCCGTTTACACGACAGCGTTTCACGTGGCAACAACTTGATCGTTAAAAAAAAAAAGAGAAGAAAAAGTGTTGTGTGTCCAGCGGAAACACTGACAACGATGTAGTTAGTCTGCCGGGCCGTGGGAGGGCGCTGTTGCGTGTTTTCGTGATGAAACCACACAGACAACGATGCGCTAGAAACGTGAGCAAAATGGAGAGAATCCGACATTCGTATGGACTGATGAGGAACCGGATGCTATGAGGGGAGAGTCTCAACTGGAATACAGAGCGCGAGGCACGCCACTACGGGCGCCGCCATGTTTGTTTACTGGCCCGTATGAAGGCACATGAACACAGACAATAAACACTCAAGCTCCTTTAAGTGCGTCATTTTGGTGGCATGGACTCACTCAGTTCCTGGACCAAGTGAGAAACAGACGATGATGGTGGAGTGAAATCTGCACGTGAAACTTTTCTAAACGTATATCCCAAAAACCGAAGCGTTTTCACTTGAAACTGTCACAACCAGCTCATGCTGAGTATCGGCATTATTAAGTATTACAGCCTGTGCGCCAAGCTTTTCTTTCTTTCTATTTTCTAAATTAGATGCCAGAAGACGGCTCCTCTGATTGAGGAGGACATGAGTGGAAACGCCCTCCGTTTACAGAACCCTCCCGGTGACAACAAATCCAATGAGTTCCTTCATTTTTCTTTCATGGTGATAAATCCCCCCCCATCCCCCCCCCGCCCCCGCCCCCTCCCCCGCCCCGTTCTGCATGTGATAAAGGTCGTATTAAGCTGCACCCCTGTTGCTGCAAATTATATGCACCCCGTGTAATCGCCGTCATGTCGTACTAATCTTATTGCGAGATGAAAAATGGCCGCCTCGATTGCCTCACTCCCACAATCGAGTTAACTGTTCCATAAATATGCCTCGGAGCAAAGAGGCCACGAGAGGATAAATGTCGCCCCGCACTCATCGAATCACATTTTCATATCTTCCCCAATCGAATCCGCTCCGTGAGCGATCGGCTCATCGGAGACGGCGAAACTTGGCGAGCTTCTTTCCAGGTGAAGTGAAAATCTTTCAGACGTCGACTTCTAGAATTCCGACTTTCCCCACAGCTCAGTCGGTGATGCTGCGGACACGTTAACTAGTAACACGTCACCCTCATATTACCACTATTTCCAGTATCCAGTAATCCAACACGTCACTATTTCCAAACCAGTAATCAGATTAAAGTTACTTCTCCAAGTCACTGTGTGTTACTATTGTAGAGTTACTATTGTAGAGTCACTAATGTAGCGTTACTATTGTAGAGTTACTATCACAGAGTTACTATCATAGAGTTACCATTGTAGAGTTAGTATTGTAGAGTTACTAATGTAAAGTCACCAATGCAGCATTAGTAATGTAGCGTTACTATTGTAGAGTTACTAATGCAGAGTTACTATTGTAGAGTTACTAATATAGAGTTACTGTTGCAGCGTTACTATTGTAGAGTTACTATTGTAGAGTTACTAGTGTAGCGTTACTATTGCAGAGTTACTAATGCAGCATTACTATTGTAGAGTTACTAATGTAGAGTTACCGTTGCCGCGTTACTATTGTAGAGTTACTATTGTAGAGTCACCATTATAGAGTTACTATTCTAGCGTTACTATTGTAGAGTTACTATTGTAGAGTTACTATTGTAGAGTTACTATTCCAGTGTTACTATTGTAGAGTTACTATTCCAGTGTTACTATTGTAGAGTTACTATTGTAGAGTTACTATTGTAGTGTCCAGCAGGATGAGCTTCTTGTCTGTAAAGCTGCTTTATTATCTAACAGAATCGCGGCGCCTCCATTCTCCTACACCCACCCACCCACACCCACCCACACCCACCCACACCCACCCACAACACACACAAGCGTGCGCCCGCCCGCCCGCCACCAGAATTGAGATTTCAGTTTCCAGGCGCCGGTCCCCAGACGCGCTCGTCGGCTGACTTAGCCCCGCCTCTCAAACCATTTTCTGGGAGCGTGAGCGCGGCGGCTCCGGTTCTCCGTCACTGACAGCCACCTGTGGCTCTTCGCTCGCGGCGCCGTCCCGCGTGAGCGATGGAGCCCGGGAGGCCTTCCAGGCCGCCGCTCCATCACCTCTTACCTCCGACTTGGCGGGTCTCCGCAGACTCGTTTGTTTTGGTTAACTCGCGCTGAGAAGAGCGAGGCGGCTCAGGAGAGCTCGCAGGAGGAGGAGAGGAGTATCCGTCTTCGCAGACTCATTCGTTGGGGTTGTGTTGGAATTTGGCGGTGCGGTTGATGCATGAGGAAGAGAATGCTGTCTGATGTCTCTGTTTGATGGAGGGTCCGGATGGAGCCGGCGGGAGGAAATACTAAAAATAAAAACAGGGGCCGAAAGGTTTTACAGTCACTGACACGGAGATTCAGAATCTCAGCATCTCACACGATCCAAACTTGGAGCGGAATTCACACAACGTCCTGAAGCGAGAAGCAGCTCACTGCCCGGCAGGAAGGAAAACTTTTCAAAACAAAAAGTCACGTCTGCTGGAACTTCGGGACTCGTGAGATTTTTGGTCTAAAACTGGAAGTTTCGTGTTTTGGTGGAACATTTCCTTGGTGTAACAATGCATCCTGGTGATAAATCTTTCAAAGTATGAGGAGATGTGGTTAATGTTTCATGAGCACAACCCAATTACAGCTCTGGAGCTCGTGACACAAATGCTTACCTTTGCAAATTTAAAGGCACTTAAACATGCAAACATGTTTTTGATTATTTTCAATACAGTAGTATTCTAGGAAACGGATCTGGTCCTAAGTGAATAAAAAAAAAATAATCACATGCAGGAGTCTCCTCTGGTTCCCTCACCACAGATTAACTTGTGACATCGATAAAGACACTCGTCAATATTGGAGTTGTCACTTTTCCCAGCTGCTCCTGAAGTAACTAAATCTGGTTTAAAATATGACCCCGTTTACACAAACCATAGAAAACACAACATCTTTCGTTTCAGAATAGTTTCTTGTTTACGCGGCAACATTTTGTAAGCGATGTCGGTTTACATGACTAGGATAGAAACGCTTGAAAACGATGTAGTTCTGATTGTTTTGGTGATGAAACCACACACACACACACGCAACAATACGCTATAAACATTAACGATGGGAGAACGCGAACATTCTGGTGGAACAAATTACGGTCGAATATAAAACTACCAATATGAACTATAAACCTAGAATATAGTCATGACACTTTGGAGCTCGGCGTGTTTACGTTATGTTTTTGTCTGTGTGTATTTTTTTATTTATTGGTTTGTAAGTACAGATTTGACTAACCTTGCACAAAAACTACTGACCCGAATTGTATGACATCTTCAGGGATGATTTGTCATCATCCAAGGGCCAATCGATTAGATTTTGGGACGTTAACAGCTAAACGTTTCAGAATAAATCCCAAATAACTGTGAAAAAAATGTCCCATACAAAGCGGACGAGAGAGGCACCTCATGGAGGAGATCAAAGGAGATCAGCGTCTGTTGCCATGGAGACGCTCCCTGCTCAGTGTTTCACAGTGATGTAGCTACCTGACAGGCTAGTTAGCATTGATATGAGCTAACGGCTATCACGCGAGCGATGCTAACACGATTACGCAAACAAATGTGGCGTTGGCTCTACCGAGTGTAGCTCTAGTTGTTCTAATAGATTAGATTAAACAAGTACGGCAGTGAAATACTGTGGCTGTCCACCAGGGTCGATGAGCACCAAAACGTTTCAATATAAAAAAAGATGCAGAATGTGTAAAAACCCACCAACAATCCCAGAAAACTAATATACAGTATAAAACTTTAGTATATAAGAAGCACAAATCGTTATTGTCCATCTACTCGTGTATGTACAGAAGAACTAGTTACTATGGCCGTGGTGCGCATGATCTACCGCAGCGTTTCCACCGTCAACAAGGAGTCGGGACCCTAGCACTTCCACAAAGTTTCATTTTTGTACATTTCTCATTTTGGGAGCCGGAGCGATTTCGGGTAAGTTGCGTTTTCAGTGGCTCTGAACACCACTGTTGTCTAAACGGGCCCTTATTTATGACACTGTGGTATCATAATCCACAGCAATTTGAATAAATTGGGGGGAAATTAATCAATACAATGAGAAGCTTCGGAGAATACCTTGTACTTTCACTTTTAGTCCTATTTATTTTTCTTTACAAATATCTCAGTTTCACATATCCTTAAAAAAGAAAACATCTCAGAGCAACGCATGAATCATCATTGGTTGATTTTATTTCACATGTGAGGCCGTGTTGCCATGGAAACAGCATGAACTGATGAATCCATTTCAATAAAGGACAAAACGTCTTTGGAAATTTATGAGCGAATCCAGTTGACATGATTCAAATCCTTTAAGAGGCGATAAATGAGAACATTTAGAGACATGAATGGTGAAACTTGTGACCAGAAGTTTATGAACTATGAACTACTTTGCAAAGATTTTTTTTATTACATTTATTTTAAAGTAAATTCATTCATTTATTCAATTCCAACAGAAATTTTTTTTTTCTGAATGCAGCTTTAAGTGTAAACCGTTTCATTGTGTCCGTGTGTAGTTGTATCACTGTGTGTATTTAGATCACTGTGTAGTTGTATCACTGTGTGTAGTTGTATCACTGTGTGTAGTTGGATCACTATGTAGTTGTATCACTGTGTGTATTTGGATCATTGTGTGTAGTTGTATCACTGTGTGTATTTAGATCACTGTGTAGTTGTATCACTGTGTGTATTTGGATCACTGTGTGTATTTGGATCACTGTGTGTATTTGGATCATTGTGTGTATTTGGATCACTGTGTGTATTTGGATCATTGTGTGTATTTGGATCACTGTGTAGTTGTATCACTGTGTGTAGTTGTATCACTGTGTAGTTGTATCACTGTGTGTAGTTGTATCATTGTGTGTAGTTGTATCACTGTGTAGTTGTATCACTGTGTGTAGTTGGATCATTGTGTGTAGTTGTATCACTGTGTAGTTGTATCACTGTGTGTATTTGGATCATTGTGTGTATTTGGATCACTGTGTATATTTGGATCACTGTGTGTATTTGGATCACTGTGTGTATTTGGATCACTGTGTGGTTGTATCACTGTGTGTATTTAGATCATTGTGTGTATTTGGATCACTGTGTAGTTGTATCACTGTGTGTGTATTTAGATCACTGTGTGTAGTTGTATCACTGTGTGTATTTGGATCACTGTGTGTATTTGAATCACTGTGTAGTTGTATCACTGTGTGTATTTGGATCACTGTGTGTATTTGAATGACTGTGTAGTTGTATCACTGTGTGTATTTGGATCATTGTGTGTATTTACTCCCAATAATGGCACAGAGAGTGTGTTTCCTGTGTGACGCTTCACGGTTTCCAAGCGTTGCTGGAAAGTTAATAAAGCAGTGCGATCGCTCTGCTCCGCTAACGGAGCACGTTAAACCACTTGCTCATCCTGCTCATCCTGCTCACCAACCAGGTTGACTCGTCGTGTTGCTGAGTTGAGTTATTTAATTCGCTCCGTAGTAAATCTCTGGTTGTCTGTGGCTAATTGAGACCTATTGCCGGAGCCGCTGGGCGGGAGCCGGGAGGCAGGTTGACGGATCGGCGGCACGCTGCTCTGGGTGGACTGTTTACAGGCGGGGGAAAAACAAAAATGGAGTTGCTGGTCTGGCGTTCACGCTGAATTAACCGGCGCCCATCTGCCCCGCTCAGATGTTGGAAGTCGAGCTTCATCGCTCTCCGGCTGAGGAAGAGCGGAAAGAGGCAACGATCACAAAGCATTTGTGCTAAACTAGAGATGCGACGATACCGAGTCCCGATACAAGTGTAGCATCGCTGGTGTGTGAGCTCTGAAACTCTTTAGCATGTAGCATCGCTGGTGTGTGAGCTCTGAAACTCTTTAGCATGTAGCATCGCTGGTGTGTGAGCTCTGAAACTCTTTAGCATGTAGCATGTAGCATCGCTGGTGTGTGAGCCCTGAAACTCTTTAGCATGTAGCATCACTGGTGTGTGAGCTCTGAAACTCTTTAGCATGTAGCATGTAGCATCGCTGGTGTGTGAGCCCTGAAACTCTTTAGCATGTAGCATCACTGATGTAGGAGCCCTGAAACTCTTTAGCATGTAGCATCGCTGATGTAGAAGCCCTGAAACTCTTTAGCATGTAGCATGTAGCATCGCTGGTGTGTGAGCCTTGAAACTCTTTAGCATGTAGCATCGCTGATGTAGAAGCCCTGAAACTCTTTAGCATGTAGCATGTAGCATCGCTGGTGTGTGAGCCTTGAAAAAACCCTTAAGCATGTAGCATCGCTGGTGTGTGAGCCTTGAAACTCTTTAGCATGTAGCATCGCTGATGTAGAAGCCCTGAAACTCTTTAGTATGTAGCATGTAGCATCGCTGGTGTGTGAGCCTTGAAAAAACCCTTAAGCATGTAGCATCGCTGGTGTGTGAGCCTTGAAACTCTTTAGCATGTAGCATCGCTGATGTAGAAGCCCTGAAACTCTTTAGCATGTAGCATGTAGCATCGCTGGTGTGTGAGCCTTGAAAAAACCCTTAAGCATGTAGCATCGCTGGTGTGTGAGCCTTGAAACTCTTTAGCATGTAGCATCGCTGATGTAGAAGCCCCGAAACTCTTTAGCATGTAGCATGTAGCATCGCTGGTGTGTGAGCCTTGAAAAAACCCTTAAGCATGTAGCATCGCTGGTGTGTGAGCCTTGAAACTCTTTAGCATGTAGCATCGCTGATGTAGAAGCCCCGAAACTCTTTAGCATGTAGCATGTAGCACGGCTCGGCGTTACATGCTGATCAATCTAATGAACGACATTGGGTTAACTCTGCTAATCCAAAGGTCTTCGTTGATTAAGTTGCTGGTGATAAAGTTGCTGGTGATGAAGTTGCTGGTGATGAAGTTGCAGGTGATAAAGTTGCTGGTGATGAAGTTGCTGGTGATGAAGTTGCTGGTGATGAAGTTGCTGGTGATGCACCAACTATCTTTTCCCTCTTTTCATGTTAACGCATCGTTTTTGACTGATCATCCACACGGCGCAGCGTTTTACGCGCCTGAAAACAGGTTTTATTTAGAACATGTTTGTGGAGAAATTTGAAATCGCCGCCTCAGCTTGTAGCAAGTGTGGACAGGCGAGACGCCCTGTAGCTGCAGACGATGACGTCATGGCCCCGCCTGTTGACCCGATAACCCCGTGACGCCACTTATCAACAACATGGTGGACGACCTGCTGCAGGTGGAGCTGCAGAAGCTACGGATGCGAGTCGCTTCAATGAGGCCACATGTCGGATTTGTCGCATTCTCCATTTTACCGCGCTCCATTTCTTCTTCTCTGGTTTTGGTGTATTTCTGCGGCAGCGTCACACTGCCACCTATAGGCCTGGCATATGTACGACATGGTTCTGAGTAGTTTTCATGGTGTCATGGACGCAGATGTCTCCCTTATGGATGGGGCAACGACGGGGAGAAAGAATATTGCTTTGGCTCGTGTGGACGGGGAATCAGTTGCCGGTGTTGTACAAACTATATCTTCCTCCTTTTTATATTTTAGCGGCACATCATTTATAGTGTGGTTTACTTTCATCATTCTCAATAATATTAAAAAAAATCTACCCGGGGACATCGCTCGTCCTCTCTTGCAGGCGAAATTGCTGATGACTGACATGACGTCGTCCTCACCGGGATGCAATAGGACAGAATAGACAGACGTAACACGTGGCCAGACAAAATTGGTGTCTCTATTGGACTCTGTAAGAATATTTATAGTCGGTAGAAATGTCTTGAGGGAACAGGAAACAGGTTTCAGCGAGAGCAATTGTGTGCTTTAAATTGAACCAGGAGGCGTTTCTTTCTATTTCCTCCTGAAAAGGCCGTCTTCGTCAGCTCATTGTAATTTTCCCATCTCTGAGGCGACTGATGGGGCTGCGAGGGATTTATTTTAGGGTCGCTCGGCACAGCTGAGAGCGTGAGCTCTGGAGGAAGAGGAGGAAGGGGAGGAAGAGCAGCAAAGAAAAAAAAATAAAAAAAAATGACGCACCAACTGCATCATCACTTCGCGGCTGTGATGGAGTCGTGAGAAAAACACAATTTGTTGGGTAGTTTGACTCGACTGAGCTCTAAATTTAGTAGCTGAGAGCGAGTGGCTGAAAAAAAAAGCATCTAAGAGCAACACATCTTTTTTTTTTTTTGCCAGCTACATGAGGAATTGCAAAAAAAACAAAAAAACAACTAAAGCGAACATCCGGATTCGATACAACGGGAGGGGAAAGGCTGGGTATACCTCGAGACGTCTGCATGCAGCTTATCTGCATCATGATAATAAAGAAAATAAAACTAATGTTTTAATAATTAAAGCAGAGGCGTTCGAGCTCAGCTTGGATTCTGGGATTTAGTGTCATTTCCACACAAAAGACACCAGCTGATCCCAAAGCAGTGAATTACAGTATATTTTTGTCAGAACTTAATTCACCGTCGGTCTTACTTTTGTCAATCTCATTAATAAGAGAGGAATTTAGTCCGCTCAGCGTTTCAGTGCAAATTTCAAAATGTTACCATGTAAACAGGAAACCTCTGTTGAACAAAAATGCGAAAACGATGCGTCGTCACTTGAAACATTCATTCATTCATTCATTCATTCATTCATTCATTCATTCAAGGCCAAAAACACCAACAACTGTGTCTATGAGGTTCTCTGTACTGGTGGGTGGATCGATACATATATCGATAATATTGATACCCACGTTAGTATTGATATCGAACACTGCTCCGTCCTGAACACCACCTTATGATAATGTTGTTTTATCCTACACCCACCCGTAACCTTGAATATTAAAAAGGTATCGGTATCGGTATCGGTACTGCCGATACTGGCACTGTATTTACTTGTTATCAGATCGATACCAAATGTCAGTACCACACAGCACCAGTCCTCTTTGAGTTGGTTTCTACTCCGTTTGCACTGTGAAAGTACTTTCTTTGTGTGTGTGTGTGTGTGTGTGTGTGTGTGTGTGTGTGTGTGTGTGTGTGTGTGTGTGTGTGTTACGCAACAATGCCAATGCTTTGAGCCGTTAGCACTTTGGGCTGAACACCCACTGCGTCCACACAGATGGAGCAGCGGCGCCGCTGGCGTGCTGCTTCACTTCAGACCCCTTCAGATTCCAACGCCGCCATCATGCAGGTCATGATACATCAAGAAAGTCTGCTCACGGGGGGGGGGGGGGGTTGTCGCTGCTCCGCTGGGCGCCGGCTCATTAATGAGAGAACTAAATGATCTGATAACTTCTTCTTTTTTTTTTTTTTACATTTTCTGTGAATTTTGACACCAAAGCTGTTAATTTCCCCCACACCTCCCACAGCCCGGCTCCCATCCAGAGTTCAGAAAGAACAATACGTCACTGTTCAGAACACAAAGTGCCACTTTTTCTTCTATTTCGGGGGGGGGGGGGGGGGGGGGGGGGTGAGCCACAAATTACTCATTCCAAGCTCAATAACCTTCGTAGATCTCCTCACTGGCGTGTCCGGATCATATTAAGGTTAAGCTGACGACTCGGATCAGTTAAACTCGACGTCTGCCCGCTCGACCTTTAGCTTTGTACTCTTGTCTCGTTTCGTCGTCAGCGATGCCGGTAACGCAGTAATTAGTTACCACTGTTTTAAGTATCCTGCTCGACATGTGGCTAGAAGGAGATCGGGAATTGAACCGGCAACCTTCCAATTGAGAGACAGAGATTGAGCCACAGCCGCCCTCCTTATATAACTAAAGTTCTTCCACGAAGCAGAAGTACCTACGGTACCTACATCTCTCATAACAATTCTTTCTTTTTATTCATTTAAATCATTTTGTTTTCTGTTTTCATCTATCAGAACCTAAATTCATATCTAATTTTACATACCTGCTCACATACGCCTCTATCTACATCCAACTACAAACCTTAATGACCACGTATATTTATCATTTAATACTAATCCCTACCTACCTACTCTGACCGATCGACGTCCCTACATACATCCCTACCCACCTCTACTCATGTAAATACTTATTATTCAATACTCTTCTCTCTCTACCTGCTTACTTACCGACCGACGTACCTAACCCTCCAATCTCGACTCCAAATATCTTCCTTTTTGTCAGTCTGGCGAAAAAAACTCCTCATAACAATAAAGAAAAAGACGTTATAATAAAATCAGCAAGTAAAAGTGGTGGGGAGGCGGCTGACGGAGCAACTATCAGAACAATAACAGCGGCAGAAACAACTCAGACATGGAACCATGTCGTACTTCATTCTGTCAGCAGTATTCCAGAGAGGAAACCATGCAGAGGAATGAATCTCCCGGATTTTCATCTTCACACGTTTGTAACAGTGACGATGATGAAGGTCCCGATGTGCCGATGGTCGTTTTGTGTTTATAATGAAAGGCTCGTGGGAAACGTGCCCAAAAAAATCAATGTATTCTGCGGGTGAGTGTGAACACGCGTCGGTCAATCGCTTCACTGAAAAGGCGAATAGTCGCAGGATTAAAAAAGCTCCCGCGGCTCTTTTGTCCGTCAGCTTGACGTTTGAAACGTCTCGCCAAATCAAAAGCTGGAAAAAAAAAAAAACAGGTTTGGGTCGAGGTCGCAGCTGAATACGGCGAAGGGAAAATAAAGTCAAGCTGACTTCTATTAGTGCGCCGATTTCGTATTGTAATTCATTATTTTTATTCAAAAGTAAAAATAAAATAAATAAAAGTAAAACTTCCAGTTCACATTTTGAACAAAAAGGAGCAGAAAAGATTTGACTCTTTTTATATCTGCTCCTTAGGTGCTTTTCAATACCTTCACAATATTCAACATTCGAAATATATACGTATTTACAGATATTTTTTAAAGCATTCTATGTACAGTATACACACAAACATCATGTTTGCTCAAATCAAATATCTCATATCATAATTATATATATATCTAATTATTATTACTTTATATGTTTCTTGAATACCAGGAGAGTTCCTGACTCTTACTTCTTTCTGCAGTTGCGTTCCATAAACTACTTCCTGTCACCGCGACTCTTCGTTCCATTAAAGCTGTTTTTTTTTTTTTAAAGACGTCTGTTCCTTTCAAATAATAGATGTTCATTGGAAAGTTTTTTTTATTGGTTTTATACAAAACCTGAACAGTATTCTAATCGACTAAAGCAAGTAAATTTTAGCAAAGTACATTTGATAAATAGTGGGTTTGATGGATCTCTGTCTTATATTATATATTATTTTTACAGGTCAAGCCATAGATTTCCACACAGTAAGTTCAATGTGGTAAAATCACCGTGTTACATAAAGTGAGTAAAGAAGATTGATTTAGAAACACTGCGATGGATTTGGCTTTTTTTCCCCTTTATATATTTTAGATGCGACTTCCATCGGAGGTCGTTGCACTGCGATGAACGCGAGGACGCGAGCGCCGCCTTGCTCGACACGGAATGCTGCATTCCGGACGTCATCCTCCACCAATCAGCTCCTCTCACCCGCGTCTCAATCTCACTTTGCTGAACTCGTCAGAAGACGTGGCGACGCCGGGAAGTCACACTCGGGATTTTTTCCTTCATCGGCCGCAGCCCGGCTCAGGAGGCAGGGGTTAAGAGTGGCTGATCTCCAGGGGAACACGTATGGAGGGAGGATATTTGTTTTCCTACGCTCTTGTCTACTTTGCATTATTAAATCTAGGATATCGCCGTCTCCCCGGCATGAAATAAGATGATTAGTGGCTGCATCTTATGTCTGCTGGTGTTGAGAATCACATTAGGTAAAGCACACGGCCTAAGTAGGACTGATAAATAAAATAAGGGACGTGACGGCGTGCAGGCATATTCTAGGAGTCGGCGTTCGCGGGCGAGAGACGGGACGCTTAAGTGGCTCTAAATGAGATCAAGCCGGAGCGCGTGTGATGTCACTCTCATGCAGAGTTGCCTCTGAACCGAAGCTGAAATCAGCACGACGCCCCCGGGACGTTTCAATGGACCGGCTGGCTGCCGGTCCAGCGACCCGGTCCGTCCCCCACATTGTCTGCCCGTCAGTCACTAAACCGCCGGACGCTTTCACGCTCGCAGCCTCCTGCAAGACAAGACGCAGGGGCCGCGGCTCGCGTTTCGTTTAGCCGGCTGCACGAGGGAAGATAAAGGGAGTCTACAGTGTGTGTGATATTTAAGCCTCTTACAGGAGCTCCATTATATTCCTGCGCGACGGAAAGAATCCGGCAGCGCCCGTCTATTTGTGCTCCTTTGGTTTTAAATAATTGCGGTATTATTCCGGGACTTTGACACCAGAACATCATTTCCAGGCACGCGGGAGATAAATGTTTGATGCTGAGGGGAGAGATTTGGGCTTTGGAATCAGCTCAGGCGCAGACGGTGTTGGGAATAATGCATAATGAAGAATGTTACTTGTGCCTGGTTCAGATCCGTCTGCCGATGTGTTACCGAGGTGGCTCCCGAAACCCGCAACGGCTCAGGGTCGCGTCAGGGCCAAACTTGTGGCTCGGATGACTTTACGGGGTGACTCCACACGGGGGCAGCAAAGAGACTAAGGACCCTTTTCACATTGGGATAGTCTGGGACTCGGTTCACCCGGGAGTGGGGAGGGGAGCCCAGAATTTTCATCCCTTCATTTATTTCATGTGGCGTTCACATTCAGTTCAGAGGCGCGCCTGATAAATGTCCTGCAGTTACAGCAGCTGCTGGTTTGGGGGCGCTGTCGCGCAAAACAAACACTGAACCAGAGAGGAAGTGAAGAAGAAACGAGGCTCATTGAAACAGTTTTCCCGTGAAGCGACTCTGGTCCGGATCAAACGGGGGAATGTGAACGCGCCCTAAGGCGGAAGTTTTCAAGTCATTTTTCAAAATGGAAAACTTTCGGTGCATTTTGGGACAAAGGTGGTCGGAGACACTGAAAATATAACTTTTTGAAAACGGTCCGACACCGTCTCCATGGAAACGGGAAAATTCAGCGATCTGAAAACACGACTACTGGTGACACTAAGGGCTCGTTTACATAAAACAAGAGTTCAAGCGAAAAACTTAAACTTTCATTGGAACTTTTTTTCGACGCTCCCAAGGTGGAACTTTTCGAAGACGCTCCGACTCCACCGTCGTGTAAATGGGGGACAAAGACAGTTTCTGGAAACGCTTGTGCTTCGTCTCAGGTAGACATCGCAATCTGCTACTGGTCCCTCGCACCACGGTCGAGTAGAGATAATCAGAACAATGTTTCCTGTCATGACCCCCAGTCCATATTCTCCTGGGACTTGGTACTTTTATTTTGACAGTCACCGTAATAACAGTCCAACTTGGTGGTCTGTCCAGTAGAATGTCCATGTCACTCTCATTGTTAATGTTTAGAGCCCATTGTTCTCTGCTGCATGTGTGTGTGTGTGTGGTTTCATTACAAGTTAACTACTTCATTTTCAGTGTCTCCGCCGTTGCCGTGGAAACGCAAAACCTTCCTGGAACGAAAATGCTGGATTTTTCACTTGAAAAAAGGTTGCCGTGTAAACGGGGTCTAAGGCTGTGAACTCAGAAAACATTCGTTTATACGACAACGGCTTTTGGAATGACTGACCAGAGAACTATTTTTTGAAAATGGCCTCTAAAGTGCAACTTTTTAAAAACACTGTCTGTATATAGATGGGAAACTAAACTTTTTCAAAACACTGGTACCACTCCTGCTCACTACTGTCTTCCCCCCTGCTTATTTTGAATGTTTTAATGCTTTTCTGTCTTAAAAAAAAAAAAAAAAAAAAAGTTTTGTTGATTTTTTGGTTTTCGCAAACCGAAGAAAAACAATAAAAGCTCACTACGGCTGTAGTTTTTAACCCATTGCCGTCCAAACCAAGGCTCTTCGCTGTCAATCGTTCCCAAAAACCGATTCCCGTTTCAGTTCAAATCTCTCTCACTCACTTCCTGCAGCCTCGAAGTAAAAGTTCTCTAACTTTTAAAACGTGTCGGTGTTTAATCATGGGTGTTTTGTTGCTGCTTCCTCTCCAGTTCCACTCCAGAACAGGTGTGAAGCCGAGTTCCGCACGACTGCTTGAAATCGCATCCTTCTCTCGCGGGATCGCGTGCAACAGAGCTTAGCTCATTTAATCATTTTAATGAGTCTTATACATGAATTACATTAATTAATTTACTTCTTAAAAAGTGTGTTTTAACAAAACTCGACTGTGTTTGTTTCTTTTTTTGTCTTTGACAAGCGCACACTCATGATGATGCCCTCTGTGAGGAAACACTGTTAATCAGTAGAGTTGGTATTTTGCTCAGAGGGGTTGTATTTCTAAATAAAGCTGTATTTAATATATAGCCTTAAACATATTAACTCACCGACACCCTGGGGCAGGACAGTGTTTGTGATAGTAGTCTCTGGGTGAACATAATGAAACTGCAGGCTCTGGGTTTCTGCATCGTCGACACAACTCAACAGTTCAGCTACACAGAACAGTTTGTTCCTGTTAATCTGTGTACGAGCGCCGGAGTGGTGGTGAGCGCGTTTTCAAAAAGATGTCCCTTCACATTGAAACGGCAGAAACGCTGCACAAAACGCACACGGAGAACAAAACGCTGTAAACATTATCAATGGGAGAACAGCAACGTTCAAAATAAAACTACCAAGTTGGATCGTTATTATGGTGACTGTCAAAATAAAACCACCAAGTTGGATTGTTATTACGGCGACTGTCAAAATAAAACTACCAAGTTGGATTGCTATCACGTGACTCAAAATAAAACCACCAAGTTGGATTGTTATTACGGTGACTGTCAAAATAAAACCACCAAGTTGGATCGTTATTATGGTGACTGTCAAAATAAAACCCCCAAGTTGGATTGTTATTATGGTGACTGTCAAAATAAAACCACCAAGTTGGATTGTTATTACGGCGACTGTCAAAATAAAACCACCAAGTTGGATTGTTATTACGGCGACTGTCAAAATAAAACTACCACGTCCCAGAATATATAGGTCATGACACCTCGGAGGAAACGTTGTTGTTATTATCCATCTACTGAGCATGTGCAGAAAAAACTGGTTACGACAGCTGCACAGAAGCAGCGTTTTATCCCGTTTCCATGGAGACGGACTTGCAGCGCTTTCAAAATGTTACATTTTCCCTGTTTCTATGGAGACAAAGCATTTTCTAAAAGTTGCATTTTACCCCGTTTCCATGGAGACGGAGTTACAGCGTTTTCTCAGAAAAAAGAAAAAAGTAGCTTTACTCGCTTCAACAGAGTCGTAGTTTTCAAGAAGACACATTTCCACCGAAACAGAATCAGAGTTTAAGACTAAAACTGTCTAAATGGCGAAAATTAACTCAAAAGTAATTTAAAAAGAGACGTATATGAACACTTTAGAGCGTTGACACAAAGATCCACCTTGGGAGCCGTTTTCCATTTTCACCTAAATTTTCTGTCGTGTAACGAAAACTAAGAATCTCCGGGTCGTAAGACTGCGACCTTGACTCCAGTGTTTTGAAGCCCCTGCAACCCAAACCTGAATAACAAGTGTGCAGACAATAGATGGATCAGTGTTATTGTACTACACTCAGTTACAGTGAGCCAAGAAAACGCTTTCTAAGAGCAAAAGATGCAAAGACTTCAATTAATAATAAGAAAGACGATGTCGAAGCTCCTAATGGACTCGAATTCCGCTCATTGGAGTTTTACAAACATTAACCGAGGAGAAAAAAAAAAAAAAGGGGCCATCGTCTCGTGCGTGATTAACAACTCAACCACAACGCATTAGTGCCTTAATGAAGTATCTGCCACAAAGTGCTTTGCCATCCCATTTACACTTCTACACAGATTACAGCCCGACGGCTTCGCCGCTACAGTAAATCAAGCCCGTCGTCTGGACGCCGCCGTCAGTCGTCTAGACGCCGCCGTTAGTCGACTGGACGCCGCCGTTAGTCGACTGGACGCCGTCGTTAGTCGACTGGACGCCGGCGTTAGTCGTCTGGACGCCGCCGTTAGTCGACTGGACGCCGCCGTTAGTCGACTGGACGCCGGCGTTAGTCGACTGGACGCCGGCGTTAGTCGTCTGGACGCCGCCGTCGTTAGTCGACTGGACGCCGCCGTTAGTCGACTGGACGAGGCGTTAGTCGACTGGACGAGGCGTTAGTCGTCTGGACGCCGTCGTTAGTCGACTGGACGCCGCCGTTAGTCGACTGGACGCCGCCGTTAGTCGACTGGACGCCGCCGTTAGTCGTCTGGACGCCGCCGTTAGTCGACTGGACGCCGCCGTTAGTCGTCTGGACGCCGCCGTTAGTCGACTGGACGCCGCCGTTAGTCGTCTGGACGCCGCCGTTAGTCGACTGGACGCCGCCGTTAGTCGTCTGGACGCCGCCGTTAGTCGACTGGACGAGGCGTTAGTCGTCTGGACGCCGCCGTTAGTCGACTGGACGCCGCCGTTAGTCGTCTGGACGCCGCCGTTAGTCGACTGGACGCCGCCGTTAGTCGACTGGACGCCGCCGTTAGTCGACTGGACGCCGCCGTTAGTCGACTGGGAGAAACGAAAGTGGTTGAACAGACCGTCAAGAGTTAAATAAAGACGTTTGGCCAAAGTGACTCAATCAGAAACAGAAAAAAGGATCGTTATACAATATAGTCTTGAAGTGTATTTTTGTATATAAATAAAGATTTAAAATGTTCTTAGACCTTTAGGGATGAGGGCCGATCCGATCCAGTATCGGTATCGGAACCGATACCAAAGTAATTCACGGATCACAAACATTCTGTTGGTGCTGCGTTGCTACAGAATTAATCCCCCCAGGGATGAATAAAGTGATTCTGAGGTTCTAAAGGTAGAACTAATTTATTATGAGATGATGACGTCACGCAGACCCCCCACACTGTCAAATGGAACAAAAATACTTTGTACTGCTTCCTGTTCTGACCTGATACTAACCCCAAGTTGCCTTTTGAGAGAATACATGTATACATTAGTACATTTCATACTTTACTGGAGAGAGGAGTTTATTACAGCCTCATATAAAGTCAACAATAATGATAATAATAATAATATTAAAGCAAACAGCTCTGGTATCGCAATAGTATCGGTATCGGCAGATATCCAAATTCAGGTATCGGGATCGGTGGGTCTCTTCTTCTGTTACATGTGGAAATGGCGGTTTTGACCCTTTTGAGGGTCTTGGACATAAAGAAATTAAAAATTAAAAAAAAGGCAGTACCTCTCCTCAGAGACGTTGATACTGGCCGATCACAAAGGAAGTTCTAGTTCAAAGTATTGGCAGGAGGAGCAGCAGAACCACGTTTTGGTCTCTGACGTAACAAAATATGACGATGAAGCCAAAAATATATGGGAATATCTGTGATGAGTCTTATTTGGGGTATTTTAATTTTTATACGTTGTTATGGGAAACGCGTCATACTGTCTGTTCTACTACGTTCTACTCTGCTGTACTGTATTCTAATGTATTGCGTCATTTTAACCCTTTCCACCCAGTCCCCTATTGTTTCTGTTCTCTTCCCCTCCACTTCATCCTCCTCTCTTCCATTCTGTTTTCATGCGCTCGCTCTGTTCTAATCTCATCTATTGGGAAGCGACTTCCTCCCTCCGTCACTCCTTTGCATCGGTTCTCTGTAGCTACATAACTCTGTACACAACAACAACAACAACAACAACAACAACAAGCACCACGCCGAGCGGCCCGGATGATGAAACCTCCTGTTTTTTTTATAGATGTTCAATATTTCATCATGTTCAGATCTTCAAACTCAGACGGAGCTTTTTCGCCGTCTCAGGAGGTCAGAGAGGACAGAAGGTGAGACGAGCGCCGGTGGATCAGAGCGCTTCCTGACAACAGGAGCTTTATTTATCTATCTATCTATTCATTTAATTTCTCTTTTAGCCGGAGCGTCCCCGGGCCTTCCCTTCCCTTCCCGGCCTCCTGATAGGACGATTCACCGCTTCATTACAAATTGATAATGGCCGGAGAGGAATGCTCATTAGCCCGAGTGCTGAGCGCTGCAGCCGGCAGCTCCCGATAGAGAAAAAAAAACCCCAAAACAAGTTATATCAGAACCTCGATAAAATCCCGACGCAGCAGGTTTTCCATTCTTTCTGGAAAGTTTATGCCTAAAATACATTTTCTTCTTTCATTATGAAACACTAAACTGTACAGAAACTCAGGGTCAGTTTATCAGGTTCTGTTTTAAAAAAGGACGTACAAGTTTATTTACATTTTTAACATCAAGGTTGGAGATTGAAGTGACAAAGTGTAAAACGGTGCTCAGAGCAGATTCCAATATTGTGGCTGCAGCATTATTAATATTAAACAGGAAGGGTTTAATATCAGGAGCTCGCTGTCAAAAACTGCATCCTGTATACACTATACAGGATGCAGTTTTTGAAAGTGAGGAGGAGGAGGAGGAGGAGGAGGAAGAGGAGGAGCCATTCAGTCATGATTAAGAAAAGAATTACATATTTATTGTTTTAAAAGGCAAACATTCAGGACTGAAAGTAAAAAAAAAAAAAAAAAAAGTCTTAAAAAAAACCTCAACACATTTCTGTTTGTGTGCATTTAAAAAATAACCATGATGGAGAAAGGTTTTTTTTTCTCAATGCTCTTAAAAATGACTGTCGACATCAGATATATTGTCAAAAGCGCAACTTTATTGTTGCGACTGTCCTCAGAGCTAAAATTCATATAAACAATCTCAAAATGAAAAGTAATCGAGGCTCCGTCATTCAACAAATTCAAGCTTTAACCAGGGTTTAAGCAAAACGCGCAAAAGCAACTACGGAAACCCACAAGGAAGGGTTGGTAGAACGCAACGAGAAAAAGGTTGAAAAGCTGGGGGCGGGAAAAAAATCTAAGTGGAAAAATAAAAATAGTTTTTAGCTCCAAATTCTATAAATCAATCAAATGGATTTTTTTGCCCTAGTTTGTTGGTATAAAAATATGTTGACATTATTACAGTTTATTAATATATTTTACGAAAACAATATAGTCCTTCTTGCTCCCGGGGGGAGGGGGCGCCCTGGCGCCCTCTACTGGCCAGTGGTCAAACAAAATCAAGTCCTCAAAACGTCCAGAATGACAAAGCGGAAGCGACTGCTGGTCTTCATGCCTCTCAGGTGGAGGGAGAACCAATCAGGCTGTGTGTGAGGGGGTCCGTGTCCAATCAGCTGTGAGGACTTGTCTACCCCCCCCCACCCCCACCCCCACCCCGCGGTGCGGTCACGCGCCGATGCCCTTTACGACACCTCTGGGCTCCTTCTGCTCTTCTGGCAGCCGGCCCTCCACCAGCTGGAATAATATTGTGTAATTGCTATTGACATATTGTGGCTGGGAGACGACAGGGAGGAGCTCCTCCTCCTCCTCCTCCTCCTCCTCCTCCTCCTCCTCCTCCTCCTCCTCCTCCTCCTCCTCCTCCTCCTCCTCCTCCTCCTCCTCCGTGACAATTAACAGCTTGTGACACGCTGGTTGAGAGTGGAAGACTTACATATAGTCCGTCCGTCCGTCCGCGTCTCCAGATGTGACGGCTGCTCGATAAACTCAACGTTCACGAAGACCGGCTCGGCCCGCCAAAGCAAAATAAATGAGAATTACCACTGAAACTTAATTCCTGCTGCCCTCATTAAACGGTTTGGGGAGTAAAGTTTTCATGCAAATGACAGAGAATTGTTCAAGAATTGACCCTTGAGAAGGGTTTCTTGTTCTCATTATTCACATTTCAGCCACAGCCGGCAGCTTTTCTCCCAGAAAAAAAAAAGAAAAGAGGTTTAATAACCTTATTTTACATTATTACTCCGACACGTTCTGCAACCAGCAGATGGGAAAGGAAGAACTGTGAGCTGGCAACGTTTTTCTTCTCTGGAGTGGAAAATTCAAAAAATTGAGTGAGCACAAAAAAGGACAATGAAGGAGAGCATGCAAATGTAATTTCACGTGAAGTCTGTCTTCACATCGTCCAGTGTCTGTTTCTTTAACGGGAGTCGAAGCAGAAAGTCTTTTGGAACTTATCGCTGTGTCTTACACCAGAGGGTTTCAATAAACTGGACTTTATGTTGGGATTGTTGTCGTCGTCTGTGGTAATTGTTTGTTTGCAAAATTTCAAATTAAAGGTCATTATGGGACTATTTTGCCAGTCTGGAATACTCACATTGGTATTGTGCTGCATGTGGCAAAATGAGACTGATTTATTTTACTGCTTGTTTTTATGAAGTATGGACAGAAAGTATAGAAATCATTATTTTTCGCTGTAACAATGTTTGTTCTGATAAAAACTGGAGATCACTGGAAAGCCTGATTATTTCCATTTTAAATGATGCAGCATTTATAACAAACTATTGGGATGCGACCATGAAAAATTAGCTGAATCTGCTGAATTTGCTTTCTGTTTTGAAGCTTCGCTTCTTTCCAAAATCACAAATGTATGCCGGTAAAAATATTTGAAAACAAAAGCAGCCGAGGTTTGATCCCTGTGGCGACTCGGCCAATAGGATCGGAGCTCCAGGACCCTTCGGTTTGCTTCAGCTTCACTCGGCTGCTTGACGAGCTGCTTCAACCACGAAGGTCATCAGAACGCGAGGTCGCCTCCTCGACCAGCGAGACGCTTCAGCCAATAGAAAAGAAGCCCCGAGGTCAACAGGACTCTGCATGAGCATCATCGGCGCCATGACTGCTCCCTCAGTCACTCTGCATGTGACTGGGGGAGCATCTGAATGGTCCCTCCTGTCTCCTTTCCTATCCACTTTATCTAACCCCTAGGTGACGTCACGGGGCTCAGGAAAGGTGTTAGGAGGCTTCCTAAAGGAGTTAGGAAAGGTGTTAGGAGACTTAATAAAGGAGTTAGGAAAGGTGTTAGGAGACTTAATAAAGGAGTTAGGAGGCTTCCTAAAGGAGTTAGGAAAGGTGTTAGGAGACTTAATAAAGGAGTTAGGAGACTTAATAAAGGAGTTAGGAAAGGTGTTTGGAGGCTTCCTAAAGGAGTTAGGAAAGGTGTTTGGAGGCTTCCTAAAGGAGTTAGGAAAGGTGTTAGGAGACTTAATAAAGGAGTTAGGAAAGGTGTTAGGAGACTTCCTCAAGGAGTTAGGAAAGGTGTTAGGAGGCTTCCTAAAGGAGATAGGAAATGTGTTAGGAGGCTTCCTAAAGGAGTTAGGAAAGGTGTTAGGAGGCTTAATAAAGGAGTTAGGGAAGGTGTTAGGAGGCTTAATAAAGGAGTTAGGGAAGGTGTTAGGAGACTTAATAAAGGAGTTAGTGAAAGGTGTTAGGAGGCTTCCTAAAGGAGTTAGGAAAGGTGTTAGGAGGTTTCCTAAAGGAGTTAGGGAAGGTGTTAGGAGACTTAATAAAGGAGTTAGTGAAAGGTGTTAGGAGGCTTCCTAAAGGAGTTAGGAAAGCCGATCATGTTGTCGGACCACACTTCCACTAGGTGGCGTGATAATAATCAGACGGCGGTGAAGGTCAGTGACGTCTGTCGTGGTGAAACAAGAAGAAATGTGATAAAAAGTAGTATAAAGGTGGTTCCTCTCACGTTCCCCTGAGGTTCTAACCTCTGATATAAAGTCAAATATCTGAAGGTTTGAATGTAAATGAAAGGAAAAGAGGAACTAAAGGGAAACGGCTGCAGGTGAATAAAGAACCAATCAGAGTGAGAACAGGCTGCACTAAAACTGGACTTTACTGTGTTGGTTCTACAACATCCAGAACATTCCTAGTTGGGATCTGGGTTCTAGATGATTTCAAGTTGTTCTAGGCAGATTATTCAGAGTTTCTGAATTTCACAGCAGATGTTAAAAACCTGCAGCTGTCCTGGAGAACGCCGTTTAATCACATTTCCATTAAAGTTTAAAATGTCCTTTGTTTGTCTTATTTCAACATCAGCTGCTGCAAACGGTCACCAGTTAACAGGGGCACCAGTGAAACCGAAACACCAGACAGTGAAGCACAACGATCAACATTTTGTAATATTATTAACAAATATCTAAAAATATATACTATTTAATGTACTATTTGAGCTGGTAAACAATGGATGTTTGCTTCACATTATATCGGGGGTGATTACGTGTGCATGACGGGGAAAACTCCGTGGTGGAACTATATAGTGATGGAAAATGACCGAGGCTGAGGTGAGTAGAGGCGAGTAGGAGCCACAAACGGAGTGGATCCTGTAGGAACCGGACAGGACAAAAAGGTTCTGGGATTGAAACACCAACCCCCCCCCCCCCCCCCCCCCCCCCGACACCTGATCCGCAATCCTCTCCGTTTGCGGGATGGCTAAAAGAAAAAGATGGCGGCTGACCTTTCATCTCCCCCATGTCCAGGGTCTTCCCCAGCTGCTCCAGCAGGTCGGCCCTGGCGGCGTTCTTCTTGTGCTTCTTCCCGTCGTAGTGTTGCTGAGCCATGCCGGGGTTGTTGAACCAGGCGTTGCATAGCTGGCAGTAGCGGTCCGAGTCACGGCGCTGTCGCGGGGACGTCATGGGGGAGGTTTCTGGGGAGCTCTTTACGGGGCTGGGGGATGCCTCTGGGAGAAGACGGTAAAGAAAAAAACACAAAGAGACACGTTTCGTCGTAAATAATCTTTAGACCCGACCGTAAAGGACACGATCCTAACGTGTTCGTTGGTTATTGAGTTGACCAATTTTTGTGTGACTTGACCAACAAAACCAAACATAAATGGAAGAATCCATAAAAAGAGCAGAAATGATATTGACTTCAGCAGAATATCTTCAAGCACGCAGTAATCTCCGGACTACGAGCCGCTACTTTATTCACACACTTTTAACCCGACAGCTCAAACAGTGACACGACTAATTTATGGATTTTTACGGCTTAACGACCCTAATGCAGCCTTTACATGGGTGATGCGTTCAGGTGCATCACGTAACTCCGACCGTTCTTTCTTAATCTTTTAATTTGGTGGGTGCGGCTCATATCCAGGTGCGCGCAATAGTCCGTGAATTACGGTAATTGTTTGAAATTTCTTCGGACATTAAGAGAGGGTGCTGGAGTCATGGTGATGTGAAGATTCCCAGCGTAGAAATGGGAAAAAAAACCAAAAAAAACCTCACATCAATTTATATATCAGCCTAACTAATCATGACCGTTCGCCGTAAACCAAACAAGAACAAACTCCTAAAATCAATTGTTTCTGCTTCATGTACTTCAAAAAAGCGAGTTAACATCTTCTAACATGCAAAGAAGCCGACTAGTGTGTGTGTGTGTGTGTGTGTGTGTGTGTGTGTGTGTGTGTGTGTGTGTGTGTGTGTGTGTGTGTGTGTGTGTGTGTGTGTCAAAAGCGCCTAAAAACACAAGTTGGCTTTTCAAAGTGGAAAATTGTGGCCAGGAGACAGAAAGCAGTGCGAGGGCTTTAATGAGCGCTGATCGGCGGCGGCGGCGGCGGCGTAGCGGCGGTGGCCTCGCCTGAGCAGCCCTCTGAATAACAAGCTGTTATCTCCATTAAATGCCTGAAGAGCAAAAACCTAAATTGTACTTGGCAAACGGAATAAAGAGCCTGCTCTTCTCGAGGCTGCCCACTTATGCCTTCATGCATGGATGACGGCGTTAACCCCCGGACGAGCGCCGCGCCGCGCCGCAGAACGGCACTATCAGCTTAATCAGCTTTAACACTCCACTGCTCGGCTCACCCTAAGTCAACGCTTAGCGTCGTCCCGTTACGTCCCATTACACCGGTCAACATTTCAAAATGGCAACGTCGGTGAAAAACAAATTAGGCGACGAATGTACGGACCCCGAACGGCCGTCAGTGAGTCGGACCCGGCGCCGCAGCGTTATATTTTACATCCCGCTCTTTGCCTGATTAAATCTGGGAGTCTGTGGTTGAAGTCTCACCGCTCAGGCTCATGGGCTCATGCAGCAGTCGGCAAACTTTGTGGCCATAAGAAATATCTGATCTCATCTTTCAGTTTTGAAGCCATTTTTAGAAATTCCTCCTCGTTGATTTTCCTGCTTCAGTAATTTTATGCGTCTTGACTCTTTAGCCTCTTTAGCCTCTTTAGCGTTCAGCCGCTGTACGTTTCAGCTAAACGTTCCACGTTTCCTGACGGTTCCAGGACTTTCAGCTCCACCGGTTTTCTTTCCCTTTTTCTTTATTTTTTCCCGTTTCTTTCTTCTTTCTGTATCATTTTCTCTTCATTTTTTCACTTCATTTTTTCATTACTCGCTTATCCTACTCGCTTTCTTCCTTTTACCTTTATTTTGCTTTCCTTTTGTGATTTGAATCAATTTAGTTTGACCATTTTTCCTGGATTATTTCTTTGAGTAGTTTTAGAGATTTTATCAATTCATTCATTCATTTATTTATTTTATTTTTTTTTTTGCAATTCCTGCTATTCTGGCTGTTTTAACCGTTTTACCTTCTTAATCTGGTTTCATCCTGGAGATTAAGTCATGAATGCAAAAGAAATAAAAAAGTTAATGTTTATTTCCATTATATCTTGTGAAAGCTTCACGGAGCCGCTCCAGCGGCGCTGAAGAGCCACGTGTGGCTGATATAAACCGCCAGACTCAATCCAGTTTGCTCTTGCAAGCAGGCCGGCCTGGAGCAGGTTTTCCTGCCTTGCTCTAAGGGCGTGGGGAAGAGGAAATGACCCCGATGGCTACGCGACCCCAAGAGAAGCCCCACCTGAATGTCTCTCGGTCTGTGGAAGACATCTAGCGAGAAGCAACATAGCGAGACTCCATCGGCGCTCTTCAGACACTCATTCATGACGGTGAAAAAGTGTAGAAAGTTGAAGAAGAAGGTTGAATATCTTGAATGTCCACATCTTTCCCAGTACGAGAACAAGAGCTTGCTCCTTGTTTAGGGCAGCATCAGCATCATTTTGTCTCGAGAGCCGGAGCTCAGGTAAATAACTCACTGAGGAATTATTGCTGTGTGATGATAAGACCTCAGCAAAGAGCATTTATCACCATCAGCGCCACCTCGTCCTGCTCCGGCTGAGCGGGACGTGATTTAATATTCTCGCCACGTTACGTTACGACAGAGCGCCGCGGCGATTCGTCTCTACGTGGGAGGCCCGGCTGCAGGAGGACCAGAGCCTCGCCGCTCAACGCTTCGATTGAGGCGCCAGTTTAGTCCGGGAGGCGGGGCTTGATGTGGCACCTGCTGCGCGAAGGACGCTTTGGCTCTTGGTCTCGATTACAGGTTTCAACATCAAGCTCCGGGGAAATTGTGGCTTAAAATTGCAGCTTATTTTGCTGCTCAGACACAAACACACGTTACCATTTGTGATCCTTTTTCTTCGCTTCACAATTCTTTCTGACATCGACGACTGAAAAGGACTTTTTTCTTTTGAAGGGGAAGCATCGTGAGTACACCAGAGCATGAATCATCTGCGTCCGATGGTCTTGATTTGTCATCATCAAGTCAAGGAGGCGGTGCCACATTTTATAACTGCAGCCTTGGAGCTCGTTAGTCAGAAACAGACGGCGGCGGTTCATTGGCCTGATGGTCTCTGCTGCACGACCACATGGGCGGGGCCAAGGGTCGTGTTGTGGCTTGTTGTTGTGTTGTGAGTTTTTGTTGTGTTGTGGGTTTTTGTTGTTGTGTTGTGAGTTTTTGTTGTTGTGTTGTGGTCTTTTATTGTGTTGAGTTTTTGTTCTTGTGTTGTTAGTTTTTGTTCTTGTGTTCTGACTTTTTGTTGTTGTGTTGTGGGTTTTTGTTCTTGTGTTGTTAGTTTTTGTTGTGTTGTAACTTTTTGTTGTTGTGTTGTGGTCTTTTATTGTGTTGTGAGTTTTTGTTCTTGTGTTGTGAGTTTTTGTTGTGTTGTGAGTTTTTGTTCTTGTGTTGTGAGTTTTTGTTGTGTTGTAACTTTTTGTTCTTGTGTTGTGAGTTTTTGTTGTGTTGTGAGTTTTTGTTGTGTTGTGAGTTTTTGTTCTTGTGTTGTGAGTTTTTGTTGTGTTGTAAGTTTTTGCTGTTGTGTTGTGGTCTTTTATTGTCTTGTTGTGGTCTTCTATTTTTTTGTTGTGGCTTTTTGTTGTTGTATTGTGAGTTTATGTTGTGTTGTAAGTTTATGGTGTTTTGTTGTGGCTTTTTGCTGTTCTGACTTTTTGTTGTGTTGTGGTCTTTTATTGTGAGTTTGTGTTGTGTTGTAGTCTTTTATTGTTGTATTGTGGCTTTTTGTTGTTGTATTGTGAGTTTATTTTGTGTTGTGAGTTTATGGTGTTTTGTTGTGGGTTTTTTTATTGTTTTGTTGTGGTTTTTTGTGGTTGTGTTGAGTTTTGTCCCCGCTGGGCCACCATGCTCAACTGGATAAAGCAGTACAGAACATGAATGGATAAATAAAAGTAATCGACATCTCACACTTCAGCCAAAAGCCTCTTTACTAAAAACACCGTGTTGTTCCCATCGATCACCAGCAGGGCTGAAAAGCTGACTTCTGCTCTATTCCATGTTTTAACAACAAGAACAACAACAACTCTGTTTGAGTCAGAGCCGGTTTCATAAAAACGTTCTGGACGGAGGTTTTTTAGCGGTGGAGCTGCCGGACCGGTTCAGCGTGGAGGCCGCACTGCAGCGAGCACAAACCCTCAGAACTCCACTTTTTAAAAGAGGATTGTGATTCGGTCCCTTGGAGAATTCATCCTGGCAGTAATTAGTCATGTTCACATCACTTAGTGTTTGTCTCCGGGGAGATGCGTGGCAGTCTTGTTAGCAGCAAAGCGCACATTTCAAACGGCGGCTTCACATAAACAGCTTTATTTTGGCGTTAATGCAAATACGTTTTTTTCCCCCAGTTCTTTTTTTTTAATGAATAATACAGCAGTGTTTGTTTGGGATTTATTAAAACATTATAAGAGTTGGGAGGTTCGCGGCGAACACATTCGCCGTTTTTTTTTTCTGTCGCCTTTGTCGGCTGTCAATTTAAAACTAATCCCAACGTATTTATGCAGCTTTTAATGTTTGTGTGAGGATTCCTCTCATCGCTGGCCGGCTTAGTTGGTCACGGAAAAAAAAAAAAAATCCATTAAAAATCAAACGTACAGTACGGCACAACAGCGAAAATACAAAACATTCAACACTCTATCAGTTGTATTTAGAATAAAAGTCAAATCCACTCTTGCATGTGTGTGCAGGCAGAGGAAGAGGAGAAAGTAGAGCTATTTAGTGTAGAATAATAAATCTAGAGGAGCCGCTCTTACGGGCTGATCTCTTTCCTGCAGCTGCTCCTGCCGAACCTCTCAGGAAACTAAACATTTCCTCCCGTCTCCGAGGAGAAACCTTCGCGGGCCGCGGCTGCCGTAGGGAGCGCACAAAACAAAATATCTCCATCCTGGAGATTTATCACCGTCTGTCACGCTGAAATCCCACAAAAAAAGCTGGAAACCTGCACTGCAGAGTTTTTTTGTCCCGTCCAGGTCCAGACGAGAGCCGACAGAGCGACACTGCGGGATCGCACCACGCTGGAGGCGCAAGATGCTGGAATGAGTTTGGTGATTATGCAAGGGAAGGAGATTGAGGATTCATCGGTGGGCTTATCAGCTGCGGGGAAATCGTACTTGTATCTACGATGTCGGGGGGGGGGGGGGGGGGGGGGGGGGGGGGTGACGACGTCGGCAGAAAAGCTTCCAGTGGAAAAACCTAGGAGACAAAAAGCGAGAAGGCGGAGAAGCTGGTAACGTAACGCTTTCAGTGAAAACGAAAAAACTTCAGTTGCGTTTCTGGGGTCTGTTTACGCCACAACGGGGCTCGGAGCCAGGGAAAATGCAATATTTTGAAAATGCGACTTTTTGAAAATGCAACTTTTTGAAAACGCTCCGACTCCATAGGAACAGGGAAAATGCTTTTTTTTTTTTTTTTTTTAAAGGCTGCTCCTGCGCACCACGGTCGTAGTGAATATTTCTTCTGCACATGCTCAGTAGAGACAATTTCCTCCAGAGTGTCATGGCTCCCAGTCCATATTCTCCTGGGACTTGGTACTTTTATTTTGACAGTCACCGTGACAACAATCCAACATAGCAGTTTTATTTTGACAGTCACCGTAATAACTATCCAACAAGATACTTTTATTTTGAAAGTCACCATACTAACAATCCAACTTAGTACTTTTATTTTGACAGTCACCATAATAACAATCCAACAAGGTACTTTTATTTTGACAGTGACCAGTTCCTCCACCAGAATCCACCCGGGGAAAATGAAAAATTTAGGATCCAGTTTTAGTTGCTCTCTAATATGTCAAAGTCTTTCAGAAGGAAATTCCTCTTTACACTCTTACAAACACGTATTTCCTGTATTTATATTTCGCGAAAAACACCCGAGTTTGTTGACGTCTTAGCGTCTCGGAATCTCCTGAAGATTCCAGAAGCAAGATCCGGTTTGTCCACTGGATCTCTCCACATCTGGAGTCACACTGGAAAAAACCATCAACCATCAGTTTCACTACATTCCAGACGTTTCTCGAGGCTTAAAGACTCTTTATTTGAGAAAATCTGAATTTTTTTCACCCTGAATCGGTCAGATGTTGATATTCTGGCTGGAGCTGCCGCGCCGCCATCTTTGATTTCCCAGAATCCCTTGCCGCAGGTTTTCCAAGATGGCGTCAGTCTGGATTGTTTGTAAACATATTGGAAATGAGTACCAATGAGTGGTGACGGTCTTGTTTTGATGTGTTGCTTTATTCTCTGTGCAGAAGTGAGACTTTTTTTATGGGAAGGAGATTTTTAAGATTTGTTCTGGTAGAGTAACTTTAAATCTTCGGTTTATTCGACTGCACACATCAACTTAACCCCCGACGCATGAACCACGGCCGTGGTGCTCGTGTTTGAAAAACAAAAGTCAAAGCATCTGCAGTGATTCAGATGAATGGACAACAGATATGCTGTATTTTTGGTAAAAAAAAAAAAAAATCAATAAATAAAAAAGAGAACATTTCTGTAAATGCATGTTTAACAAGGTGCTGGATCAGCGCTGCTGTGGAACGTCTGAAGTCAGGAAAAATAAGACGGAAGGTAACAGAAAGGTCAAATCATGATTAAATCCAAAAATAATTAAAGAAATAAAAAGCAACCTGCGCCGCTTTCTCTCCGTCTTGTTTTGCTTCAGAGCAGAGAGACGCTGCAGATTCTGTTTCTTTCTGCACTCTCATGTTTTGCTCCTTGGATATTTGTATTCAAATACATGCTGCATGAGATCAAACAGGGAAATTAAGATGGCGGGCTGTTTTTCTTCTGCTTCATGAAGGGAAACTTGTCTGTTAATAATAATAATAATAATAATAATAATAATAACAATAATAATAATAAGAAAACTGTTGGTCTCCTGGGGATTAATTTGGTGATAAATTGGTGCAACATGGGGGAAAAGTTCAAGCTAAATTATCTTCAATCCTAATCTGGAAACAAACGATGCTGCAACTTGTGATTTAATAATAAGAATAGTGATGTCAGACTTTCTACAGGAAGAAGAACGTGTCATATTAACTAGGAACTGCAGAGATTAAAAAAATAAATAAAAGAAAAAGCAGGATTTAATCAATGTTTATTTTAATGGTTTCAAATTCAATCCTGACCAGATATGATGGGGTCACATTCTGCAAAATTCACTTCCTACATGTTCTCCAGCAGTACTAATCGTCTCCATACCTGGAATGACGCCCCAGAAGTGAAGACAGTCTGTCCTCTCTGTCCCTGGCTTGTTTCAGGTTTTAAAAAGTGTGTTGCTCCAACCAGCCAATCAGAAATCAAACCCTATATAGTGTCATCGGGGGTTTAGCCAATCCCAATCAAGGCAGGCCCTCCCTTTGACTCCTCCCACAATCAGGCAGCTCTGTTCTGGCACATGGCACCACGAGAGGAAGTACTTCCTCCTCTTCCCAAGATGGGCATGTGTGGGCGGAGCCAGTCCAGCTCACACAGACACAGCAGATTCTGAATGCAGCTCCTATGATCCAATATTCAAATGGTGGAAAATGAAGGAGGAGCTAGAAACTTAGAATACTGAAGGTTTCTGGACCGACCAGACCAGGAGGAGGAGGAGAACAGGAGGAGGAGGAGAACAGGAGGAGGTGAACAGGAGGAGGAGGAGGAGGTGAACAGGAGGAGGAGGAGGAGGAGGACAGGAGGAGGAGGAGAACAGGAGGAGGAGGTGAACAGGAGGAGGAGGAGAACAGGAGGAGAACAGGAGGAGAACAGGAGGAGGAGGAGGACAGGTGGAGGAGGAGAACAGGAGGAGGAGGAGGAGGTGAACAGGAGGAGGAGGAGGACAGGTGGAGGAGGAGAACAGGAGGAGGAGGAGGAGGTGAACAGGAGGAGGAGGAGGAGGAGGACAGGAGGAGGAGGAGAACAGGAGGAGGAGGTGAACAGGAGGAGGAGGAGAACAGGAGGAGAACAGGAGGAGAACAGGAGGAGGAGGAGGACAGGTGGAGGAGGAGAACAGGAGGAGGAGGAGGAGGTGAACAGGAGGAGGAGGAGGACAGGTGGAGGAGGAGAACAGGAGGAGGAGGAGGAGGTGAACAGGAGGAGGAGGAGGAGGAGGACAGGAGGAGGAGGAGAACAGGAGGAGGAGGTGAACAGGAGGAGGAGGAGAACAGGAGGAGGAGGAGAACAGCTGCCAGATGATGGAGATGATAAAACAGGTGTCTGCCTCCCTGCCGACTCGTACGTCCTTCATTTTGTGTTTTTCTTTTTGTGTGTACGTGTTTTTTTCACCAAATCCTCTTTGACTCGCCAATTTATTTATTCATTTGCAGTTTGTTGCAGTTTTTGTACTTTTTGTCAACGGGCTCCAATTTTCACTAAATGGGAGGAGTCACATGAGCCGTGTGACTTATAGTCCAGACATTACGGTAATAATCACTACATCACATCACACATAAAATGTGTTTAAAAACAAAAAAAACCCACCAGAAGTACAGTTTCAGAATTCTGAGTCACTTTTATCACCGTGCTGCTCTCTTCTTCTTCCACAGAGCAGAGCAGTTTATAATAATGATCACACTGTAAAGGCAGAGGAAACTTTCTGCCCCGATTGGTGTGTCTTTACGAGGCTCTCGAGGCGAGCACAGTGTCAGCAAAAATCTTTTTTAAATTTAAATCCTCTAAATGTATTTAGGTGTGACACGATGGCGGCTCTAGAACCAGCAGGGAACCAGAAGGCAGTAATAAAAACACAAGAACCTTTGAATGCCACCGCCATGATTCACGCTCTGTAAATGTAATGGAGGAGCCGCGGCCATAACGGGAACATTTTTTCCCTCGGATTACTCCAGATCAGGTCTCTTTATATCAGGATGTGGGGGGGGGGGGGGGGGGGGGGGGGGGGGGGGGGGGGATATATTCCCACATTAAGCTGCAGACGTTAAAGGAAGTGACATCCGTGGCGGCCATCGTGCTCACGGGCCAGACGGTTGGAAATGGGCCAGAATGAGGAAAGGAGAAGATGAAAATGCATGAGGTGGCGATTATATAAAAAAACCCTGATGACAAACTTTCATTCAGCCTGTTTGAGCTCCAAAATAAAAAGATAAAAAAAAGATAGAAGTTGCGCCATATTGCAACACCAGCAGCCGATTCGACTCGCATGCAGATGAGCTCATGCTATGTGGGTCAGCGGGAAGATTCCACATTCAGCACGACGGCGGCGGCGGAGTAAAAGGGCAACCCAGGGTGATTTGTTTGCTTTCAGGAGACGTTGGCCTCAAACGTTCATTTAAACCGTCGGATGAAATCCTCGCGTCTTCAAGAGGTTTTAAAAAACAAAACAAGGATTTCAGGCTGCAGATTGATGACGGTGCGTTGCGGAGCTGCTCGACGCGGGTTTGAACCTGGACACCGGCTCCCGTGTGACGCAGTATAATCCTCCAGTGCTCTATGCTTCTGCAGGATCGTCGGCACGCGGGAACATAAAGACATGGAGGAACCAGAACCTCATCAAACTGCAGTCAGGGGTCATTATTATCCAGGGGAAAGGAGGGAACGTTGTGCAGGTGATTCAGTGTGTGTGTGTGTGTGTGTGTGTGTGTGTGTGTGTGTGAGATGGAGACTGGTTTGTTCCTGATCAGTGTTACCACGGTTACCGTGAAAAAAGTAATCTGATTACAGATTACTAGTTACTCCAGGTTTGTTAATGTTTATAAATGTTTAGATATGATCATATTTGATGCTACATGCTACATGCTAAAGAGATTCGGGGCTCACACACCAGCGATGCTACATGCTACATGCTAAAGAGATTCGGGGCTCACACACCAGCGATGCTACATGCTACATGCTAAAGAGATTCGGGGCTCACACACCAGCGATGCTACATGCTACATCCTAAAGAGATTCGGGGCTCACACACTAGCGATGCTACATGCTAAAGAGATTCGGGGCTCACACACCAGCGATGCTACATGCTACATGCTAAACATGATTAAAGTAACTGATACTCTCATTACCAGCAGCTCGATCGGCGTAAAACGATGCGTTGACATGAAACGGCGTCATCATGTGGGCGGGGCCCTGGTACTATAGTCCTCGTGTATCACGTGCGTATGGCGTCCGAATTATTCTCCGTGGCATTTGAATAAGTTCTCATATCGGTACTTGGTATCGGCATGTAGCCAAAGATTAGTACTCATACTCGGTCCTATAAAACTCGGCGTCCGTGCTTCCCTCGCCGTAATTCTAAAGCAGAGGTGTGAAGTGAAGCCGGCGCCTCGGAAACAGAATCGATGCTCCAGGTGCTGGAAAACGCTCAGCATGAGCAGAAACAACGAGCCGCCGTCCCGGGAGGCGGAGCGGATCAACTGACGACCTCGATAACGTTACTCATGTGGAAATCAATACAAAACCGGGACCTCCGGCCGGCCGCCATTTATCTCACACACATTTCTCTTTCCCCTCATGTGAGAGATCTGGTCACTTGTACAATTGAGGTACTTTAAATTACAGTTCTGGGGTGAAACAAGCGAAGTCCGACGCTCGCAGCTCTTCTATGTCACTCGAGCTTCAACAACACATTTGATCTCTCCTGGATGGAATCGGTCCTCCTCCCTCCCGGCTGCTGTGAAGAAGACGACGGCTCGTCTTCACCTTCAGCATCGAGGTTTAAGCGCAATTTTTATGTTTTTTAAAAGACTGACAGCGCTCCATGTGAATCTTCAGTGATGAACTGTCGACAGAAACGCAGACATCAGCAGTGTAAAACAAGTTTGTCCTCCAGGTGGAGAGGAGTTTCCAGAAATGTTCCGGAAGTTTGCCGGATGTCAGAGGGATTGATGGCGGCGCCGCCCCCGTTTTCTGGCTGCCGCCGCCGCTCCTGTTCTGAACCATTGGCCACAGATGGCGTCCTTAATGACCATGTCTGTCACTGACATGTGGCAAAGGGAGCAAAACAGCAAAAGGGTGCTGTCGGAGCATGACTCCATCAGATGGCGGTCGGAGAGAGCGCGAGGGTGGAGAACTTTCCTCATCTTAGAGTCAAAGCGAACCAGTTCATTTTTCAAACTCACTTGACCAATCGCCAAATTTGTTCTGTTCTTTTTTTTTTTTGCTTCTGAGTTTCCAACCATCAGTTTTCTCTCCATATTGTACTTAATCTAGAACCCTAACTCGCTGGGCACAGCGTCAATGAACAGGACAGAACCTGGAGACAGTTTCTCTCTACATCGTATGAACCGCAAAACTTTTCTGAAACGAAAACGTGAAAAGCGATTTGGTTTTCACTCAATGCAACTTTGCTCCGATGATCTTCCCTTGTTACCTCATTGGATCGGTAATATTGTTTGATCTGATTTAAATCAAACTGCAGCGGTACCGCGAAGCGTCCAAAGAAACAAAAGGAATCATTGGTTAAAGCAGAAGTTATACCTCGACAACACATGAACTAGAGCTACGCTCGGTAGAGCGCAGACCGTCGCCAACGCCACATTTGTTTTAGCAAATGCTAAAACGCTAGCATGACGGTCGTTAGCTCATATCGATGCTAACTAGCTAGGTCAGGAAGCTACATCACTGTGAAACACTGAGCAGGGAGCGTCTCCATGGCAACAGAAGCTGATCTCCTCTGATTTCCTCATCCACTTTGCATGGGAATTGTTTTTTTTGCAGTTTTTAGGGATTTATTTGGAAACGGTCAGTCGTTAATGACTGAAAAACATGACATCCCGTACCGTTGAGATCATAGTTGAATTGATATGATCAGAACGGTTTACTTGAGTGGGAACAAAAGAGGTACACGTTTGAATCGTCCCTGTTGAGTCTGGTTCTGCAGGTTTGTTCCTGCGAACATGAGTGGGTTTTTTTTTCTAACTCTAGCAAATCCAAAACAAAAACGCAGAACAAACGGACGATAGCAGCGATACACGTGTATTCATATTAAATTAAATGAAGTAGGGTGTCTCAGCAAAGCAGAGTCCGCTTCCTTTAAAAGAAACGTAATCCACTTTTCCCATTTTTTCATAAAGTCACTTCTGTTTCTCAGAGAGAAAGTCATTGTTTTCTATTGTGAATAGGTCTTTTACCGCAGAGTTTTTTTTTCTTTCCGCCGTCTCCTCTGCTTGCTCGTGAGGAATTGTTGAGTTTTTCTGTAAAATAAAATACCTTGCGATGACTTTGTAGTATTTCTTGCCGTAGGAATATAATCAAATTGAATTACATTGAAATGGAGCAGAAGTGAGCTCACTTTAATCCCCTGTACTTCAAAGCAGTCCCAGTTTTTCACCTTCCGCAGGATGATTAATTGCCCCGCCTCCGTCGTTTAAGACCCTAAGAGTCATTACTTTACTGCACTCATAGATCAGAGAGAAAATTCTACTTTTCCCAAAAGTTTAAAAAACATCTGTGCGGCCTGAAGTAGCTGCGTTTTCTCTCCTGCTTTCAGGCGTAACTGCAGCTTCTAGTGCTGCCGCATTGGGAGAAAAAAAATGACTTTTTCTATTCAGTGTTTCTCAGCCGGGGGGGGTTCAGTTCGACGTTAACTCAAAGACAAGAGGTTGGAGCAGCCGATCTCCTCGTTTAATCCGACCGCTTCAGAGGGGAAACAGTCAGGATGGTCCGGCGACGGGAGGCTTCAGATAACAACGCCATGAAAACGAGCCGCATTGTCAGACAACAGAACAGTTTAGGGGAGCGAGTCGGTGAGGGAAACGCCGAGCTGCGTACAAACGAGTGGGTCAGTAAACAAATGCCGGTCGGGGGGGAAACGATCTGAAAGTCTTCACTGTGTTTCCTGTGACCTCGGCTCATTATTCCTACGCAGATTGACGGTGAGAGCAGCTGTCGGTGGATTAAAACAGCGGCAGACTTCAGTCAAACCCCCCCGAGGCGAAACGTGGCTGCTGATTAAATCTAAATAACGACAAACCACTCGGGAAGAAGAAGACAAACACGCCGACTCGTTGACCCGGGTCGGGGGTGGTGGTGGGGGTGGGGGGGTGGTGGTGGGGTGTGTGTGTGACACCAGCACGTTATGAGGTTTGGTTTTAGCTCATTAACGTTGGCAGGAATCTTATGGCCTTTCTCGTCTGGGAACGGCGGAGGTTATTTGAAAAGTGGAGGACGATGAATCAAATCGATGAATTCATTAGCAGAAATACTTGTGCCTGGACGCTGAGAGCCTCGCTCTAATGAGTCAATCTATAAAACAACATAATGCAGGCGCGCCGTGGAGCGGAGGGATACAACAGAGGCACCTGTGCTCGTCACGATGCGGTGAGGATTATCAGCACGTTAACAGTCATTTACTAAAACGACACGTTGGCCTGAGCCAAAACCAATCGGAGCCGCAGGACTGATATGTTAGGTTCAACGTGGGACAGAGTGTGTCGCCACCTCAGCCAACGAATGTTGGGCAACCTGGGAGGGTGGCCGAGAAGGTTATGGTTTTGTGTGTGTGTGTGTGTGTATGTGTGTGTGTGTGTGTGTGGATGTATGTACTAACAGATTCAACACTTTCTGCTTGTTGAAGAAACGTGCTTCCCTTTAAGCTTAATGCTTTAAATGAATCCCATATGACAAGATAAATAAACTCAGAAGCTTGGATGTGAACAGAAATAAATAAAAAACACAAGTATGCAGATAAAACTCTAAATATAGAGAGATTTTATAGATAAAGCTCTGCAGAGTTAGTGCATCATGCATACAAACCAAAATCCTCCCGTTTGTCCATACTGAGAACATACTGAGGCACATTTTCGTTTCTGTTTACCGTCAACATTCATTTTGTTTTGTTGGCCGTTGGTTTGCAGTTCCTCGGTTTACCTGCCTGCAGTCCCGACGGGATTTTATTTTACTCTTTTATTTAACTTTTCATGAATGTGCGTCGCTGCGCTCCGTTAGAAAGGGATAACAAAGCAAGGAAAGAAGCACTTTAAAGGGCTCAACTAGTGAATTATGTGAGTTTATCAAAAGGTTTTTTTTTCTTATTATTACATTAAATCTTTCGATTTAGTGACTTTCAGCTTTCAAGGTGATGTTGTGTTGGTTATATTTTGAGCTCTACTCCAGTGTTTATCGAGTCACACGCCATTTTTCCATGCATTTCTGAGCTCTGTATTACTGTTCTACCCCATTGTTTTTCCCCAGGTGGTTAAAAACCACCTGCATAACGAATAATGTAATAATTGACAATAATGTATGTTTTACAGTCGTGTAGTAAGCGTATCCTGAGTGAATCAGTATGACCACTCTGGTTAGTATAATGAGACACAATTCAAACTTTGTATTGTTATATTATTGTTCTATATTGTTTGGAAAAAAAAATCCCCAAAACTTTCTGTTCACATCCTACATAGTTTATTTGATGTGTTTTTCCATCGTAGCCTCAAAGCCTCTGTTTGGGTTTCGCTCCAGTGAGGCTCTGATCAGTTCGTCATTTCCTCCTCCTGCGTTTCTATTGGTCAGTTAGCCGACGCCGGTCGCAGCAGCGTCTCCGTCACATTTCTGACACCGTCAGGATTTTGTCGCAGGTTCGTCTTTGGTCCAAGACCATGACACCAACAGCAGTACAGTAAAAGAGGCCGTGCTGACGGGCTTTGTGGGAAATGGCAGCCTGCGTTCTCTTATTTTGCTTCTTTGAACACTCTGCCCCTCTCCCATCTACTCATTCATTTAAATCTGTATTTTTTAACATTTTTATTATTCTTTAGTTGATTTATTTCTATTTGTAGTATTTTTAAAATTATTTTTCTACATTTATTTTATTTATTTTTTATTATTATTATTATTATTAGTAGTAGTAGTAGTAGTAGTAGTAGTAGTAGTAGTAGTATTAATAATAATATTATTATTATTTAAAAAAAATTATTTTATCTTTTACATTTTTTTTGCCTTAATATGTATTTTAAATTTTTAAAATAGTTTCTCAACTTCCTGCAAAGTGATGCTTTATGTTTAATGACCTTTGTGTGTAAAAGTCTTGTTTCAATCAGTTACCTTTCATTTGATATAATAAAAAAACCTGATAAAAAGCCATCGCCAGGAGCTTTGGGCCACTAACTATGGATGTTTTACATCACAGCCTTTGCGCACTGAGAATAATCTCTCCTTCTGTTCTACAAACTCATTGAGCATCAAGTCTAAAGACACTTGGCCTGTTAGATTTGACAGGAGTAATTTATAACGGTAGTAAAGTAATGCACACACTGGAAGAAGCCTAATCTCTCAGGCATGCAGACTCTGCTAAATCACTCCAGCAGTATTGTCTCGCAGTATTGATCCGACACCAACCCGAGGTCCCGACATTAAAATCATAAATCAGGACGACTCGTTTATTTCGAGACCAGAAGGAAATAAAAATAGTGACAAAATCTCCGCGTGTGAGTGAAATGAGATGCTGGTCGTCAATTAAGATTATCAGACCGTTCAGCAGTCAACTTCCTGCGTCCGTCGACAATCCACTTCCTGTCGCCACATTGCTCCTGAACGTCCACTGCAGTGGATGTTGGCGGCGTCAGGAGGTACAAAGTGATCGTGGATGAGAAGAACAACCCGGAGGGATGGGCTGAGCTCCGGGAGAATGACAAACTAAAGATTTCTCATGTTTTAACGGTACGAGGCAGAGTTTACAATCTGTGGAAATGCAACGTTTTCGTGTTTTTATTTTAGAAAAGCTTCACGTTTACATGGAAACGGCCGAAATGATGTAGTTAGCATTGAGGGCCACTAGTGGGTGCTGTTTTTGTAATCAAGAAAAAATAATAGTGGGAGATAATTGTGATAATTGTGGGAGAAAAAATCCTTGATTTCTCACCACTTGTTGAGTATTACTGATGTAAAAATGCAGGATTTTGTGCAATTTGCCAAAATAAAAGCCAAAGATTAAAATAGAATTTTTGGTTGTTTTTTTGCTTCATAATGTAGTTACTTACTGAAATACCTGCAATTTTTTAATTTCTCTGCCATTAAAACATTGGCTTGATTATGGCGTCGCTTACACGACAACATATTAAGTGAAAACGCGTCGCTATTGTTCCAGAGGTTAAAAAGCAACGTGTTGAAAACGGCGTCCATTTAGGAGGAAACGTGAGAAAACGTGCCAGCAGGCGAACTGGCGCCGTTTGTTTTTGTAATGAAAAGGCGCAGAGAACAATTTACTCAAAGCATTAACAACGGGAGAACGCAAACATTCTAGTGGATTGTTAGTACGGTGACTGTCAAAATAAAAGTACCAAGTCACAGGAGAATATGGACTGGGAGTCGTGACGGAGGAATTGTTTTTATTGTTCATCTACTGAGCACGTGCAGTAGAACGGCCGTGGTGCCAATGAGCAGTAGTGGTATTTAAAAAAAAAAAAAAAAAAAGGGGCAGGTCACATGAGGGGGTGGGAATCGAACCAGCGGTCGCCAGACGCCCAAGTCCACTTATCCAACCTCTGGGACACAAGGTGCAGGCAGAGATGTTTTCAAATGGATCTTCTAATCAACTTTTAAGTGCAGTAAATCCTGAAAAACCAAGGGCCTTGCATCGATGCAGTTTCTCTGGCGTGCCGGGATGAAAAAAGGTTTGATGAAATCCAAAGAGACGACAAACGTATTTATATTCAAAACTTAAAGGTCAAATTTCCGTTTGCTTGGCGCCGTTCTACTGATGATTACCGACCAAATGTCTTTGCGTGTGTTTATTTATTTGCTTTACCTACTTGTAGCTAAAACTATTGACCCGAATCGCACGAAAAAGTTCAGGGATGATTCGACTTTATCCAGGGATGCTTCCATTTAATTTAGAGAGCGAGGGGGTCGAAGGTCAAGGTCAGGAAAAGGTCAATCCTCTGATATGTCACATGATGCAGCGACGTCATCACCCTGGTGAGCGGTTGGAGGTCAAAGGTCGAGGGGGGGGGGGGGGTAAATGGAAATTGTATAATATGTTTAACTCAGTGTCAAACAGCGATAACACGAAGCGATTCAAACCACCATGACAAATGATGGAAGGAGCGTCGCGGTGGATCAGGTAACCTTGTACTCCATCGGCTTCCATGGCGACAAATGTGGCGTTGGCGAAGGTTTGCGCTCTACCGAGGGCCCGCTCTATTGTTCATGAGATTTTCTGCAGCTGCCCAGGTTTACCGCTCTACATCAGACGGGGGCGATTTACACACATCTCCATGGAGATGTAGTCGGAGTGTTTTCGAAAAGTTGCACGTTGGCAGCCATTTTCAAAAAAGTTGCATTTTAAGTAGGGATGTCCCGATCACACTCTTTTGCCCCCGATACCGATCCGATTTTTCAGAATTGAGTATCGGCTGATACCGATACTTTCCCGATCCGATAGTCACATTACTATTGCAAAGATACTCAATAGTCTACTTTTGGAGCAACTAAGATGTCTGAAGCTAAAAGCACTATTGGAGAAGCTTTTTTGGCTAGAAATTATTGTAAAACTCACTTATTGACTCACAATTCTTCTCTTTCTCTTTAGTTGTTGTTGTAAGCTGAGGAACATCCACACGGCGAAAAAACAATCTTCTTTCTCCCTGGCCTTCTCCCAAAAAACTTCCGTCCACCCCTCACTATGAACACGGCTCAACACGAGGCCTCAGGGCATGTAGTACACATGCCAGGCCTTTAGGGGCGCTGTGACTCACCAAACACAACAAAAACGCAGAAGAAGACAGACCACATAGAAATGTACAAGTAGACCTCTGCACATAAACACATAAACCACTATATATCACTCTAGTTTTATAGGTCTATGGCCCCGCTCCGCCTGCTTCTAGCTTCTGCAGCTCGACCGGAGCTTCTAGTCCCTGATTGTTGTGGTTATTAGGTGACGTAGCGGACCGCGTCTTTTTTTTTTTTTTTTTTTTTTAGATCGGCGGGGTGATTGGCTGGATTTACCGATCCCCGATCACTCACAAATCACCAATATCGGCCCCGATCCGATCGGTAGATATCGGATCGGGACAATCCTAATTTTCAGTAATTTAAGTGAAGTCAAATGCTGCAAAGGTTTTTCTCATGATCGGACCTCAATTTAATATTTCATCTTTCAACGAAGCTCAGCTTTGTGGAATCTGCAGACACAATTGGATTCAAGTCAAACAAACAAAGACTTTACTTGGGCTGCATCCGGGCAGGAGTTGTACTACAGACCGACTGGGATCAATGCTCGGTGCCGATGGGTCCGGCAGTATATCCTGACCTTTGCTGAGTCGTCGTTATATTCCTCCCGCCCCGACACAGTTTCTACTCCACTCCACACCAAACAACATCATCACCACACCGTCAGCATCCTCCGCCTCATTCCTCAATAATGACGCCCCCCCCCCCTCCTCTCCTTCCAACACATGTCGCTCCTCCATCACTCATGGCGGCGGTGCGTCTGGACGCCGTACCTTTGGTTGTGATGGCGGGCTGCTCGCCCAGGAGCAGCTTTAGCCTCTTGGCGTGGATTTTACCCTGGTAGTGTGACTGGGCCACCACGGCCGAGGTGAAGGACATGTTGCACAGCGTGCAGCATTTGTTCTTGTCCACGTCGCCCTCGCTGCTGCCCTGGAAGGACGAAGAAGAGGAAGAAGAAGAAGAAGAAGAAGAAGAGTTTTAAAAAACAAACATGTACAGAAACGTCTCATCGATGATGCGTCGCTTCATCAGCACATGCTTTTAACATCGTGATTCAGACGTGCTGCTTGTGTTCGGGAGGAAGTGAGACAGCTGCACGCTGAAGACATCGCTAATCTGGTGCAGGGGGGGGGGGGGGGGGGGGGGGGGGAGGAAGAGGAGGAGGAGGAAGCCTTTACATCCTGCTGGGAGGCAAAGGGAGACGACTCTTGTGTTTTAGGAGGCGACGGCGGAGCCTGATGTACCAGAAGCCCAGTATCCTCCGGGGGGGGGGGGGGGGGGGGGGGGTTGGAGGGGGGCAGACAGGGTCAAGGAAGGG